>NC_052504.1:89698844-90019919 GCF_014356525.2 Nilaparvata lugens
GAAGTAGTGAAGTGCATTTTAAAGCAGCTCTCAAATGAATTGGATACGTGTAACAGAGACAAGTTCTCACAGAGACAAGTAGTGTTTTTTACTTTCCTTGCCCTATTACCATAGGTAAGGAAAGTATTGCTTTCCAAAAAAATTTAAGGTACCCTAATTTCATGTTTTTAATACGTTTCAAGGTCCCCTTAGTCCAAAAACATGATTTCTGGGTGTTGGTCTGTGTGTGTTTGTGTGTGTGTGTGTGTGTGTGTGTGTGTGTGGGGGGGGGGGGGTGTCTGTAGACACGATAACTCCATTCCAAATTCCGATTGACTTGAAATTTTAAACTTAAGGTCCTTATACCATGAGGATCCGACAATAAGGAATTCAATAAAATTCAATTCAAAATGGGGGAAAAAATGGCGGAAAATGGCTAAAAAACCATGTTTTCCACGGTTTTCTCGAAAACGGCTCTAACGATTGTCTTCAAATTTATATCCTAGATAGCTATTTATAAGCCTCATCAACTGACATGAGTCTCATTTCTGGGGAAATTGCAGGAGCTCCGTAATATTCCTGAGAAGAATGAATTTTGTTAAATTTCTATCACGATTTTCTCGAAAATGACTTGGCCGATATTTCTCAAATTCATACCCTGTATGGTTATATATGAGCTCTATTTACTGGCATGAGTCTCCCCCCTGAGAAACTAACATGGGTTTCACCCCACCCTTGAGAAATTTACTTTGTGAACTCCATCTCGTGCGTGAGGTAGGTAGGTAGTAGATCAGTTTATTCAAAAGAACACATGTCGATATTTTATTTGTAGAACAGCTGTTTTGACAACTTTTAAAAAATCCTCAAATTTCATAATTCAAACAAAGGAAAATGTACGCTGAAAACAATAACAATATTATAAACGTAGTTTTAATTATTTAGCCGCCAATCGGCATAATGTTATTCCCCTAAATTATCCTCATTTAAGAATGAGGCTTATAGATCAATGAGCAAGGAAAGTTGTGTGAGTGTACCACACCAGATTTTTAACGATAGTGGTGTCGTACATGTCGATAGTGGTTAGTGGTGTCGATAGATGTGTTTCGTTTAAACACATTCAGAATAAGTCAGGAGGTTTGTAGATACGGCACCAGGCTGTGGCAAGTCAAAACGAAAAACTCCGTCAGGTGCTGCGTGAAATTGCGGTGATATTAATAAGTATACGAACCAATTTGTCTAAAGAGCAACCACCCGTTTATCGGAGCCGCAACTAATCGCAACCCTCTACTCCCTCTTCCCTACTACCTCTCTCCTTCACCATCTTCTATTTTCCCTCATCGCTTCTCGCTCTTTCATTCATTCTCTTCTCTTTTCCCTCTCTTTCTATCAGCAGATCAGACCTACCGGGACGTTGGCTCATCCACGCCACTCTTATATCTGCTGCTTAACTGCCTAGAATAGAATGCCATTACATTTGCGCTTCAAACACATCATACTACGCAGCACCCATTTGAAGTGCGTGTCTAACCAGAGGAGAGTTCTGAGATAATTGAAATACTGACTTTCTTCAAGAAAGATTAGCCTTTTATGAATTTTTTTCAGAAAAGTTTTGATTTTATTAAATTTTCTTCCTGGAGACTCTTAAAATAGCATAGGAAATTGTCAAGAAGGACTACTTGTCCAAAAAAAATAGAAGAATACAAAATAAACGAGGAGTTTGGTGCAAAAAAGACCTCAGTCACAAAACGTAGTTTTGAGAAAATTGCATGTAAAGATTTTTTCATACTTTTTCTGAATATTATCGCACCCAATCTCTTGAAGTGTTTATATCAATGAAAATTCAATATTTTGCTACTGAAATGATGAATAAATAGTTTTTATTACTTTTATATTTATCATAGAAAATAAGTCCAATGAGGTCTTTTTTGCATCCATCAACAGTTTCAAGGCAGAAAGTCATGTCTCTCAAATATATTCAATACGTTTA
Source organism: Nilaparvata lugens (assembly GCF_014356525.2). Taxonomy (NCBI): domain Eukaryota; kingdom Metazoa; phylum Arthropoda; class Insecta; order Hemiptera; family Delphacidae; genus Nilaparvata; species Nilaparvata lugens. The sequence continues at coordinate 89,700,811 of NC_052504.1, forward strand.
TTTATCTATTGTTTAGAATAATAAACTATTCAACTATTAAGATTGATACTCATAATAACCTGGAGCATAACCTAGCAAACCGTAGGTGCAGTGCTGCGATGCCATCAGAGTCAACGACTTGACGTTCAGCACTGATTATATGAAAAGTCTGCCAGCATGCTGACAGAAAATTGCGTATAACTTAGTCAGTTTTCAAGATACAGCGATGAGATTTTGATGGCATCTGCTTGAAATGATGGAGAATGATTTTAACCGTTTGATGCAAAAACGACCTTAGCCGCCTGAGGTCGTTTTTGCACCCAGCTTCTCATTTATTATAATACATCACATTATACAATGTACATGACAATTAATTTAACCCTCCCAAAAATCTCATTCTCCATCCATAAATTTATGGATACTGTAGTATACCCCGCTTGCTAGATATTTTTTCAATAGCTTTTTGAAGATATCCTTATTCCCATTTTCTCTCAAAGCTGATGGCAGTTCACTTATAAATTTGATGCCCATATGAGAAGGCTTTTTCTCATACTGAGCTGTCCTATGGTATTGTGCAGAAAATTTACTCTTATTTCTTGTGTCATAATTTTATGGATGTCACAGTTTCTCATATACATTATCACTTCGAAAATGTACAGTGCAGGCACAGTTTGAAAGCTGCAATAAGTAAAGTTTCTAAAGTTTGAAAAGAGTTGAAAACTTTAATAGTATGTAGGAGAATTCCCAATAATTGTTATTGAATTCTTCATTTTTGTAATGTTGAATTGAAATATTGAAAGTATCTTCATGAATTTTATGTTTTTCGCCTTCATCGCCACATTTCCCCTCCTCAGACTTTTTTCATTGTACAAATTACACTAAATGTAAATTAAATTTATATGAATTCAAAGATACTTATATTTATTTATAAAATAGAATTATAGTACCCTTCTTTTGAAATTAATGAAATAGAAGATTAAAAATATTGTATTATAATCAATCATTTAATCAATTTCAAGAAAGGATAATATAATCATATTTTATAAGTAGATCAAATTATAAAATAAATAATAAGGCAGGCATTGTGCTATGTTTCTCCCGAATTCAGTTAATAATGACACAGTACCGAATAAAGGTACTATTTAATCAAACTTCGTTCAACGACAACAGTGGGATTCAATTTCAATTCGAATTTTTTAAAAAGAATAATCACCTGATTCATAAAAATGAATACTATTCTAAATCGTATTCTATTATATTAATCTTCATTAACTATTTTTTCACCAATTTCCACAACTCTATCAAATTGTTCCTGATAACAATGAATTTCACACGCTTTGTCATATCTCATCTCTCAAGTTAATAAAGGATATTTTCATTTAATTTCATCTCTCCACCCGAATTTTCTAAGCTCGTGCCGCGTTTCTATGCTAATGAGCCGTCAGTTAACGGCTGATTAAGCGTCCACGTTATTGAGCTATCACAGTTGTTGAATGACACCCGACAAGAAGATGGAAATAAGGCGTTGACAACGCTGTTTCACGCGTGTAATGCCGGTTAAATAAGATTTCGACTTGGTCTTTTCGCGGTCTCGGGTGAAGATGAGGCGGAGGGCGTTGAGTAGTACGAGTACGAGGTAGTTAGTGGTCGCTCAATTTCGGAGGTTGAAGCCGTGAAGTGTGGAACGGCAAAGTGTAATAAGGCCGAATTATTAGCATAGAACGATGCTTTGACTAGTGTCGCACATTGATTTGTTCTAGTTCTCTCACGCTGCTTGGTGGCGTTTAGCGGGGGCACTTTTCGTTGCTTTTGCTGCACATGCGTCCACAGGCTGGCCTGCCCGCTTCGTCTCGGCTGTGGTGTGTTATCGCTCCTCAAATGTTGGCATCACTGACCTCAACTGAGCTGAAATTTTGTCTAATAGCCATCATGGTACCACTCGATTCATTTGGAAGAGAAAACTATTTGAAAATAGCCTTCACACCTTTTGTATATTATATTGTTCTAATAGCTATTTCCATCTTGGAAATGTGAATGTGAATTCAAATAAGAAAATACGAATTAGAGTGTGAATTTGTTGAATGTCTTGTATACAGTTCTTGTGAATTCTTGCTCTCAATGCTCAGATAACAGATTCTTATCGTTTGTCCTACATCATATCAATCATTGGCAGACTTGCAATGACTAACATTAGAAGTGCTTCAATTGGAATAAATTAACTATTCAAGTGTTTCGCTTTGATTATGTTGAAACTGACTGCTAAATTGTTCACATCTTTACCCTCAAAGGATTTTATGGATTGTTTTTCTGATTTGTGATGAGTGAGATCAAAATAACGTCTATCGAGTTTTCAACAATTAGGGGAGAGATATTATACTCAATGGCCTGAAAGGTTATCTCAAAGGACGGAGAGGATTTGAAGATGTTCTTCTTCTAGTCATTCTTCTAGTCTGGTAGATTCAGAATAGTAGATTTGACTTCTCACTCAGGATTGTGTGTGGACGGGGTCGCGTCATGTTCGATAAATCTTATAACCTGTTGTCATCCCATTCAGGCTCTCATAATAAAATCTCCTCCATCATTCATTCATTTTTCATCAGTCGCTGATACTGATTTTGCATTCCAATCAGCAACTGTAATGCCGCTTCTACACTCTCGCCAAATGTCGACGAGCGCGTGAGTGTGGATGGCTACAAGTATCCCACCGCTCACCTTCAATCCGCTCATATAGATACTAGTAGTTCTGTGAACAGTAGACCTCGCGCAGTTATTAACCAAAGCCTCGTCTTATACTGTCCATCAGAGTAAATCCTGTCTGTATGTCGTGTCGGCGAGATATCGGTGTGAAAACGGCTAATGGCTGTTGGGGTTGGTGTATCAAAAATGCTAACATCAAAAGCTAAAGACATTCTGGCAACAGGTCAGCCCGCGTTCAAAGCAGAGAAAGATCGAGAGACAATACTATGTTATTTTAGTTATTAATTGCATGCGTTATTTCATGCAATCAATAGTTCATTTATAAGTGCATAAAAATTGCATTCAATGAGGCATGCAATTAATAGTCCACACAGCAGCTGACTTTTTACCAACTTACATTGAGATATCAATTGCATGCGTCATTGCATACAATTAATAATCCACTCGACAGCTGATTTATGATGAATAATTCTATAGTATGATTTAACAGTAATATTGTAATATTGGCGTTCGGAGGAGATTCCTTCTCCTTTTGTATTACCCTTGAAATGAAAAATTTCAAAAAAACCTTATATACGTAGACGCGAAATTTAAAAAGGAACATACATTCATGTCAAATTTCATGACAATCTATTGCCGCGTTTCGCCGTAAATGCGGAACATATAAACATAAATATAAACAAATATAGAAACATAAAGAGAAATGCAAAACCGTCGTCTTGAATCTTAGACCTCACTTCGCTCGGTTAATGAACAGCGAGTGACTTAGCAAGTGACTTGACGAGAATGTGGCGCTGGCAGAGCAAATTACACAATTATTCTTATCACTTTCTGGTAGATCAGAACGCAATCTCAGGTAGATTCTTCATTTTATTCCACAAGCTGCTGCGTTTCTGTCGATTCATATTACCATCAATAGACATAACTTCTTGTAAGAAACCCCAGTTCCATTTAATTCGAATGCACAACAAATAAATTGAACTGAATTTTTTCGTCTGTCAAGTTTACCTTGATCGCATGGTCTGCATGTAGCCTTGATATTTTTTCCACCGACACGAAGGTTGAATCTAGTCGAGGGGGGGGTCGGTCGATCGATTCTCTCAGTAAATGTGACAAAAAGCGAGGTGGTTTTGAAGAGAATGAAAGTGTTGTATACCGATGAAAAACTCGCGTTTTCCCACTCGCCTCTCTGTCGTTGTTTTGTTGGTAGTGTAATTGTGTGATACAGGAGGCAGCGTTGTCAGGTTGTGACGTCGGTCACTGGACTGTGACGGCCCGTGCGCGGGAATGCGCCTGCGGGCGACGGAGGTCCGTCGAGTGGAGACGCACACAAACAGCCAACCAGAGGCCCGGCTCCATTTCGAATTGAATACATGTTACAAACCTTCACACCTCGCTGGTCATCGCCTGTTCTGTAATCCTTGCCGGACGGGGCGGCGTGGGGGGGAGGCAATCGACTCTCATGGCGTTCCTGTATCGTCCTTGTTTGATTTCCATCTAATAACTCAACATGGATAAAGCTTCCATTTGTAGCCTATAGGCTACAACTGATATCAACTTGAAAAATTTTCACTGACTCGACTGTAAAAAATTAAATTGACTAACTTACATTTAGTTATAGTTCAGTTATTCATTTATTTATTCGTTCATTGTATAAAACACTATACTCATAATATAATTATGACATTGCACTTATAGTTGATATCTGGCCGCACCAACAAACTATCTCCACGTAGTTCGCTCCTCAGCATCTTTCTCTGTCGCTCCAAGCCTCTCCATGTCAGTCTTAACCTGTTACCACCATCTCTGTCTGGGTCTCCTTCCTCGAGGGTTGGGTGCTAAAACTTTTCTCAAATTGGACTCTTCTCCTCTCCTGAGTACGTTCCCGGCCCATTCAAATCTCCTACATTTTATTCTGCTTATAATGTCTGGGTGTTATTGTAGAGGTCTCTCATTTCCTTACTCACTTACTTACTCCGAGGGCCATGTATATCTAAGTTGATATTATAAAATGTTTGAAACTTTTAATTATTGAAATGTTTAAGGCTCACATTTACGCGACTCAGGTCGAGGAGAGACTCGACTCTAGTGGAGAGCATGTGTTTCCAAATGGTGACACTCAGACCAGTTCCTAGTCTCCGCGACGTCACCATTTGGAAACACATGCTCTCGACTAGAGTCGAGTCTCTTCTCGACCTGAGTCGCGTAAGTGTGAGTTGATCCTAAAACGACTACTGACGACTTTTTATCGTGGAGAAATGAAGCTGAATATTTCTTTTTAAATTCAGGGGCGTGCATCAATGGGCTTGTGAAAAGGGGTGATGGTTACCCCTGATATAATTTAAAACTTGTAACTTATTCAATTGAATTAGTAATCAAGTAATCAGTTTGATACCTCAGTCACAATTCATCCACTATTAACAGTTAACATACTGCTTATATAATTTGAATTTAACAGATTCGTTATTGTGTCATCCAACAATTGACTTCATTTTCCGTGCTGCCCGATAACATTAGTATAATTGCTTTACAAAGCTGTGTTTGGTTAATTTTGAAGAATAGTTAATGGAATCTCGTTCAATCAATTACAGTATGGTACTAAGAACCTGAAACCCATGATAGTAAATACGAATAGCAATTCCGGTGGTTTGGAACGTAACTACCTTCAGGCCTTTCAACTTTACGTACTAGTCCTTGACGTTTTCAAGATTGTTATAGTAGTCCTTCACAAACGACAACACTCATGGGCGGTACTATTCAACACATCTAGTTCAGCAGAAACAATAATCCTACTTGATGATTGAAATTCACACTCAAGTATAGTAATCAGAAAATTAATCACATATTGAATGAATTAGGAATAGCGTTGAAAGTTTAGACTCTAGAAAAGTACTGATTGGATATACGTTATTTTAACGTTGAATTCCAACTATCTAATCATCAGTGTAACTTGTAACCCGCTTTATAAGCGATATCCCAAAGTGAAGTGAATTCAACAATGTCTCAACTCAAAAACATTACAACTATCATCCCCATGTAATAATTCTCAATTTGTTTTATTTTTACTTTTTTCATAAGTATTTGAAATCTTTGTATTTTCCATTTTTGAATTAGGTGGTATTTTTGTTGTTTGTATTAGTTATTATTGAATAATTTCATATAATTTTTATCATTATTTTTCTTTTTTACATTTGTATCTGTACAATTTTTATTCTCAAGGAGACATATTTGTGGAAACCCGTTGTCTCCATTGTGAATAATAAATAAATAATATTGAATTGTAACAAAGGAGGATTCAGATCGTAAATTATTTCCGTTTCATTTATTTGATTGTATTGTAAAAAAATTTTTTCTTCTATGAATCACGTTTTTTGATTTCATGATCATTCTTTTCTTAGGTATGGTACCGATCTTTTCTTTCTCAGGTATGTAATTGTAAACTATCTAATATTTTCTGAAATTGATATAGTAGTTTTAGTTTTTTCTGGGGGAGGAATAAACATTTATTACCTTACAGTTGTGTTGTGAGTGATGTTGTGGTACTTTCTCATAATGAAAACATGAAAACACAAATTCATATTGTCAACCACTTTTTAATAATAAGTGGTTGACAATTTAAATTTGTGTCCTTTTTAATAATAAAAAGTGGTTGACAATTCAAATTTGTTTTTTCAAAACATTTAATAATTTATTCTTGTAGAATTCTGTGCGAAATTCCCTATTCTAACAAAATAGACAACTAAAGTAACACGAGTGAGCAGGGAGCCAAACTCTTCGAATGTGTGTTGCTTCAAGTGACGTAGTTGATGTCACTACACATACCAACCAAAATGGACCGGAGATTAACAAGGAGCACATAGAATATTCTCAAAGTGCGCAGGAAGAAAAGAAAAAGAATTGAAAGAGCATGGCTGTAAGGCATTATAAGTTGACGACGCACAGGAGTGCACCAATACAATCATCGGACAATGAGTAACTGTCCCGTTGAAAAGAGGAAGGCCACGTTCCCACGTTGTCTTCTGACTCCACACTACGGGCGTCTTATACGAAGAAAGGAGCCAAGGGGAGCTAGTGATGCGCATTCATTGTTTTTCTCAACTGGACTATTTTTCAACAAACAATACCACTGGCTACTTGGCTACTACAGCATTTATTTCCCCCGTTAAATGTCCAGTTGACATTTAGTGCAATCCATTTGTCAGACGTCTGTCACCACCCGTTTTTCGAGGAAAGCGAAATATTTTTTCACCTAGAAAACTTATCATTACGTGAATAATGAGCGTGGCTTTCTCTTTTTTGTGGCTGTTTGGCGGAAGTGATCGGCATTCTGGTCCAATGATGACGCTAATGATTGTCGAGATGATAATGCACTTAGCTATTCCAGGTAAGGAGGAGATGCCGTCCAACAAAAAACCAATATGCCACCACTCAAGGAAAAGCTGGCTCCGATTCGCAAGAAAGTGGGGTGTTATCGAGTTTAGGATTGATTCTACCCAAACAGAGAAAGTAAGGAATCACTTCAACGTTGACATCAAATCAAATTTCAAGAAGACCCAGCACTTAGGCTACAGAGGCCTGTTGTATTCTTTCTATATTTTCTCTACAGAGAAAGTGAGGAATTACTTCAACGTTAACATCAAATCAAATTCCAAGAAGAGCTAGCACATGGGCCTATTATATTCTTTTTCTACAGTTACGTTGAAAAGTGGCCATTGCTGCACTGATTACAGAACGCAAAGAATCACTTTTCCGCTCTAGTGCGGGAAAAATTTTTCTGCACTCCAGATTTGCAACATGGCAACGCAAAATACTTAGTAGGTTATATGGAGCAACAGTGCAGCAAAATCAAAATGAAGTTGGTAACAGTGACTGGGCTGCTATAGTGAGCAGAGGTGCAACCTAGCACAACGCGCTAATTATTATTCATTATATATTATAACCAAGGACAACGAGGACTTTAGGATTTTAGGATTAAGGTTTTTATCAATAATAAAATTACACAGAAAAACATTTGATTGATTTCAGGCAATTTTACCCATAATTACCCACTTTTCATATTCAATGGTAACTGTAGGAAAAACTTAATGTGAAATACGTGCGCAAAGCTCCTCTGCTGCACTCAACAAACCATTCCGCCCTCGCCTACGGCTCGGGCGTAAACGTTTCTTTCGGTGCAGCAAACTGTCACTTCGCGCACTAGTTGCACAAATAACTATTTCACTTACTCCACTGCATCGCGATTGAGTAGTGGAGTCGATATTGCAGTTCAAACTTCGCCATATGTTATGTAATCATTGTAAAGAAATTCGAGTAATGAAGATTGATCGAGTGATTATTCCATTCTATATTCATTTGCAGTACATGGAAACGGTAAATAGTCACAATTCACTTGCTCATGATAAAAGACCGTTTTTTGAATCAATTCCAAACTAACTACATTTTTGCAGAGTATTGGACAACTCTGATACAAAATGTTGGCATTCTAAACCTGAACTTTTCTATTCTATATTCATAGCAGTTCATGGAAACGGTAAATAGTCACAATTCACTAGCTTATGGAAAAGGACCGTTTTTTGAATCAATTCCAAACCAACTACATTTTTGCAGAGTATGGGACAACTCTAATACAAAATTTAAACATTATAAACCTGGAGTTTCTTGAGAGTGTTTCAAAAACCTTGAATTTTTTCGTTTCCTATATGCAATTCCCACCAAATTCAGCCGTCGTACAGAGAATATCAATCTCACCGTTTCTTATTCAGCTGATGAAATTTCGAATGGATGAGTCCCAACTTTATACTACGTATATAAGTGATGAGAGTCTTGAAAATTATTTTCAGAGACTGATCATATATGTAGCCCTCACCAAATAAGCCCTTTATTTTGTTCGTGCAATCAAAAGGAAAATGAACCTTGTTTTATTAGGGTTCAGAATCCATCCCGTAGCTTCATGAGTAGGAACTATGAAGCTTGGAGCTGATTATCAACGAAATTAGTCAAAGAGACCACTAGAAGCTCTGGAACTCCCCCATACTAAGGTTGAAAAACATTTGTGAAACTGATAATATCTTGTTCATTCGACAACTTCAAATGGAAAATCAATTGAAGTTTCCTATTTTCTTCCATCAAAATTATCTATGTGATCCAAAATTCTTTTTATGTCTCAATTCTCACCCGCTCTCTATATTGTTCCAACGGAATTTCCCATTTTTGAAGTGTTGAATAGTTCACTGTTTTCGAATACACTGTAAGTTTCTCATCATCCAACTTCCAATTATTACAATGGAACTCAATTTCCTGTTTCCTAGAAAGGCACGAAGGATAATAATTAATAGCGGCCGACAAAGTGGAACGGATGCGAGACTGAGGTGACGGTGATTCTCGAGAATCACGGGACAGACATTGTCTTGTCAAAGGTGAAGAGCTCTCCTCAATTGGCTGCTAACTGCTGACTTCTCAGTGGAAGTTGCCTTGCCTAGGAGCCCAGAAGCCCCAGGGAGCTGTGGAAACTTTTATTTCGTTCACTTCTTGCGGATGTATTTAACACGGAGAAAACAATGATTCGATCTCCCGGGTGGTTGTAAATTATTGTTCTGTTTTGTTCAATGGAACGGCGACGGGATCCCTCGTGGGAACATCTTGGGACCCCTTCTGTGCACCTCTCTTCTCTATCTCACACTCTCTCTCTTTTCCTTTCTCTCAGATTGAGCTACCAAAAAGACACATTACGGCACTAACACCGTAAGTAATGGAGTGTCGTTTGGGCCTACTGGAGCCATGTTTTGTTTCAATACAATATTTTCGACACTTCTTCAATTGGGGTTGATAGATTGAGTAATGAACTGCAGCTAAGGACTACTGGTCTTATGTTTTGTTCCTAAACTACATTTTTCGACACAAAGTTGATAAATTACTACGAAAACAGTATTGTTGTTGATAACGCTACAAAAAGTCTGAGTGACATCGTGATTAATGAATGAAGCCTACTGAAATTATGTATTGTTTCAATGCAATATTTGTGACACTTCAAACAATCCAGGATGGGAAATTGCTAAAACTCTATTGTTGATCTCAGTTTTAAATGATTAACCAAGTAGTTTTTGAAAGAAAGCCATTGAAAAAGAAAAACGACCACTGAGTAACAGTGGCATCAAAGCATTTTAGTCATGCATGTCACATTGGGAAGAGGCTTTGCATATTTTCAGGATGATAAGTGTTTCTCAGCAGAATACGTACTACTTCTCCTCTCAAGTTCTTGGACTTGTTGACAGCTCACATTATAAACAAAAATTCATGTTCCTATCTCATTTTTGTGACGCTTATAATACCATCTGTCATAACAGAGGAATTGTCCTAATCATTGGTCAGCAACGTAATAAATTCCACAATCATTGATATGTTTTGATTATAATATGCTGACATTTATAGTTGAAGGCTTCATTTAAAGAATTGCTCCTACCTCATAACAGCCGTAGCCGCAGAATATCCACACTTATGCTTGTTATATTTTTATTGTATTCCATCATTGAGTACAAGCAATTATTATTATTGCTCACTGTTCATCTGGAGGTCGTGATTTTTTTTCAAGTGAAACATAACACATGTGAAACATAGCATAATTAGAGTTCTCTAGCTCTAATTGTAACGTCAATAAAGGTTTAGTAGCCTACCCAATCGAATAGTGAATATTAGGTAGAGTAAATTCTCAGTACATACAAGTACAACATACCTGTAGTAACATTATTATAGTTATTGTATTGTACCAAATAATAAATGGAGTGTGGTAAAGTAAATGCTTAGTAGTTATATAGTTTTGTGGGCTATGTAAGATGGTATGTGTAATAGAACTACATAATTTTTATTATTTGTCATGAATTTTCACAATGAATAGATAAATTGTTGACGACGGTGAAAATTCATGACAAGTAAAATTATGGAAAAAATGAGAGGCTCAGTCAGTCGGTTACGAGGACGGGACCTGGAGCTATCTACTGCAGATAATCGGGCCGGCTCTACCCTTCTTTTCCGAGACACCATTTTCCTGGTTCAGTGAGTTCAGTGAGCTAATATTATCAATTTTATTATTATATATTATTCATCTTTTTTATTGAAGGCAAATCCTGTAATTATTCTATTGTTTGTTTAAAAAGTTTTCTCAATATTATTTTTATTTAAGTTTCCAGTTTCATTTTGAGTTACAATTTGATTAAATCGATTACTTAGTTCTCCAAAATATAACTGTTTTGTTTATTATTTTAAAATATAGTTCCTTTCTCATGAGTTATAGAGTTAGATCAATTTAACCTCTCGCAAGCCAAGCGATTCCCCTATTATAAATTGTTACCATAATGTCTAGGGTTGTTCTCACAACCTTAATACCATCACAATACCATACATAATATAACCCCAACATACATCATAATTTAAATACCCCATTACATGGTGTTGGGCGTCGTTCTCATGAGAAAGAGTTTATTAATTGACAAGATTAGCCTTCAAATTATCTATTGACATTTTCATTTCAGGTCATTATCATAATTATTATATTCTGTGTTTGATCTCGTATAATTATGTCCTCTATTCTCTCAACGTACAGGGTAAATATGATAATTGTTATTATTGTTATATTGAGATGAGTAGCTCTAGTTCTAGTGACTCTGAACAATCATCTAGTGAATTCGAGGTTTCATTATTACGTTTACCTATTGATTTAAAAGTAAAATCTCTGGATAAATCAGAATTATTAGAGCTAGGCAAACAGTTAGGTATTCACATCCCTCAATCTGTTAATATTGAATACTTGAGATTCGCTGTTGACTTGGCAAAAAAAGTTTGTATTTATGTGGACCACGATTCAGGAGCTAGAGATGCTCTAAGTCGATTACTTAAGTTAGGGTCCTGTCTCAACGCGATCGTATTATCTTCCCTATGTTAGCCGATTACGAGCGAATAGTAGGCAAGCTAGGCAGAAATCAAGAACCATCTACGACACAGTAGCTCCCGATAACTTAGCAAATATCCTAATTCCAGAAAATAATATGGCAGGGAATGATAAAAGACCCTTTGCGAAACCCGAAAGCTATGGGGGTACAAAGAGTGAAGACTTCAACGAGTGGTTGAAAACCTTCAATAGGGCAGCAAAAATAAATAAGTGGGATGAGGATGATAAAATCTTGTATTTACCCCTCTACCTCAAGAAAACAGCATTGGCAATTTTCGACATATTTTCGGATAAAAATGAAAACGCGACATTTCTTGATGCAGTAGGCCACTTAAAAAGTAAACTTGTAGACCCTGTTCATGAAGAGACAACCAGACAAAAACTCGAAAACAGAAACAAATTACCAACAGAAACATACACAGAATACACAGCAGATATAATAAAACTTTGTCACATTCTTGAGCCTCAAATGTCAGAGAAAAGAATAGTAGGATATGTTTTGAGAGGCTTAGACGTAGGAGCATTGCAACATGTTGCTTTCATGGACAATGCATCAGTTGAAGATTTAGAGAAAAATCTACATAACTACATAATTTTTATTATTTGTCATGAATTTTCACAATGAATAGATAAATTGTTGACGACGGTGAAAATTCATGACAAGTAAAATTATGGAAAAAATGAGAGGCTCAGTCAGTCGGTTACGAGGACGGGACCTGGAGCTATCTACTGCAGATAATCGGGCCGGCTCTACCTTCTTTTCCGAGACACCATTTTCCTGGTTCAGTGAGTTCAGTGAGCTAATATTATCAATTTTATTATTATATATTATTCATCTTTTTTATTGAAGGCAAATCCTGTAATTATTCTATTGTTTGTTTAAAAAGTTTTCTCAATATTATTTTTATTTAGTTTCCAGTTTCATTTTGAGTTACAATTTGATTAAATCGATTACTTAGTTCTCCAAAATATAACTGTTTTGTTTATTATTTTAAAATATAGTTCCTTTCTCATGAGTTATAGAGTTAGATCAATTTAACCTCTCGCAAGCCAAGCGATTCCCCTATTATAAATTGTTACCATAATGTCTAGGGTTGTTCTCACAACCTTATAATACCATCACAATACCATACATAATATAACCCCAACATACATCATAATTTAAATACCCCATTACAGTATGATACTGATTTTGTATATTATAGATCATAATAGCAAGGAATAGCTATAGTTTTGTATAGTGTAGTGAATGTAGTAGCCTACAGTGAGTTTATGTAGTTATAGTGAATTTTAGCGCTAGTAAGTTATAGTTATAGTTAGTTAGTCATGACGTCGTCCGCAGTCCGCAGCGGTTGACGACTGACGCAGTGACGCAACTGCAACAGCCACCCGATTTCAGATTCGGTCCGCCGCAGCTGTAGTCATTGGGAAACCGCCTATTTTCCTTTCATAATCCATCATTTTCCCGGCAAAGAAAACAGACGATGGCCTACTTCCACTGCTACTACTCAAAGAGATACTGTTTATTATGAACACGCTGGTTAGAACAAGAAAACTCGTAGTGTATTGGGATGAAATGTTAGGTTTTGTCGCTGAACTGGATCTCTTATTTTTCTTTTTGATTAAACTCTTCTAGTCTTCTAAATTTTTCCACTGAGTTAATACAAATCTGGATACAGCCATTTTAAATCATACACTCTTCATATATCGGGTTGTTATGAGTTTTATACTGTACTATAGGGTTCGTGCTCTTTAAGGGTTATAGCTCTACGATTGTATGTTTTACTTTCAAGCCCCGCACATACACACATCGATTTTTGTTCGTACGATATTTTGCCGCCCTTATGGATTCTATTGGATTAAACGAAACTTGACAAACATCATCTGTTTGAAATCATCTGTTTAATCTAATAGAATTTATAAGGACGGGAAAATACCGTACGAACAGAAATCGATGTGTATGTGTAGCTAGCCTAAGGCTGAGGTTAAACCAAATTATCGAATGCTTGTTCTGAACAAAAAATTATTGAGAATCTGGATTATCCAGTTTAACAGCTCTGAAGCCATGTAACTGACATCGGATTCATACACTTTTGGAGACATTATTCATCATGCTTAACATATGCCTATATCGGGTTGTTTCCACGAGTTTCATACCCCAGAATTTGTGCTCTAGCTCTAAGCTCGTTTAGTTCAACTCCAGCCCAAGATGAGTGGAAATTCTATTCTCAATGCTGGGTTAAATGATAAAACCTGTATCCATAGTTGTAACATCAGGCCTCACAATAATTACAATGACGGCATAGACACCCATAAATTTCACGTCATTAATATGAGTATATCTTGATTATGAACGGTACATGTTATTATGATGTACCATAATATGATTATGACAGAAATTAGTGATTGTCCATGACGTGCTTATTCTAGTTTGGAACCTGATGTTATAAGTAGGTACTGATGAAACTATGCGTGTAGTTAATTTATTGACTTTCACGCAATTACTTGAAATATTTTTGAGGTGAGAGAATGAAATTAATCAATTACAGATTCTATTCCAAGGAACGATTATTGATTATTTTATTGACAAACTGCTTGTTGTTAATCTCCTTTTGTTATAATGAAATAGAAATTACTCTAATATTTAAACATTATTCGTATACGATTAAAGTGTATTCTTTTATTTCAACCTTTGTCACTACATAACAGTAACCTACTTATCAGGCTTAGATGAGAAATTCTAAATACCTTAATAACTATGTGGCTTGGAAATACTACCTATGTCAAAATAACAACTTTCTCCCAAATCAGCTTGTATTTTCGAACTACGGCATTTCGATACGGAAATGCGAGTGCTAGAAGTGCAGGAGTCGAAATTGGTAGTTCTGGCACGGAGTATGAATGACAATCTAAAAATATATGTCTTCATTGGTAGTTTTTCACTCTGAGAATAAGTGGATAGTGGAATAAGTGGATAAGTGGAATAAATCATGGCATTGGTAGTATAAATTTTATAACGTTTTATTGCTTTGAGATAGGACATTGGCACTTCTGGAACTGAAAATAATCGATATTAGTGATGTATTAGAGTATTAAACTCATTTTTGAAAAAAATTGACATTGGTCGTTTTTGCACCAAGCCACAGAACTATCCTCAAGTGAACTTTTATTTTTTTCTTCAAACCAAATTCGTAATGTTCATTGTATGAACTTGGAAAGTCACATGGAACGTATTCAGAAACATGTTCCCGGAATGAAATCAAGGTTTATGTTTTGCCACCAACATACAGAATCGAGCATGAGGCAGAATGAAACATTTGTGTTCCAAAAAGAGACTAGAAACAAAAAAAATATGGACTGGGCTCTCAAGTGAACGAGGGTAGTACTGAAACAAATGTTGCCTAATCTCGTCTATGACGCTTGAAATTGAACGTTTGACTATTAGTCAAGGGGTCGACTTGAAGTGTGCTAGCTGACACACTCTGACCTGTGATATTTATTGGCGGGCAGTTTCAGGGCAATATTTCCAATTAAGGGTGTCAAACAGACGGCTGTGAACGATACTCCTTGAGGGGGGGGGGGTTGATGATCGATTGTGGAGGTGGGGGCACAATGATCTGTTGCGGTTGGCTGGGGATCCAGGGATCCAGGTGTGATCCGGAAGAGAGAAAAGTCCAATATATCATAGTTGTAAGCAACATCCGGCCTTCTATATCACATATGTGTGGTATGTTTTATTCTAAACACATATATAAAACACAATCTTTTTCTGTTGTCTGTCTTTGTCATAAGAGCAGCGTAGTATTAGTGAGGTCTGACTAATTGATTTTCAGCTCCCGTTATATTCATAGAGCTTTTTCATCTTTTGTTGCCGGCATCGGATCGTTGACCGCTTCAACCATATGTCATTCAAACACAAACGCTGATAAAATATTATTTCGTATTGCTATCCATTTGTCAAAACAGAGTTGTGATTACATGCGTATTCAAATAAGTGAGTCTCAAACACTCACCGCTATTTATGATGGATTCTTGGTTCCACTATAGCCAGAGAAATTACGATAATTACAATAGGGAGTAACGCTGATAAAGAGCATTAAAACTCACATTTTTGTTTTTGGTGTAATTGGGAATAACGCAAGGAAGCTCTTAGAACAAGTTGACATTACAAATCTACAGTCATCTTACCGTATATCAGAATCAGTAAATCACTAGATCAGTGTTCTAGAATACAACCAGGACCTCCTATGAACTACAGTAACTATATTGGGTAATATAATAAACTACTATATAGGAAGTCCTGATACAACACAGCTACACAGTGACGCCAGATGTGTTGTATCTACCTTCTTAGCAAGCTCTCAGCTGTCAAAAGTAAGATATTTGTTTCAAAAGTCTATATTATTTTCTTGTGATGAGACGGCTTGTCAGTTTGCTTTTGATGTGATTGAGAAACTCTGTTTGATGACGGCAATTCAAACTACAAAATCTTTTATAATATTTGAATACTTCATGCTCTTCAAAGTAAGTGATTTGAATATTCTTATATTGGTTGATAAATGCTATGAAAAATGAATACTGTTTTGTGTTCACAAACATGATATTAATTGTAGGTTAAGATTCAATTTAATTTCTATTATTTATTGTATTGCTTCAATTTATTTCTACTAAGTCAATTATATCTACTGACTACTGACCACACTAATCCTAAAGGTCTCAATACAATTTTAATCAACTTCCACTTTTTCACACCACTTTTCAGATTCTCAACTTATTTAATTTCTTCTTTTATTTTTTTACTGCACACTTATTTATTTTACATTGCAAAATTATTTTCAGTGAAAGCTCTTTTAAAATACTACCACTGATAACCTCAATAGGCAATCATCTCATTCCTTTCGTCTACCCACAAAGGGGTATTTATTTTTCATTTCATTTTTGTAAATAATATTAGCACTGATAACCTTGATAGACAATTTCAATCATGTCATTCATTTCGTCTACCCACAAAGAGGAATCCATTGAATTTTCCCTTCCATTTTTGTAGAGCGCTCTTGGACACATCGTAATTCTGCAATTAACAATGATAATTTTTAATGCATAATGTAATCTAACAAAGACTGATTATTCTCAAGGTCCAAAGTACCATGCATCAACCCTTCCATCATCCTACTCAAATTTATTTTTATTTCCTCCCAATTTTGTGCTGCTGCCCACTTTCACAGTTTACAATCGACGTTACTGGGTGTTCAGACATAAGCAATTATGATAAAAACCGGGAGTTAAATGGTGGGAAGGCCGATAGAAATGGCCTCTTGACGATTGCGTGTGGTTAAGTGTGGACTGTCTTTTGTGTGCTGAAGAATGATGGAGAGGGTAGATGGAGGAGTGTAGATGGAGGAGGGTGGAAGGTAGATTGAGGAGGGTGGAGGGTAGATGATAATATCGAGGCAGCCGTCACAGTCGACTACCCTTTTATTACGCAATGTAATCGTTGGTGGTAGGGCTGGAGACCCTCCTTCTTCATACGTCAATGGCCAATGGCCGATTCGACCGCCATTGAATTCCTTTTTCACCACCTATCCTGATATTGCTATAGCCTCATATTCCCAAATGGACAAAATAAATATACAGCTCTTTACTCCTCGATAAATGCAAATAAATTCATAAAACTTGACTGAGTGTTGTGAATGTATACAAAAACTTGAAGAGGTTATCAAAAACCTCTTCAAGTTTTTGTATACATTCACAACACTCAGTCAAGTTTATGAATTTATTTGCATTTATTGAGGAGTAAAGAGCTGTATATTATTTTGTCCATTGGGAATATGAGGCTATAGCAATATCAGGATAGGTGGTGAAAAAGGAATTCAATGGCGGTCGAATCGGCCATTGGCCATTGACGTATGAAGAAGGAGGGTCTCCGGCCCTACCACCAACGATTACATTGCGTAATAAAAGGGTAGTCGACTGTGACGGCTGCCTCGATATTATCATCTACCCTCCACCCTCCTCAATCTACCTTCTACCCTCCTCCATCTACACTCCTCCATCTACCCTCTCCATCATTCTTCAGCACACAAAAGACAGACCGCACTTAACCACACGCAATCGTCAAGAGGCCATTTCTATCGGCCTTCCCACCATTTAACTCCCGGTTTTTATCATAATTGCTTATGTCTGAACACCCAGTAACGTCGATTGTAAACTGTGAAAGTGGGCAGCAGCACAAAATTGGGAGGAAATAAAAATAAATTTGAGTAGGATGATGGAAGGGTTGATGCATGGTACTTTGGACCTTGAGAATAATCAGTCTTTGTTAGATTACATTATGCATTAAAAATTATCATTGTTAATTGCAGAATTACGATGTGTCCAAGAGCGCTCTACAAAAATGGAAGGGAAAATTCAATGGATTTCTCTTTGTGGGTAGACGAATGAATGACATGATTGAAATTGTCTATCAAGGTTATCAGTGCTAATATTATTTACAAAAATGAAATGAAAAATAAATACCCCTTTGTGGGTAGACGAAAGGAATGAGATGATTGCCTATTGAGGTTATCAGTGGTAGTATTTTAAAAGAGCTTTCACTGAAAATAATTTTGCAATGTAAAATAAATAAGTGTGCAGTAAAAAAATAAAAGAAGAAATTAAATAAGTTGAGAATCTGAAAAGTGGTGTGAAAAAGTGGAAGTTGATTAAAATTGTATTGAGACCTTTAGGATTAGTGTTAGTCAGTAGATATAATTGACTTAGTAGAAATAAATGAAGCAATACAATAAATAATAGAAATTAATTGAATCTTAACCTACAATTAATATCATGTTTGTGAACACAAAACAGTATTCACTTTTCATAGCATTTATCAACCAATATAAGAATATTTAAATTACTTACTTTGAAGAGCATGAAGTATTCAAATATTATAAAAGATTTTGTAATTTGAATTGCCGTCATCAAAACAGAGTTTCTCAATCACATCACAAGCAAACTGACAAGCCGTCTCATCACAAGAAAATAATATAGACTTTTGAAACAAATATCTTACTTTTGACAGCTGAGAGCTTGCTAAGAAGGTAGATACAACACATCTGGCGTCACTGTGTAGCTGTGTTGTATCAGGACTTCCTATATAGTAGTTTATTATACTACCCAATATAGTTACTGTAGTTCATAGGAGGTCCTGGTTGTATTCTAGAACACTGATCTAGTGATTTACTGATTCTGATATACGGTAAGATGACTGTAGATTTGTAATGTCAACTTGTTCTAAGAGCTTCCTTGCGTTATTCCCAATTACACCAAAAACAAAAATGTGAGTTTTAATGCTCTTTATCAGCGTTACTCCCTATTGTAATTATCGTAATTTCTCTGGCTATAGTGGAACCAAGAATCCATCATAAATAGCGGTGAGTGTTTGAGACTCACTTATTTGAATACGCATGTAATCACAACTCTGTTTTGACAAATGGATAGCAATATTATTCATACGGTGCTTGCAAGGATGAAGGTTGCTCCTTATCATTCCAGTATTTATCTCCCTTCTAATGTGAAATTCCTCAATTTTTGCTAAACTATTTATGACTAAAACTATGAGCTACATTCAGATACACATACACTTTCTTCCTCAGACCTCTGAGCACTGCTATTTGCTGTTACCTTGCAAACAATTATGTACCCATTGAAACTTTTACTCACATTCCATTACATAGTAAAATTGATAGGTATCATCATCACTATTGGGATGAGAACTACTCCTTGAAGTTCTATACTCCATTACAAAGGGGAAACGCAAAAGTACTTTTTCTAGTGTTTCTTCTGTGCCTTCGCCTCTTCTGAAATGCCTACTTCTTAATTATGAACTAATGATTCCAGCTAGCTTAATGAAGTAGGCCTAGCTTCAACTGGTCCTTTCGAACCTCTGCCCTCCAAACTCTTCCGAAAATGAACTCATAACAACAAACGTAAACCGTGACGTATGTAGGACACATGATAGGAGTATTCATTTTTTTCAGAGTTTTGACAACATACTTTACCGCCGGGGTCGGGTCGATAATATTGATGAGAATTTGTCAAGACGGGTGTCCGTGTTTGTCTGCTGCAGTTTGCAGTCTGCAGTCGGCTTGAGCTTGACTAATGAATTCGGGTCGCATATTTGTCGCTGCAGAGTCGCGTTTGCACGCGTCGCTGGTAAAACGCGGCATCTGCTGGCTGTAATCGGGAGACAAACGCGTTTCGGTGCGATGCACTTCCAAAACAAACGCGGCCCGTGTTAGGAGATAGTGTACAGGCTGCAGCTCGTTAGAGGTTAGATTGCTGCCTCACCACTAATACTCTACTCTCTGCAAACCATTCATCATCTAGTCTGTACACGACTGTCTTCTTCTTCTCTTTCTTTTTATAATTCTTGTCCCTCTTCTTGTTCATCCCATCATCATCAACTTGCTCTTTTTCTTGTTCATCTTATTTCATCATCTCCTTTATCTTCTTCTTCTTGTCCTTGTTCTACTTCTTATTCTTCTTCTTCTTCTTCTTTTATAATTATAATTATTATTATTATTATTGCTACATATTGCTACACAATACAATTAAATGAATAATTATTATCAATCAATTTTTTTTCTACTCAAGATTGACAACTATTTTTCTTTTGATATGATTTGAATTGAAAATTATTTATTTTGGGATCACTGATTGATTATATCAAATGTACTATTTCTATGTTTTTTTTTTTAATATAATGTAAAACTTGACTCCTCCAGTCAAACCTTCTTTGGAGAATTTATATTTCGTCTGGTTTATAATATTTGTAATTTTCCACTGAAAGGGAATCTTCTTATCTTTTGTCATTCTTGCTTTTTTTATTATTCTTCATTGTTTTTTTTGAAGATTTCTTTTTATAAGTGTATTTTTCATTTTGTTTGTTATATTTTCTATAATATACTCCCTTCTTCTGGGGGTACCAGGACGAAGGAAAAAGGAAAGGAAGGAAGGAATTATTATTATTATTATTATTATTATCTTGACCCTCTTCTTGTTCTTCCTCTTCTTCATCTTCATCAGCTTGCTCTTGTTCATCTTGTTTCATCATCTTCTTTATCTTCTTCATCTTCGTCTTGTTCTTCACATCTTCCTTCGTCTTCTCCTCCTTCTTGTTTTTGTTCTACTCCTTCTTCATCTTTCACTGCTAATCCTCCTTTTTCTTCAGCATTTTTTCTTGTTCTTCTTGGTTTTTATATTCTTGTTGTTGTTGTTATTCTTGTTCTTGTTCTCAATTTTCATATTTTTCTTTTGTCTTCTTTTTCTTATTTCTATTTTAAATTTCTCATTTCTATTAAATCTTTTTCTTCTATCAAATAAAAATCTAAATTTTAAATTTATTTTAAAATTAGAAATTTATAAATAATAAATTTTTAATAATAAATTTTAAATTTATTTTAAATTTATTTTAATTTTAAATTTATTTTCATCTGACTTCCCCTTATTCTTTTTGTTTTTCATTCGTTTTCTTTGTCTTCTTTTGATATTCAGGTTGTTTTAATGTTGATTTCTCCTATCTCTTTCTCTTCTTCTTTCTAAAAAATAAATTTGAATTTGAATTTGATAGTTTTTTCTCCTTTGACATTTCCTTATTTTCTTGTTCTGCTTCTGGTTCTTTTTTTCTGGTTATTCTTTTTTTTCATCTCCTTCTTGTTCTTGTTTCTGCGTTTCCTTCACCTTTCTCTTCTTCTTCTTTTTCTCTCCCGCCTTCTACTTTCCTGCCTTCTTCTCTTCTGCATTCTTCTCTCCCACCTTCTTCTCTTCTGCCGTCTTTTCTCCTACCTCCTTTTCTCCTATCTTCTTCTCCAATCAGTCAGCCAGCAGACAAGCGTCTGATTGACCGACCGGCCTTTTCTCTACCGCAGATTTTCTGCTCATTAATCTTAGCTGCCCTATGACGACTGCAGCAACAAATCTGTTTCATTACTGGAGGACAGCAACATTACTGGCTGATGACTCCCACACCCCATACAGACCCTCTGTTTGGTTTCGATTCTGTACAATCAACTTGAAATATCATTTTTTGTGTAGTTGAGAAGTTGATATTGTGGTAATTATTCATATTGAATGGAAAAGTCTAAGAAATTGTCAAAAAACACAGATTTATTGATACTTAGAAAGACAGAGTTTATCAGAGATTGACAATGGTGTAATAATCGAAACCGGTCTTTCTGAGTATCAATAAATCTGTGGTTTTTTGACAATTTCTTGGACTTTTTCATTCAACTTGAAATATAATAGTACAGTAGCCTCTATGGTATTAGCAGAATGTTTTTACTGTACTTAGTAAATAGTATCATCTTATTGATACTATCGGATGCTGCAATATACTATTCTAATACAGGATTATACATGAATATGTAAGAATTAACATAGTTTTATCATTAAAATTGACTACATGATGTGTTACTTAGTCTCGTTATTAGGCGGAAGGAGTGTACAATCAATTGAACCACTTTACATAATACAGAGTGGTGGATTAATGATTTTTCAATATCATTGATCAACTAGGGTTTTTTGTGTAGTTGAATTTGTTATAATTATTATTCTTGGTCTTTTTATTCAAGATTAACTAGTGGCCTAAAGGACCCGAATTGATATCATGTTTTATTTGAACCGGGCCCAGGGCCTGGATTGATAAT
Organism: Nilaparvata lugens; assembly: GCF_014356525.2. Classification (NCBI taxonomy): domain Eukaryota; kingdom Metazoa; phylum Arthropoda; class Insecta; order Hemiptera; family Delphacidae; genus Nilaparvata; species Nilaparvata lugens. The sequence continues at coordinate 89,723,113 of NC_052504.1, forward strand.
ATTATTAGAATAAATAGTCAATGAGAGTAACAATTCGGGATTTTTTTCAATCATCAACGAATTGAGAATATTCATTCTGAAAATATTCAAGATTTGGAGGTTTCCCTGTATCTGGGTCTAATCAAAAACTTGACAAACTGAAAAGTTGCCGTACTGAAATCTTTAAAAATTCAAAATTTTGAATTTAGCTCGAGTGTTCCCTACTTCTAGCAGTAGTGGCTCTGAATTTTTTGTTATTTGCAGATTTTACATAATGTAGACTTGCACTCATATTAGTAATAAAAAATAACTAATATTCCTATGACTCTCTTGTTTGAATCAAAACGTCCACTTCAATGGTGGGGATGATTGAGATCCGGGAGTCCATGTGACACAACTAACTTATCATCGTGAAGCCACAGGAAAACACTTGAGAGGAATGTGGAGGAGAGAAAATGATATGGAACAATAGAAAACCTTGATCGAGACGGAATCAGTGAGGTACAACGTCCTAGAGGTCATCTACTTGCCTCTCCGTCCAATGATGAGATTCGCTTTCTCATGTGGAGGAACGGATGCTGCTCCATTGTCAGTCACGATTGTGATCAGATATCGAGTCAACTTCTTCTGACAATATCTCAAGTCAGTATGATCAGAAGTCAGAAGTCGATTCTAATAGTTGTTACATGTCTTCATGGTACAAACGATGATTATAATCATGATATCGAATTAGTCTCTCGATATTCTGCTACTGAAGTGTTGATGTAAGCTACTGAAGTGAGTTGGCCTAATATTCATTGAATAGACAGTAGCTTCAATTCTAATACTGTAGCTTGCTAATATGCAGTCAACTTCTGACAATATCAAAAGTCAGTAGTTTGATTCTAATAGTTGTTACATCTTATTGTAATTTTTTCTTTAGGGCTACTTTTAAATATAACTACTGAATAAAAATATAAATCTCAGCACCCTTCTAAATTATTTTATCACAACATGTTTCGGACATTAATTCTATTTTCAAGTCATTTTTATTCATTTTGTTACATCTCTTGATGGTTCAAACCATAAATATGATGATGATATTGAATTGGTTTCTCGATATTCTGCTTCTGGAGAATGATGTCAGAGAAAACTTATTAAAATATGGTTTTATTCGTTGATAGTGTGTGTAGAAGAGTGAGTAGGCCATGAAAAAATCAGTAGTATAGCTTCGATTCTAATAGCATGCTGATACTATGGAGTCAACTTCTACTGACAATATCACAAGTCAGTAGCTTCGATTCTAATAGTTGTTACATCTCTGGATGATTTCAATCATGAATATAATAATGGTGATATTCAAAAGGAACACTTACAGAGGAAAAAATGGTGAATACCACATTCCAAGAAAAATCCAGAAGTAATATAATATGTTAGTAATAAAATACAAGTACACATCAAGACGTCAGCTATAAAATAACAGGACGATTCACTAATAAGATGATTCATTTACTTACAAATACAATTTGTCATGGTCAACAACATTTTTCGTACTTATTGGAATGTTATTGAAGTAGCCAATTTCACTGGATGTAGTGAAGGAATTCGTTGAAGCTGTTTAGTTGTTCAAATCAATCAATGAATTTTTGAATTCAAATTCAAACTCCATTCCATTATTATTATTCAAATAGTAGCCTAATCCAAACATATTTCAATCAGAACTTCGACTGAAGAGAGAACTCCACCAGAAAACTTCAACTAAAGTGGCCTACCAAAGCTTTCTTGAATACTAGATGGAGTTGAAGTGAGGATAATTTTTTCAAAGACGTTACAACTGCATCCAAAAATGAGTACTAAATCATTGATTTCCCAATGATTCCAAATCCATTTTGTATTGTTATTTACTTAAAAAGTAGTCGTCATCTCTCATCTTCATCCCTCTCACTCATTACCCACGCACAAGCCTAAGAGCATATGCGGGCATCACCCTCAGTAATATTATCAAATACATTCTATGTATCCATTCCATATTCTAAGTTTTCTGGCTTCTCTACTTGCTCCAAACTCTGCTTCTATACCAATACATAATATATGAATGATTCATTCATTCATTAATTTATTCGTGGATACAATTACAAATCATAAAAATATGATTACGAAGGAACAACAGGCTTGGCCCAAAACTATTTCATTCTCATAGAATGTTTCTTTAGCTATCGGTTTAAATTGCTTCCTAATTTATATTCCAGCATTGATCACGATAATAAGTCTCCTCCCAATTTATATACATGTTATTATCATATTATTAATCAAATAATTAAATTGACGTAAAAACATATGAAACAATGTATCGACATTTTTTGTAATGAAATTAATACTTTTCATTTATTCATTCTTTTACACGCATAAGATACAATAATAACAATTCAAATATACAGATGAAAACATAATGTGTGCACTATACATGCACATAACATAACAACAAGCATGGAAGTACTCGTCAAGAACTGTGGTTCAAGAATTGGGGGAGGATATTTGGGAATATTTTACTCTCAAAACATCATTAGACTGAATAGAAATGAGAAATAAAAATCTACGTATCTTTTTACTTTCCTTGCCCTATTACCATAGGTAAGGAAAGTATTGCTTTTCAAAAAAAATTAAGGTACCCTAATTCCAAGTTTTCTATACGTTTCAAGGCCCCCTGAGTCCAAAAACATGATTTTTGGGTATTGGTCTGTGTGTGTGTATGTGTGTGTGTGTGTGTGTGTGTGTGTGTATGTGTGTGTGTGTGTGTATGTGTGTATGTCTGTGAACACGATAACTCCATTCCTAATTAACCGATTGACTTGAAATTTTAAACTTAAGGTCCTTATACCCTGAGGACCGAACAATGAGAAATTCAATAAAATTCAATTCAAGATGGCGGAAAAAATGGCGGATAATTACTAAAAAACCATGTTTTTCTCGAAATGGCTCTAACGATTTTCTTCAAATTTATACCATGGATAGCTATTTATAAGCCCTATCAACTGGCATAAGTCTAATTTCAGGGAAAATTTCAGGAGCTCCGTAATATTCTTGAGAAAAATGGCGGATAATGACTAAAAAGCCATGTTTTTCACGTTTTTCCAGAAAACGGCTACAAAGATTTTCTTCAAATTTATACCATGGATAGCTATTCATAAGCCCTATCAACTGACATGAGTCTCATTTCTGGGAAAATTTCAGGAGCTCCTTAATATTATTGAGAAAAATGGCGGATAATGACTAAAAAGCCATGTTTTTCACGGTTTTCTCGAAAACGGCTCCAACGATTTTCTTCAAATTTATACCATGGATAGCTATTTATAAGCCCTATCAACTGACATGAGTCTTATTTATGAGAAAATTGCAGGAGCTCCGTAATATTCTTGAGAAAAATGACACTTACTAAAAACTCGAAAACAGCTCCAACGATTTTCTTCAAATTTATACCATGGATAAGCTATTCATAAGCCCTATCAACTGGCATGAGTCTCATTTCTGGGAAAATTTCAGGAGCTCCTTAATATTATTGAGAAAAATGGCGGATAATGACTAAAAAGCCATGTTTTCACGGTTTTCTCGAAAACGGCTCCAACGATTTTCTTCAAATTTATACCATGGATAGCTATTTATAAGCCCTATCAACTGACATGAGTCTCATTTCTGGGAAAATTGCAGGAGCTCCGTAATATTCTTGAGAAAAATAGCGGATTATTATTAAAAAAACATGTTTTTCACGATTTTCTCAAAAATAACTTGACCAATTTTTTTCAAATTCATACCCTGTATAGTTATTTATCAGCTCTATCAACTGGCATGAGTCTCCTTTCTGGGAACTATGGGGGGTCCAGCCCATCCTTGAGAAATGGACTTTGTAACCTCCTTCTCGTGCATGAGCTAGGTAGGTAGAGCAGTTCATAGAAATAACACATAGACGAGATATTTCATCTGTAGAACAGCTGCTTTGACGACTTTTAAAAAATCATCGAATTTCACAATTTACACAAAGGAAAAAGTACTCTGAAAACAATTATATATACACATATACAGGAGTCTGATCGTAGTTTCAAATATGTTGCCACCAATTGTCATTATGTTATTCTCGAATGGGGCTTACAGTTCATGAGCAAGGAAAGTTGTGTGAGTGTACCACACCAGATTTTTTTAAATGGTTTACTCACAACATGTTTCGGCATTATCAAGTAAATAATTATCAAATGAATTACTTGATAATGGCATCATGGCCGAAACATGTCGTAAGTGAACAATTTGAAGAAAAGATACTTGGATTTTTATTATTTATCTCTATTCAAGAGTAGCCCTAACAGAAAATACAATCATCAGAACTGTTATGAATGTGAATGATGAAGGAACATTCTCAGAAAACAATTGGCAAATAGTAAATGCTCTTTATAAATGAGTCCACAAAGGCTTGAGTTGCATGTTGAGTGACCTTTGAATGCTGGCAGCTTTAGCTTTCAAGTACCCAAGTTGAATGTTGGTAGAAGATGAACACTGAAAGGATATGAGCTGTTTAAAATCTTGGTTCGCGTACAGCAATCTAATTTGTCACGGTTTCTGTAATTGAGTGTATAATTATTTTTAGCCAAGACGAATAGCTTCTAGCTTCGAGCTCAGCCTGTGTGTGTGTGGAGTAAGCCTAACTGGGCTTGTCGCATATAAGTCAGAGTCATAATTCAATTTCCTATGTAATATAATAAATCATTTAACACACGTCTGTATGTGACGAAGAGAGTAAGTTCTCCCAGTACATAACGTTTCAACTAATCAAATTCTGAGCTTTAGGTCTAATACACGATTTTTATCACTGTGGGTTTGTAGATATCACTCACCGTAACTCATAATCATAAACTTTCCTCTCAGATTCATTGCAAAATCAATTTCCCGAAAGTATCAGTGGAATAAGAGTTACATACCACAATATTAATACATTACTTCAGCTCCAGCCCTTCTAAAACAAGACTTATTCAAATATTGGGCTATAATTCTTGGATTCAATTATATCCTTATTTGAAATAAGTCTTTGAACAAGACTTATTCAAATATTGGGCTATAATTCTTGTATTCAATTATATCCTTATTTGAAATAATAATAATTAGCTTAATGAGAGAGGACTATTTCTTCGATTATCTTGACATTCACTATATCACTATATTATGAATATATTATATATATATATAATATATATATATATATATAATATATATATATATATATATATATATATATATATAATATATATATATATATATGCTTATGCTATTTGAAGTAGATTATATATACATACGTAAAGAGATATTTATGATTTTGTATTATTATTTTCTTATTTTTAATTAACACTTGTATTTTTGTTTAAATTTATTGTTCATCATATTTGATTTTGCTCTTGTTTGTGATTGTTTTTTTAAATGGCGAAATAAATTATTTGATTTGATTTGATTTGAAGTGTTGATTAATAATAATGTAATGATAATCCTCAATCCATTCACTTTGATTGTGCATTATAGTTCTTACTAGTTAGGAATAGAAGTATTAATGCTATTATGTTTCAATTTATGATTTTTTAGTAATGAATGTTATTTATTTGAATTGATTATGGTGAATTGCTTTTGTGTTTTATAGTTGAATGTTTGTACCTACTTTTTGGAAATAAATTTGAATTTGAATTTGAATTATTGAAGATGTAAAAGGCAAAAAAATCGCAGCCAAAACTATTGGTTCCCTGAAAATACTGTACACAAAATTAGGGCACATTCCAGGCTACTGGAATTCATGCAAATGTCAGAATGATAGCTACTATACGTTATGTATGATCTACATAGCCTATTTTAAATGAACTCTGGTGCTCTGATCTTTAGATAATGAAAAAATATTGGAACATGGGTGACTTTTACATGAAATTTTGAGTGCGTTTACTTTTAATAGGACATCCTTGAATCTAGGCTCTAATAGTTGTTGTAAATCTGATTATTATTCCATTTATTTTCATAATCATTCATTACAATATTATTTTTACGATGAGTGACTTTCCATAAATGGATAAATAAATTAACTTTCTTCCCTAATTTATTGAATAACCTCTTTTGGACTAATATCATAAACACCTCTAATACAAGGCCCTGGCCTACGATATTGCAACGTCGCAGTGTAGGCCTATAAACTATAATCTAATACACGATTGGTGAAAAAGATTTTAAAAAATACCAGCTGATCTATTTCACCAATCATGCATTAGATTTTAGTCCTACACTTCGAGGTTGCAATATCGTAGGTCAGGGCCTTGTATTAGAGGTGGCTTTGCTAATATGCAATCAAAATTCGGGAATGGAATAGTAAGGGCTTTAAGCTTGTTTTTTCGTTTCCAATCATTTTTTAATAAAGTTATTTTGTCGTTTTAGATTAATAAATAAATGAATAACCATTCATTATTGCTGAACTATGTACTCATGTGAAAATTATCGTACAAGTTCCAACACATGCAGCCTGTTGCTAGTCTTCCAATGTTTTCTTTTTATATCATAGGAAAATTGTATTTCAATACAGTTCCATCATCTTTGGTTTCATCAAGGCTCTATTCCTACCATTGTAACATTGTATTGAGTTTGATTCTTCTTGCTACAAGCATACTACTTGCTACATTCTAAAGGCAGATTATTCTTGAGTTGTGAGTCATCGAAGAGAATCGAAATTCTATTTCCTAAATACCTATTCCGATTCTCTTTGATTCCATCCCAAATTCTATTACAAACTCTTATACTCTTTGATTCCATTCCCAATTCTATTATCTAAATACCTACTCTTATTCTCTTTGATTCCATCCCCAATTCTACTACCCAAATACCTACTCTTATACTCTTTGATTCCATTCACCTCCACCTCCACCAACCTTCACCAACCTTCAACCCAAGTAACGTGCTGTTAGTCTCCTACCTTTTTGTTCAATTTTTGTAATTAAGGTCCTTTATAATCGTCGAAGTTGACCAAATTAGACTCGCAACACAGATCGTGGTCCAACTGGCCAGACGGGCGATTTAGTGTTGCAGAAATGTCGCGGCGCTGGTGGAAGACTCACTCGTAAACCGGCGCGGACCCATTGATCTGGTTTTACGGTCCGAGTGTAATGGAACTGTTCAGACGATTGCCCTGCTTCCCGTTTCGGCAGAGGCGGCAGCGCGTTACCGGTTATACATTTTTATGCGGCCATAAAATCTGAATGAAACCGTTGCTGGTTGCTGCAGACCTTTTAGACACAACGCAGTCGCATCTGGAGATGGAGTCGGCAAGCCTTACCAATGTCTACTTTGTTTTAGAGCTGTTGTGTCTCGAAAACCCTTGTAATACTTCTAAAATACAACAAATCTAAATAAGTAAAACCAGAAAACTGAATCAACTGTTTTGTCTCAGTTCACCGGGGTAGTTGAAGGCTGCTGCAGTGTGCACTATGCACAACATTTCAGCAGATATTTTGTGCAGTACTATAATTTTAGCAGATATTTTGTACAGTACAATAATATTAGCAGATATTTTGTGTAGTACAATAATTTTAGCAGATATTTTGTGCAGTACAATAATTTTAGCAGATATTTTGTGCAGTACAATAATATAAGCAGATATTTTGTGCAGTACGGTACGATAATTTCAGCAGATATTTTGTGCAGTACAATAATTTTAGTTCAGCAGATATTTTGTGCAGAGAAATAATTTCAACATAAATTTAGTATGCTGTATCTTAGCAGCAACATTTCAGGGTCGAAGAAATTTGGCTTGCTGCTTTTGCAAACCTGGTTGCTTGTGTACTGTAAAGAATACTGAAGAAGATATTAAGCAGCAAAACTGCAACAGAATTCTGGAAAAGGAGTACGGTGATTAATTTTAATGAATTTCTAGAAATATGATAATATACCGATTTTTATAGCGATCAGTTGAAAAACTTTGAAGATAAAAATTATTTTGTAAAACATACAAAATGGAGAATATCTCATTAACTAAGCGTTTTATTCTAAATTTTCTCTCTATTTTGACCCATAGAACATATTCCCGAAGTTTGACACTTTAATTTTGGGACACTCTGTATATGAATTCATTTTTATTCATTTACAATGCAAATGACACATTGAAACATGAAATAATAAAGTAGTCCTTGTGCTATTTTTCTTCCAAATTTATAAGTGACAAAGTCCAAGATAAGGTTAGAATTTCACGTGTACAATTTTTATAAAATTTAGTCCAAAATAAACATTAAAACTATAAATTTTGAAATATTATTATTTCTTATATATTTGTTTATATTATGGAATAGTTGCAATAACTAGTAGATACTAGCAAATAATAAGTGCACAGTTCTCTCGTTCCACACCATTACCGTTCTAGAGGATGAACATGAGAGATGATATTCACTCATCCTGAAACAACTCCTATACTTCACACTTAATTATATCTCAATACATCTGGACTTCTTCCAGAGAAGTCAAGGTGAGAAAAAATGTGTAGGCTAATTTCGTGATCAACATTATATGGTATTGCCAAACTATTGTGACAGAAAAGGGTCCGCCTATTTTAGTGGATTCATCCAATAAGTATATCAGTATGTTTGGTATACAGTAATATCGGGAATACTATACTGTATGCTATAATCGTGTAATAATGTGAAGCCGTATCCACACTGAACAAATGTTCGACATACATTTTTGTTGAAACAGTTTGGGCAAATTTTATTATGTTTGACAAACAATGTTTGCCCGTGGCCAGTGTGGACGCGTCACCAAACAAAATATTTGTGAGTGGGTAGAACAGGATTCATGTTTTACAGCAAACACTGAAAATGTTTGGAAAAACAGTAATTTTTTGTTTGCCAAACAATGATTGTCCAAACTTTTAAAAATTTTTGTCCCTGAGCTCCTCAACAAACATGTTTGCCGAACATCTATGTCGAACATTTGTTCAGAGTGGACACGGCTTAAGACGTGGAAATCTAAGATGAGAACTCTACATTATACCAGTAGAATGATCTAAATCTAAATGAAACATTCTTCCACTATACTCTATTCTCCTAGACCTTTCGATTGTGTGAGAACTGATGGATGTGTGATGAATTTCATGTTTGGATGATTGGTGTGGATACGTGAGGTGTTGATGGGAGGAGGAGGCAGGAGCAGCAAAGGAATAGCCGACTACCTGAAGAAGTGCATTCAATGGAACCTGTTCGATTGATTTAGTCAGATCGGTAGCTGCTGGAATGATGGATGGGTGGATAGGTGGCTGATATATAGAATGAGATACGTTGAGAGATGAGACTATTGATAGACTTAGTTGTTGGAGAGAGAAATATAATGGAGATTGCTGACGAAATTGTCCGTCCAGTGTGTGAGTGTGAGGATGGTATTGTCTGAGAAGAACGCAAACAGCAGGAGATGGCATACCAGAGTTGCGGGAAAACAAAAAGATGTAGTGGAAGAAGAAGAAGAAGAAGGAGATGATGAAGAGGAAGAGGATGAAGAAGAATAAGAGAAAGAACAAAAATATCAAAAACGAGAAGAAGGAGGAGAAGAACAACAATATCAATATGAAGAAGAAAAAGATAGAGAAGCAGGAGAAGTGGAAGAACAAGAATATCAGGAACCAAAATAAGAACAATATCAAGTTGACGTAGAGAGTTTATAAGAGGCAGAGAAAGTAAAGGAAGAAGTTGGGGAAAACGGAAAAAAGAAGAAGAAGGAGAAGAAGATGAGAAAGTAGGAGAAGGAAAAGAAGAAAATGATAAAGAAGAAGTAGAAGTACAATAAAAACAACTGGAAAAAGAACAAGATCAAGAATATCAATATGAAGAAGGAAAGGATAAAGAAGGAGAAGAAGAGAAAGAACAAACATAATCAAGAACAAGAAGAAGAACAATATCAAGCTGACGAAGAGAGAAAGGAGAAGTTGGGGAGAATTAGGAATAAGTAGATGAAAATGGATGAGAGGGAGAAGAAGGAGAGGAAGATTTGGAAAGTAGAAGAAAGTAAAGAAGAAAAAGATGAAGAAGTAGAAAAACAAAAAAAAATAGAGAAATAACAAGATCGAGTATATCAATATGAAGAAGGAAAGGATAAATAAAGAAGGAGAAGAAGAAAAATAACAAAAATGTCAAAAATAAAAAGAAGAACAATATCAGGTTGACGGAGAGAGAAAGGAAGAGTTTGGGGAAAATGAAGAATAAGTAGATGAAAAGGATGAAGAAGAAGAGACAGTGGCAACGGGGCGGGATGAGTGTAATTACATGGAGGAATTGACTGCCGACTACTGTTCACACCTAGGGGCTGTCAAATAAATAAAAACTCCAACACCACATAATAGAAGACTACATGAAGAAAAGAATAGTGATGATGATGATGATGATGATGACTATGACGAGGATAATAGATGAAAAAAGTAATCAGACTCATCCCGAGTTGGTTGCCTATTGTGTCCGAAACCAGAAATTATTTATCGGAAGGTTGGAGGATTTTGTGGGTACAGGATAAAGTTGAAAGACTTCTGAAAAGCTGCCACCGGAATGCGATGCTTGTTTCTTCCCAGAGCTGTTTATTTTTTATCGACAAGTTTGATTTTCTTCAACGAAGGCTCTTTCTCTCTCGCGCCTCACCACACCACTCGATCATTCATCAGGCTTCAGATGAGGAGGTGAGAAGGAGAATGCCTCCTCACAGACCAGAATGTGAATGGATGTAATTAAGCAGCAGAATCATCATCATCATCAGCTGCAGCAACAGCCACCCGGTGGTGTAGGCAAAAGGCACCGGCACCTCAATTTGTCTCCGGAAATGAATTTTCTTATAAATAAAATGGATGGGATAGGCCTACTTCTCCTCCTCATCCTTTGCTCCCCCACCACTACCCCTCCCAACAGTCTCGACTCTGCAGCCTTGAGTTTTGATTAATTTCGCTGCAGTCTAATGACTCGGTAGATTACGTATGGGTAGACTGTGTACCTGTGTTAGCTACTGCATACCTTCAGCTGGTATACATTCTGTTCCCATGTCAATGGAGGATCTAATCTTGACCTTCCTCCAGACTATAAAACGGCTGTAATTGATATTTCAAGCAACATGTTCTCGAAGTTTATTACTCAACGAATTCCTTTTTGAAGATGTACTAGTGCAAGAGAACACTTACCGAAGATAAGAGAGAGAATTATACCTGAGAGAGCCTCCTGAGAGAATTATACGCTAACTCTATTTGCTAAATAGAAAATTCACCTTGAAATTTTCAATATTTTTTGCAATTGTGAAGGAAGAGTTTTGTTTGGATTTTGTATTTGGAAATTGATCAATCTGATAAATTCAAAATTGTAGTAGATACATTTTTGGACTCAAAATTGTGTACGAAATATCATTTAAGTTACGTAAGTAGCATAACCTTTAGACTGTGTATTCCAAATTAAGGTTTGAAGCAGTTTTGGGCAAATGCCTGTTGTTTTTACCTGAATTGTATTTGCATATGAATAAATAAATAAATAAATGAAAGTAAAAGCAGTTTTCCTTTTTTGAAAAATATGAGAATGTTTATAACCTGCTTATCTTCTAGTCTACAACATCGTCTGCCTCCTGCACAAACGAATAACTCTTTTGTATTTCTTGTTTTTGGTGAAATTAATGAAGATGGGAAACAATGTTTGAAAACGTGAAAGTCTATCACTGTTCTTCACCAGCAAATGGATGCAGATGGCAAAAAATATGTTTGAAAACGTGAGAGTTGATCACTGTCCTTCACCACCAAAAACTTCCAGCTTGAAGCAGGTTGTCGGGCCATATGAATAAAGTTGAGCATTTGTTTATACTTCTAAAATATGGAGCATTTGCATCATTTTCTATGAATAAACGTGAGCAAAACCTTTCGCTCATGCTCATCAAAAAAATAGTTTGAGCATTTGCTCAAGAGTAAAAGCTAATACTCAAAACTGTATGAATAAACTAGAGCATTTGGTCAACTTTTGAAGCAAATGCTACAAAAAAGGTGGGTCTAGTCTAGAGCAGCTTATCACCTTTTGCTCATAGTGAAATGGCTCAACTAATTCGTACGACGAAGAGGAAACTATACCAGATACAATCACAACCAATAGTTGAGAACTATAAAACTCTTTCTAGATTCAACCCTGATATATAACACCATTATCCCTACAAAAGATAGCTGATATCAAGATAGCCATCACAAAATAGGAAATAGGCATTTAAGAAGATGAGAGTGTAGATGATTATAAGAAGGCTGGCTATTGATATTAAAAGAATATGCTGAAGATTATTATAGAGATGACATTTTTTCACGCTATTATTTCAAAATTCTAAACTCAACTAACCTAAAACTCTATTCATAAATAGAAAACAGAGCAGACGACGCAAACCCCCTACTTGCATATTTAGCGCTTCCGTGAGCTATAAAAACAAAGTAAGGCTACAAAAGCGAATCAGCTGATGAAAAATCTTTAAAATACGTGAGCATTTTCTCCAGAGTTCAGGAGCATAAGGTAAAGCTTATTCATATAAAAATGAGCAAATGCTTTTGCTTCTACCTTTTGCTCATGAGCAAAACCTTATGCTCCATGCTCTTGCTCATGACCATTTGCTCTGGTTTTATTCATATGGGCCAATATTTATAGATCTTCAAGATATTTCATTAATTTTCAATCCGATTATTCTTTTTACCTCCGAGATGTAATATTCGAAGTCATTGATATTAATTTATAAGAATGTTGGTGAGTTGAAATCTCCATGTCGAGCTGACTCTTCCTGACCCTTAGGGCCAAGCCAGATAAGGCGTTTTTTCAGGCGTTTCTTCACTGGCGGTGGATCAGTTGACAGGGCAGGAAGCTCTCCGATTGGCTGATTCCCGAACGCTAAACCAATCAGCTGACAGACTCCTGCATGCACCACTTCCTCCAGGAACACTCGCATTCCACTTTACTTCAGCTGATGCTATGCTTATTATATCTGTACCTTACTGTATCCTGTACAAATACAGGACGTATAATAAGCAAATCATTAGCTATTGAGAAATGAAATTCGCATGTACGTGACGGATAAGTCTGTTGCAGTAAAATAACATTGAAAAACATTTTCATTTTCTCCTTTCGGCGTGATTACTATGTTGCATATCCATACTTTTTCACTATTAAAATTGAACTTGAAATTTGAAAATGCACTTATATTGGTAGTGACGATCGTTTCGACCTGTTGTTGGTCATCATCAGACTGTGGGAATTTACTCCAATGTCAAAGTTATGTGTGGTAAGGGATGAAGGTGGAGGAATGTGGTGTTTGCTTTAGTAGGGCGGTAATTTTGAACTGTGCACTATTTTGTCAAAGAGTGTGTGGGAAGAGAAATTTATTTCATCATTCAGGAGATTGCTGGGAAACTGTTTTGTGTGGTTGTAAGTTTCGTATTGTTCCAATACATTGAGTTTTTTGCTTTTTTTGTGAGATACAAACATTTTAATTTATCTCGTAGGTATTTATAAAACTCTCTCAACATCCAATAACAAGAATCGATCAAAACTGTTGAACCAGCTTCTAAACTCTCTCTTATTGGCTCACCAAAGCCCAGATAATAATGCAAAACCCATATACTAATACATATAGATGACGTGTACTGATAGTATTGGAGATAGTAGTTAGTCTTTATTTGCGACCAATCGTGCTCAACTAACAGAGTTCTTGAAATCTTCTATAAATAAGGGTCAAAGTCAAATCTGACTCAAGACAATGACGAACATTTACACTCAAATGCTAACGACAAAATGAGTTCGCTTCAACTAGTGTTGTTTCGAGTGACTGGCATGATGAGTAGATAAATGTTTAGATGATGATGAGTAAAGTGATGAGCAAAGACGAGAGCCAAGCAGTCTGGACCAGTCTGCGGGGGGGGGTTGGTAAAAGGGGGTGGAGAGGAGGGTCACAGGTTGATGCACGCGATTGGTCATGTCAGGTCTATCCGCGCTGCACGCACGTCACCGCTCAGGCTGCACAGCAAATTCAATTTGCATTTTTTGACTGTTGGACTTGAACCGATGCGATTTTAACGGGCTTTAGATGCTCGATCAAACGCGTTTCAAAGCGGTTAATTGCCTGAGCAAACCTAGCTCGGACCTTCCTAATTGTTTTTCACGGCTCGCGGATGAACAGAAGAGTCCGTTGGCCAATTAGTTATAGGCTGGCTTGTTTTATCCACTTTCTGTCGATACATAATTCCTCCTCTCCTCTAGAATTCCTCCCCCCCTTTCCACCACCTTCCCCTCGACCATCACACGACGTCGTCGACGCATCTCGTGGGAACTAACTACGCGACCACATCTCTCGCACCGTTATCCTGTACAGATTTTATGTTCACCGACTGAAAAAAACGCGGTAACGTACAGAACACAGTCCAGCGCTGCTGACTGCTCGGATGATCTTTGTGCAACCGTTTCAAACTACTAGCTAATATTGGTTTTTCTATTTCTTGTTCGTTTTTAAGACTAGGTTTTTCTATCTCTTGTTCGTTTTTAGACTACCTCTTCTATGCATCAATGATTTCAGGGAAAAATGTATGATATCGTATTCAGTTATGTTGATGTGAGATGTTGTCAGTCTTTTGGATTGTCGTGTGAGATGTGCTATGAGATCCGGAGTTTTTTCAGTGGAGTGATCTCATACAAAAGATGGAAACTGATTGTGCTATTGAAATGTTGTATCTTTTCGCGCCTGTTCAGTTCTCGACTCTTGGAATGTTGTAAAGTAGGCAAATCAAGTCGAATAAAATTTATTACCGATTCGATAGAAATTTACAAAAATGAGAAACAAAAATCAGTTCTATACAATTAGTATCGCACAATGCAGATCAAGCACGAACGTAATATAACTGAAAGTTCGAAAGGAAGAATGGGAAAGAAAAATCATTCGGCGTGTATGATTGATTGAACCTATCAAAATATTGATTCCAAAATGAGAAAATTATTCGATAGAGTAATTCAATTTTAGCTAGCACTCATCAAATTTGCTTGAATAAAAAATTGTTCATTTGTTGAGTGGCTAATGTGGCTAAGAAGATGGCTATTTCCTCAACTATTCGTAACTCTTCACATGATTTTGAAAAATAACTAATATCATGGAACAATATTGAATGTGATTGAGTTTATAAATATAGTTTTGATCCTTCATTCAAGTCTGATTCACAGAATTCAGTTTGGCTTTTCTCTCTTCATAAATATTAATTCCCCGTTTGGAATATATAAAAATAATGCGTGAACAAGAATATGTTTGATCGCTATTGTTTTCCATATTACCTTATCTCATCCACCTTTCTTTCAAAATATCCAACGCTCTCAAAAGGAATAACATAGTCGCTCTATTTAATGAAGGGTTCATGGCAATATTGGTAACAAATTGGAAATATTCTGAAGAATATTGTTTTTAGTTTTTTCAAGTACATACTGCATTCTCATGAGAGTGATCTAATTTGGCAAGAAATACAAGTCAGTCTTGCTTTTTCGGAGATTATTTGTTTTTTGGTCGAATGTGTTGGAAAACATCAAAAACTACTGAATCATATTCTTGAACGTTTGGTGTATACTGGCTTCCAATGATCCAAAAATGATTATCATAATTATGATTCTTGTTCTTCCTTTCAAAATTCCATAAAAATCTCTCCCTCGCCCAGAAACAACACACCTTCTCACAGACATTCTTGTAACATTCCAGCTCCCCCATAGGCTGTAGTGGTCACATTTCAAAACTCCACTTGTCACTGTATCGAGCATTTGTGACTCACTTATTCTGTCTCTCACACATACTTCCACAGCACAGTGACTGTTGTCTCCATTCTTTTCACACCTTCAACTGTGGGAATCGATGTCCAGTACTTGCAACCAACAATGGAAGATCATGAATAGAGCTCATGATGATAAAAGATGGGAGAATTACGTTGGAGAGGAAAGAACGATGTGTTGTAGAGAGAGAAAGATCGATAGAGAAAGAGATAATGAGAGAGATAGAGAAGAGTGTATGAGAGAAGACAAGATGGGTAATACTTGAGGTGGTTATTGGTTGTTGCACATACAGCAGACGTAGAAACAGAGAGAGAGAGGGAGAAAAAAGATGGTGGAAGAGGGAGAGAAACGACATCAGGGTGCAGAAGGTGTGAGCAGAAGAGATTGGACGTATTACATGTTGTAGAAAGGCGAGCAGCAAAGAATGCCACAAAGAATGAAACATCACATATCATACAATGGGGACTTTGTTATTTTTCCACGAGGATGAGTAGTTGAGATGAAAAATAAAACAAGCAAAACTGGAGCGATGATGGTGAGCGTGGGAACACGGCTTCTGAAGAAGCTGTATGATGGTGACCAAGGTGATGATGAAGATGATGATGATGATGGTGATGATGATGATGATGATGGCAGCGATAGTGCACGCAATGATGATGACGATAAAGAAAAGAAGATGATGAAGATGATGACAATCGTGGAGTTTCGCTTTTCCGCTGAAAAACTAGTCCAAACCTATTTCAAAAGGTACGTTCACTTTGAAGACAGAGCGAGAGAGAGCACAGGATCGACTGCGTACGAGCGACAAGGATGGTAGGAAGATGAAGGTAGGTGAAGAGGAGGAAGTCATAAGATTTTCCCACCGTTGACTCTTGGAAGAAAAAACGCCTCTCCTATTACTCTCTCCGTCTATTCAGCAGCGTCTTCTCGTTCTTCATCAGGAGCGCAGGTCTCCCCGGGATTCCTGAACATTTGATTGGACACTCACAGTTGTGGTCGCGTTACTGTTATTACTCTTGGATAAATGCTTGTACCGCCCATCTTCCGCCCATCGTTTCTTCCACTTGAAATCATCTTTTCTGGAGGAACCAATCTCGCAATCACTGCGTCATTCATGGAAGTTCACTCCAACAATAACGAGAATAACTCATCCGAGCTGAAAATTTCCTGATTAATTTGAAAAAGAGCAAACTTTATTAGAATAATGAGGATAAAATAGAGGAGTGGGAAAAAATGCATCAACAGGAGATTACAATGAGATGAATGAGGACGAATATGAGATTTTTGAAAATCACTTGAAATGAAGCATTGGTAGCATTGATTTTCTCCGTGGGGAAGATGTTGTTGGCAGATGATATTTGATTGTTTCATCAACAATAATTCAAGAGAGAGAGAGAGAGAGAGAGAGAGAGAGAGAGAGAGAGAGAGAGAGAGAGAGAGAGAGAGAGAGAGAGAGAGAGAGAGAGAGAGAGAGAGAGAGAGAGAGAGAGAGAGAGAGAGAGAGAGAGAGAGAGAGAGAGAGAGAGAGAGAGAGAGAGAGAGAGAGAGAGAGAGAGAGAGAGAGAGAGAGAGAGAGAGAGAGAGAGAGAGAGAGAGAGAGAGAGAGAGAGAGAGAGAGAGAGAGAGAGAGAGAGAGAGAGAGAGAGAGAGAGAGAGAGAGAGAGAGAGAGAGAGAGAGAGAGAGAGAGAGAGAGAGAGAGAGAGAGAGAGAGAGAGAGAGAGAGAGAGAGAGAGAGAGAGAGAGAGAGAGAGAGAGAGAGAGAGAGAGAGAGAGAGAGAGAGAGAGAGAGAGAGAGAGAGAGAGAGAGAGAGAGAGAGAGAGAGAGAGAGAGAGAGAGAGAGAGAGAGAGAGAGAGAGAGAGAGAGAGAGAGAGAGAGAGAGAGAGAGAGAGAGAGAGAGAGAGAGAGAGAGAGAGAGAGAGAGAGAGAGAGAGAGAGAGAGAGAGAGAGAGAGAGAGAGAGAGAGAGAGAGAGAGAGAGAGAGAGAGAGAGAGAGAGAGAGAGAGAGAGAGAGAGAGAGAGAGAGAGAGAGAGAGAGAGAGAGAGAGAGAGAGAGAGAGAGAGAGAGAGAGAGAGAGAGAGAGAGAGAGAGAGAGAGAGAGAGAGAGAGAGAGAGAGAGAGAGAGAGAGAGAGAGAGAGAGAGAGAGAGAGAGAGAGAGAGAGAGAGAGAGAGAGAGAGAGAGAGAGAGAGAGAGAGAGAGAGAGAGAGAGAGAGAGAGAGAGAGAGAGAGAGAGAGAGAGAGAGAGAGAGAGAGAGAGAGAGAGAGAGAGAGAGAGAGAGAGAGAGAGAGAGAGAGAGAGAGAGAGAGAGAGAGAGAGAGAGAGAGAGAGAGAGAGAGAGAGAGAGAGAGAGAGAGAGAGAGAGAGAGAGAGAGAGAGAGAGAGAGAGAGAGAGAGAGAGAGAGAGAGAGAGAGAGAGAGAGAGAGAGAGAGAGAGAGAGAGAGAGAGAGAGAGAGAGAGAGAGAGAGAGAGAGAGAGAGAGAGAGAGAGAGAGAGAGAGACTATCCAACAGATATTATCCAAAAATTTCATACACGAACATATAGAATCAATAAAAAACATTATTTAAAAAAGTATTACTGGAGAGTTATTGTGATATTCATCCCAAATCCGAGGAGTCACTGAAGAGTCATTAGGATATTCATCTCAATTCCTCAATGGAAAATTATTTCTTCATGAAAATTATTTGAACATTGATCATTATAAATCATCGACAACTCATGGATTGTTGGAGCAATTCTTCGTATTGAGTAGACCTGAAAAGGGCCGAATTGACGAAACGTATTGATTGATAGATTACATAAATAAATTTCCCAAAAAAAACTGAAACTACAACATCAATTACAAAAAATATTAGATAAATTACAATTACATACAATAGTTAGTTACAAAAATTCTTATAATGTGTCCTCTACTTGTTTAGTTTTTTCTGTGTGATTAATTCATATTTGTCCCCAAAATTAGTTATACATTTCACAACTTTGAAACTTATCCCACAAGTACTCGAATTCAGAGGTGAGTAAAAAACTTGAATAATAATAATAATTTTCCGCAATTTTTGGGGATATTTGTTTCACACGAAATTTACTAACGGTGACCTCCACAGCTTGAACTATCCAAAACATGAATAGATTTTGTCTTGGTTTCTGACAGTAGCTGAAAAAATGCAAATATTATACATCTTAGAATGTATTGGTTTCTGACAGTAGCTGAAAAAATGCAAACATTATACATCTTAGAATGTAAAGAAACTGGTTTTTGTGGAGTATTTTCTGCTGAAGCTCACAATCAATTAAGCATGAAACAATTTGACCCATTAGATTCCAAAAACTAATGATAGGTAAAAAAACTTCAGACTAGAATCAAACGAAGGCGTTGTTCGAAACCATATCATGAATAGGCTATTTCAAATCGAGGACTTGTTTGGTGGAAGCAGAGGAGTTGGTTAAGCAGAAACTAATATGTTCCAGAACCACAACTTTTGCCAATTTTTACTCAAAATCGATAGGCATGAATGGCTGGTAAAGAAGAAGGAGCTGATTGTCGTCGTCTTGTGGAGACTGAAGGAACAAATCAAAAGGATATTTAGTTCTAGGACTGTTTGCAACCAAAGAACGATTTGGTTTCAGGAGTGTTTTCAACCTAACAACGATTCAGTTTCAGGACTATTTCTGCCGATTTTTACACGAAATCGATGGATTCTTGTGGACATGAATGGCCGAGAAAGAAGAAGGAGCCGACTGTCGTCGGCAAAGCAATTAGACGCGATAACGAATTGGGGCGATGACGGGAAGAGAAATGGCTGGGATCATCTCCAGGGGTGGCATCTTGAGCGTGGGTGGTCCGACACGACACGACACGACACGGCACGACACGGACCATTGACAACGTGCACTAATCGGCGCCACCGTGTCTGCTCAACACTGCACACGGATGGTTCCGTGATTTACGCAGCATCAACACCGTCGGAGGGGTGGGGGTGAGCGGAGAGGGAAACGCCCCTCTTATCATCGAGATGCGTCCCTTGTGTCACCAGACTGTCTGTCTTCAGTTCTCACACACAAATATTTTCGTTGGTTCTTTTTTCAGATCTTTCGAAAGGTGTCGAAAAAACTGGGAAACAGTGTATTGATTGTTTTCAGTAGCGCAAAAGTTTTAAGATAATAAACCAGGCAACTGAATCTCATTGAGAATACAATAATTATTACTATAGCGGTGAGCAAACCCAAAGGGGGGAATAATAAAAAAAATCGTCAGTACTCATTTTCAACACCTCAAGAATTTCAAGGGAGCAGTCTGCCACTTCTGTGGGCACTTCTGACTCCTGATTACTATGGACAATTATGTTCTAACGAACCTATAAAGAATCAAATTCTACTAAATTACTCAAGAACAATCACTTTGAACAATCTTCATGCTTTAGCTTGCTTCATGTTACTTTTTATATCACTTTGGACAAACCACTGCAATCTTCATACAAGTAAGAAACAATGATATCCCTTCCACAGTATTTCCTTATTTTGTGATGTATGTATCTGTATACTCAATTCTTTAACATGATTGAAAATTGTTGGAGTTGTAGGGCTGTTGTGTGGATGTTTGGAGCTTGTAATGAGGATTACAAGAAAGTAAATATTGAACATAGATAAAAATAGAAATTCAATTATCCTTTTTTAAAACTATTTAGTCACGACATGTTTCGACTATATAATGCTATTATCACTTGATAATATAGCTCTTCAAAAGTAGCCCAGAAGAAAAAAGACATTAAAGACAAGTAAAGACAAGTAAAAGTCAAGTAAAAGACAAGTAAAAGATAAGTATTTGAAATGGAGCAAATTGCAGTCCAGACTTTCAACCTATAACCTCTTCAAGTGGGAATTATTCGTATAAATCATCATTAACAATAATTAGAAAATAGAATTGTTATTTGTAATAGCTTCCTATAGGAGACAGAAAGCTATAATCTATAGGTATGCTTGCAAGGAAAAGTACAGCTAGGACGTTAGATACCAAGAGTAGTTGAAAATATGCAAACAAGCACTGAAAGATTATTTGTAGTTATTTTCGCTGCATCTTTTCACGTACATTCTCATACATCTCCAATTCATCATTTATATTGATCATTCAATATCATCATTATCCAAATTTAGATGAATATCTTATCTAAATATTACGATAATTCAATTTTTAATTCTTCTTCGACAAAGTTACTGCAACCTATTTGAAGAGCTCATTAAACTGTTGGTCCTGGCTGAATTATGACAGTCGTGAGGCTCATTGACGGCTTAAATTATATATTCAGGCGGTGGTACCTTTCCGCAAGGGACTCCCCACCAACAAAAGCCATACGAATCCACTTTCATTTGAAAAGCGAGACAAAACTATTCTATCTTTCATTTGAAAAGAGAGACACAACTATCCTATTTTTTGGAGTTTAAACTAAAGTGATACAAGAGGTTTTAGCAGTAGGGCTTTTTGAGCATTGCCACAGACAACCAACCAATCTTCTTGTCTGTGTTGTTACCCTTCGCGGGACCGTAATATTCGTCATTTTTGAGAGTTATTAATGACTCTCAGTAGCGGCTGTCAGCCGCCAGTCGAATGCAGGCGGTCTCAGATCACAAGTAATTAGTGGAGGAGACATCAGAGACAACCGCCGATCAAGTGGCTGATCAATTATAATTATTGTGATCGTCTAGCAACGTCTTGCGCCATTGGAACACTTTGTCAAAATTATCTGAGTAACCGACGATTGGGTAAAACTCTCAAATTCTATCGTGGGTTGGTGAGGAGAGTGTCAAGGGTCATTTTCAATAATTGAGTACAACTTTTTTTTTCAACTATCAACTCAACTCAACGCAAGCTTGTCGTCTTCCAAAAACTTTTTGAAGCTTTGCAGTTCGTTCTTCAGATTGCTCAATGGCATCTGAAAAATAATGGATTTTAGAACCATCCCTCGACGCAGGCATAGCCTAATGAGGAGAGCACTTGATATTTTTTTGATGTTTCATAAAATTGTTGAATGAAGTGAATTTTGAAATGAACTTTTTTCAGCTACCAACTCAATGTAACAGTTACTTAAATTTGAGTTGAAAATTCTTTGAATAATAACATTATTACGAGAGTGGAGAATAGATAAATTTTGAAGCTCAAATCTTGACACTTTCAGAAGAGTCTATTCTGGTTTTAGGCCAACTCATTACTGTTAGAGATATTGAATTTGATCAAGATATATTGCGAACCACAGTACAAGAACATTTTATTTATCTCAATTTATGAAATTTAGCCCATATAAAAAACAGTTCCGTAATGAGTACAATTTGGATGAATATCACGATAGTCAACATATTCCGATATGATAGTACGTGCGAATCTATATGCTGATAATGCTGGTGGTGCTAATAATGCTGAATATATAGTACATTATGAATGATGAAATATTATCAAGAACAATCCTTTCTATCACATATATCATATTATGATGCAACTATGTGATATATGCAGTGGAACTATGATATAAAAAATAACTGCTCTCTGCTCCTGAACTCCTGAAATATTTTTTCAAAATCACGCTGAAGAATGATGTATTATATTAAAGAATCATTATAGATTGGATCACACATTCATTTATTGTATTATTTCTTATTTATTTGACTAATAAATTCTGGATTTGAAATAGATAAAATTCCCCTTATCAATCAAATTCGATCTCCTCTTCCTGTTCAATCAAACTGGAGGAGCATGCAATATATACCTGGCCAAAAGTATATCTGCTATTATATATCTGACCAGGAATACCTGTATTCTGTAACTATGCTATATTTATTCCATACCCTGTTTTGCATTTATTTTCTTGGGAATGTGTTTATTTTTTCTCTTCAGCAAACTTCAAGTCATTGCTTACGTAACCCAAAAAGACAAGATGGCGTCAACCAAGGCTGTGTCAACTGACTGGAACTAACAAACCGACAAGGACCTTCCTCTGCCCTCACCCTCCATTCCCCTCCCCTCACCCACACCCACAAACTGCACTCGACAAAAAACAACAACAAATTATTGCGAAAGCAGGTTGAGAAATGTGATGACAAAGACTCTTGCACTGGGACCTGGGAAAATTCTAGAGGAACCGACATTGAGTCCTCTAACATGATGGAAAACAGAATTTCCCTCTTCATAGATTTGTATTGTGCGTTTTCCTTATTCATGAAGTGTTCTATGAGTTCTATGTCTATTGCATAGAATTCAAGAATGATATAAATATAACTTTTTGTGTAGTTGAGAAGTTGATATTGTGGTAATTATTCATATTGAATGAAAAAGACTAAGAAATTGTCAAAAAGAAATTGTTTGACAATTTCTTAGTCTTTTTCATTCAATATAAATACAATTCAAATCGTGATATCAAATATGATGATAGTATATCGTGAACTGGTGAATCCTTATATTTCATATTATATGAATCCTTATATTTCTTGTGGTAATTATTCATATTGAATGAAAAAGACTAAGAAATTGTCAAAAAGAAATTGTTTGACAATTTCTTAGTCTTTTTCATTCAATATAAATACAATTCAAATCGTGATATCAAATATGATGATAGTATATCGTGAACTGGTGAATCCTTATATTTCATATTATATGAATCCTTATATTTCCTTGTGGTAATTATTCATATTGAATGAAAAAGACTAAGAAATTGTCAAAAAGAAATTGTTTGACAATTTCTTAGTCTTTTTCATTCAATATAAATACAATTCAAATCGTGATATCAAATATGATGATAGTATATCGTGAACTGGTGAATCCTTATATTTCTCGATAAATCAAAACAAAGCTATGAAAAAGAGCTCACAGGAAAAGTAGTGAATTGTTTTCAGGAAGCGAGAAAGTGAGCAGGAAAGCTTGTCCATTGAGAGTGGAATTGATATACGAAACAAATAATTATTATGCATAAATATTATATCCAGGCTACCCAGTGACCAGACGGTTTATACGAGCCGTATATGATAAATTCTGAGTTGTGGTTGAACTGCTCCAATACAATAACTCGGGGATTGAGGCTTTGCAATTTCAACGCTGTTGTCAATTTCAATTCTTCCATCCATTTAATCAGAATTTTTAGATTTTCTTGATTTATTCCCGATAAATTCATCATTATGGATCTTGGATTGAACTATACTGGACACGTTTTTAAAGAATAGAGAACAGACCAATTAGAGAGATTCAAACTTACACTGAATCACTACAGTATTTTCAGTACTGCTCCAACATTAGTTCGATTGCATATCTAATAGAACATATAAGTTGGTGATAATTCACTAAATTTGAATATATCTTTCAATGAGAAACATTTTGCTGAAGGAACGCCCTCTCTAATTCCATTGGTAGATGCCAATTTCAACGTCGGCTGTCATAGAACATCGACCAATAACATGAGAGTTCACCAGGCAGACTCAAGTTCAAGTTCAAGTTTATTCATTCATCTCTTGTACAACATAGAAAATCAAATTGACAATGTACATACAAAAATTATTACAAGAAATAGAATGTGGAGCTCACAAGACTTACGTCCGTTCGTGAGCTTCAAAAAGAAATAGATTACAAAAAATTTATAAACAAAGTGGCATAAAATAATATGAAATAAAGTAGAATTAAAGAGTAGGAGATAAAAAATACATCAAAAAAAAGTAGTAAATAATGGAATTGAAAAGCAGGTAGAAGAATCTTCAAAGTGGAGTTATACATTTTAAACATCGCTAGGCTTGACAGCACAACAGGAACGCAAATGAGAAAAGCATAAAGCTGTTTTAGAGTACGGTAAGCTCGAATGATAATATTGGGCTAGAAAAACTTAGGGCTCTGATATAGTGGAGA
Organism: Nilaparvata lugens; assembly: GCF_014356525.2. Lineage (NCBI taxonomy): Eukaryota > Metazoa > Arthropoda > Insecta > Hemiptera > Delphacidae > Nilaparvata > Nilaparvata lugens. The sequence continues at coordinate 89,747,777 of NC_052504.1, forward strand.
AAGTAGTGAGAAAACGATCCAAATCACAAAAATACTATCTTATGTTACCAGAGAAGTCAGTGGATGCTTTGATCCAATTTATGGTTTCAATCTTTAGTTATTTGGTGGAGAATTTGCAAACAAGGTTGGGGAATTATATTCACAAGCTTATCACACCTATAAGGAAATTGCATCCTACAAACACTAAGATTTGTTTCAGTCATGTCAGAAGATCTAAAAACTCGACGTGTATGGTATGGAGTATACGGATATTAAATAAATTTTTATTTTTTACCACGTATAATGCTAGGTTTTTAAATAGAGCTGTTTGATTGATAGTATTTTGCTTTCCTCGAAAAGTGTTCTGTCGGGTAGAGCCGCGGCTTGTTAAGTGCAATTTTTATTATATGTTTTGTATGTTGAAAACCTTACCAATGTGTCGTTCAGCTGCGCCTCCCCAGACTCTTATCCCATATTGCAGAACAGATTGAGCGTAAGCGAAATAGGTCATTTTGGCAAGCTGTGGTAGTTTCAAGAGGCTAATTCTATAAAATTTTTGTATTAGATATTTGGCTTTATGACATAATGACTGAATATGAGTATCCCATCTTAGATGTTGGTCAATCATTACTCCCAGGTATTTAACAGACTTCGAGCTCTCCAGTGAAGGGCAGTCACAGCCTGAACCTATTCCGCCACAGCTATTCTTGTGACTTTTCAAAATTATTTGATTCAATGGTTGAGTTGCTGTATTTGGTGTAAAAGTAATAAAGGAAGACTTTTTATAATTTAAGGTTAGAGTATGATTGTCAAGCCAAGCTTTGACCTCCGAAAAACCCTTCTCAGCTGAAGTTCTAGCTGCCTCCCAAGTTTGACCAGAAAAAATTAAAGTAGTGTCATCGGCAAAGAAATTGCTTGACCATTTTTCAAGTGCAGGTTCAAGAGGTCATTTATGTATATTATGAATAAGATTGGAGAAAGAACAGTTCCTTGTGGCAAACCATAGTCGAGCATATATTCAGTACTGGATTTATTCCCATTTGATAATATCTGTGATCGCCCTCTCAGGTAACTCGAGAAAAGATTTAAGGGTAATCCTCGAATTCCAATACGGTTAAGTTTTCCAAAAGTTTTGAATGTGGAATAGTATCAAATGCTTTGGTGAGGTCCATAAATATTGCATAGATTTCTTTCTTCTACTAAAATTTTCAGTTAAAGTTTTTACTAGTAACGAGATAGCATCCTCTGTATTTTTGCCTTCTTGAAACCAAATTGGAGGAGCATGCAATATATACCTGGCCAAAAGTATATCTGCTATTATATATCTGTCCAGGAATACCTGTATTCTGTAACTATGCTACTCTATATTCCATACTATGTTTTGCATTTATTTTCTTGGGAATGTGTCTATTTTTTCTCTTCAGCAAACTTCAAGTCATTGCTTACGTAACCCAAAAAGACAAGATGGCGTCAACCAAGGCTGTGTCAACTGACTGGAACTAACAAACCGACAAGGACCTTCCTCTGCCCTCACCCACCATTCCCCTCCCCACACCCACACCCACAAACTGCACTCGACAAAAAACAACAACAAATTATTGCGAAAGCAGGTTGAGAAATGTGATGACAAAGACTCTTGCACTGGGACCTGGGAAAATTTTAGAAGAACCGACATTGAGTCCTCTAAAATGATAACAAATGAAAACAGAATTTCCCTCTTCATAGATTCCTATTGTGCGTTTTCCTTATTCACAAAGTGTTCGATGAGTTCTATGTCTATTGCATAGAATTCTAGAATGGTATAAATATAATTGAAATCGTGATATCAAATATGATGATAGTATATCGTGAACTGGTGAATTCGATGAATCAAAACAAAGCTATAAAAAAGAACTCACAGGAAAAGTAGTGTATCGTTTTAAAAATGCGAGAAATAAGCAGGTTAGATTGTCCATTGAGAGTGGAATTGATATACGAAACAGATATTCATTATGTATAAATATTATATCCAGGATACCCATTTCATTGAGTGACCAAACGGTTTATACGAGCCTTAGGATCATTTATATGATAAATTCTGAGTTGTGCTCAACTGCTCCAATACAATAACTGGGGGATTGAGGCTTAGCAATTTCAACGCTGTTGTCAATGTCAATTCCATTCATTTAATCAGAATTTTTAGAATTCATTTAATCAATTTTTCTTGATTTATTCCCGATAATTCATCATTTATGAAAATAATTTATCATTAATCTTCGACTAAATTATACTGGACACGTTTTTGAAGAATAGAGAACAGACTAATTGGAGAGATTCAAACTTACACTAAATCACTACATTATTTTCAGTACTGCTCGAACATATAAGTTATATTGCATCTCTAATGGAACATATAAACTTGTGCTAATTCACTAAATTTCAATTTATCTTTTAATGAGAATCAATTTTCTCAAGGAACTCCCTCTTCAATTCTATTGGTAGATACCAATTTCAACGTCAGCTGGCAAGTTTACTATGCCACATAGCATCAACCAATCACGTGAGAGCTCTTAAGGCAGGCTCCATTAGCTTTACTCAGTCCACGCCCACAACGCTCTCTTATTGGCTAATGTCATCACCGAGCCACCATTTTGTTGAATCATGTCATTCTTATAAAAACACTTCATTCACATGAGCTACTTTTTAAATTAATAAAACAATATAAAAATCTTCAAGCATCCTGTATTTTTAAAAAACTTAAAAATATTTCAACAGCTAGTTTCGGTGATCACACCATCGTCAGGTTATAAATGTCATTCTTATATGTGTTATCTCGGCAAATTTGCTTCTGACAGTTTATCAAAAACATTTCTATCATAATATTTTTCATTAAAAGTTTGTCCTGCTTAATGGGCTATCTTCTTCTTCAACTACATCATATTTTAATTTTGCTTCTACAGAATGTTTCAAGTTTACTAAAATTTCACTGTTATCTATTCAGATAACAGATTTTATAGTTATACAATATCACTATTATAAATAATCTTATCATTATGATTGACAGAAGCGAAGCTGAGGTCTTAGTTTCGACTCGATCGGCTTTTGTCTGTTTGTTTGTACCGCAGTTACAGTCGCAGTTATTGTCCGATTTGGATGAAATTTGGTATGCAAGCTCTTTGAAACAAGGCGCAGAAACGTATGTGTAACGATTTTTGGTAAGACCTCCGGTTTTTTTGTAATATTTAAAAAAACCGTAGACTAACCTCAAAAGCTACTTTTTCATATCTTTGAAGATACAGCTATTCATGTTCCTACTTTTTCGCGATATAAAGGTACCTCCTTGATAAGTCCGGTGTCCCTGCAAACAGTGTCTCTAGCACTTTCAATGGAGGAAATAATAGATGACATGGCTAAAATCTTCACAATATACTGTACTGGCCCTTCTCATTAGATTGAAAGTTGTATTCATGAGCGAGGTCTACTGTTTGCAGAACTACTAGTAATTTTTGGGTTGAGGATGAGGTTCGAATCTGAATTCCATCATATTTGTGTATTCTGATTTTATTCCCTCCACATTTCAAAACGAAGTCAAACTATGTGAACAACCTGGTGTAATACTCGTTTTTAATTCAATTGCCACATTGCAGCTAGTGACAATGATAGCTGGCTTACAATGGAGAACGGTACACTACAGCCTTTCTAACAAGGTCTGTACTGTCTCATTCCTCTAAAAAGACAATTATGTTCACAATACAACTCCCGGATCAGGCTGAGAATTCAATCACAGAGTTGATCCGTGACCATGGCACATAATAACCTTTCAAATTAGTTTCAAAGTCACATATGCATCCGTCTATAGATGAGTTTACCACGAAATGACATCAGGGTAACTGTATTTTGGAGACAGATATTCTTTCTAATCTGGCAGGAATAGTCAGATTTCCTACTGATATGCTACAAATTGATTTCTATTGCATTCTTTATAAACAAGATGTGGCGCCACTCCTAGTCTATTCATTGGAGAACGTCTCTGGAGAAGAATCTCTGCACAGGAATGATTTGAAGAAATGATTTCTGAATAATCGATTGCCTTGATATTAGATCTTTAGAATTATACTCCGGCCATTGATATTCGCATTCTTCATACAGTTTAATAATGAAAAGTAGCATTTGATCATATGAATAATAAAATTACTAGTAAGTCTGAACGAAATATTCTCACTTTGGTATTATCCTTCTTCCTGCATTGTGTGTTTTTTCATCCTCTTGCTCTTGCCCATTCATATCGATATGATTTTTAATTATTGAAGACTACCAGTTAGAGAAATAAATCCGATTATCCATTCATGTTGAACGTTGTTTTCTCAACTCAATATTTTACAATGCTCGTGATAAATTTACGTTTCTTCCAAATATATTTGCTTGTGGATAGTCTACAATAAGTTCATTCTGGAATTGTGATAGGCTTCTTCAATAATGGAAACACCTTCCGTCCATAATTCTGAACTCTGAAAACTGCATTTATATCATATGAATGATATCTAATCATTCAAGATTCAATACTGGAGGTACATTCTCATGGAAAATTCAATTCCTAAAATCAGATTCTTCCTGTAGAAATCTCATTTATTCCTTGTCCTAAGATATTAGTCCTGTAATACGATAAATAGAGTATCAGTAGATCAGTAGTTAAATTTGTGCCGTGTGACATTAGGGAAGTATGAAATGGATTCTTTGGATGGATAAAGAGGTTTTCCATCACAAAGAATAGAGATTTGCAGGGAAAAGAATTCTTTGGTTGGCAGAATAGAATTAAAAAATAGACTAATATGAGCAGATTATCACTTACTCGAATGCTTTGACTTATTAAAATAGATTGATTGTATACCAAGACTAATATTGCAAAAAAGCAGCATGTTTTGAAAAGGAGAGAATGAAAATCCCCAACATGTTCTATAATCAACAAATTTTATCAAACTTCCTTGAAATTAAAAAAAAAAGATAAATCATATTCAAGAGATTTCATTATTTTGATTAATGAGGATATTATAACATTAGTTGTGGTCAAAGGTTTGACCGATTATTATTGATGAAAGTTGGGTGCTGGGCTTTCACAGTGCACCGCCCTCAAGGGAAGGCCACATGAAATCCATTTTGAGAGGTTAAAAACGCGTCGATAGGAAACGGCGACAAATGATATTGTCCAGTCAAACGAACTCCGTCGACCGTTACGACGAATTATTTCTGCCAGCGGCAAAACTGAGAAGCTCATTAGTCGATAGACGGCGTATCGACTAGTTTCCGCCCGTTTCGCAATCAAAACGTCGACTGTCAGCATTCGCTGTGAGGATAAACATTGAAGATAAACATCCATTCAATGCTGACAGATTTAAGTGAGACTTACTATCGGGAGACTTCTAGCGAAGTAGTCTCTCCTGTCCCTAAAACGCTCCGCCCATTCCTGTAAATTATTCCGCCTATTGTGTGAAGTCCGCGCCTGTCATATCCTCAGCATCTTGCAAGGCTGGACTGACCACAATTTCCCCGCGGGAAGGTCATTTTCCAAGCGGCGAAAATGTTGTGGAAATCGCCTGCGGTCGAAGCAGCCACTCAACCATTGTGTTTCAGGTAATTGGCGGACGCTCTGAGGTGAGGCGGTGCCGTACCTCTGTGCTGACACACTGCTCAAATGAAGACAACAGAGTCGGTGAAATCTGTTGATGGGTCAGGCAACTGATGAAGACCGAGATTTCATATTTTGTGATTGTTGTAAATGGATACGGCTATTGAGGCGCTTCATAATTGGGTCCACGACACGAGAAACCTACAATGCTCTCTGAATCTCCTCAAAATTATTTTAAAATGGAGTGAAGAATTGTGGGCTGGATGAGTTAGTGGAATCTTTTGAAGGGTTGGGTAACTGATGAAGACTGAGATTTCATATGTTGTGGTTGTTGAAGATAGTTACGGATATTGTTATGTTTCATAATTGTGTCCACACGATACGAGAAACCTACAATGCTCTATGAATCTGCTCAGAAACCTACAATGCCCCCTGAATCTCCTCAAAATCATTTTAAAATGGAGTGAAGAATTGTGGGCTGGAAGAGTTAGTGGAACCTTTTGAAGGGTTGGGTAACTGATGAAGACTGAGATCTCATATATTGTGGTTGTTGAAGAGAGTTACGGATATCGTGATGTTTCATAATTGTGTACACGATACGAGAAACCTACAATGCCCCCTGAATCTCCTCAAAATTATTGTAGAACGAAGAGAAGAATTGTGGGCTGGAAGAGTTAGTGGAACCTTTTGAAGGGTTGGGCAACTAATGAAGACTGAGATCTCATATATTGTGGTTGTTGAAGATAGTTACGGCTATTGTGATTTTTCATAATAATGAAACAGGAAACCTACTATGCTCTCTGAATCTCCTCAAAATTATTGTAAAATGGAGTGCAGAATAATGTGGGCTGGAAACAGATTTGAGCTATTTTACAGTACTTGGACTGATTTACCCCTTCCACAGCATCAAGCATGGCAATAACATTTTTTATCATTCAGATATTTGAGGCAAACAGCCAGCATGCTGTAATTTAATAATTAGGAATACAGCAGTCAGTAATGTCATAGAGTAGAGATACCTTTCAAAATATCTATTATTTGTGAATAGATAACTATCCATTAATTGTTTCTAGTCATGTGCAAATAGCTTCCTTGGACCTGAATCCGCCCCCCGCATCAAGCAAGTGAGGATCGTCTCAAAAAATTGAGCGACAAATCATTATTATTTGTTCATTCGAGAATAATATCCAACATTATTGAAACCGGTCTTGTCTCCAAAAAAAGAATAATGGTATTAATAATTAAAAAAAACCGATCAATGTAGAATCAGTCTTGTAGAAATAAATGCAATATATCCGTTGTATAGGTCTAGATTTTTTTAATTCTATCATGTATCATGATTATGGTTTTCCATCGAATTCAGTTGAAACAATTTCTCAGGGTGTGTGCACATATAAAATGGAGGATGCAATAAAACTCGTACCGCAGATACAACACATTAAACTACATATATGTCGTATGGATAGACAGTGGCAGAAACAAGAGAGACAAACAAAAGACAACGAAGAAACAAAAGACAGTGGCTTAAAAGAGAGAGTTAGAAACAATTGAACAAACATTAAACTGATACACAGGATACAAAGTTACAAAAGGTTTTCTGTGCATGTATGAACGATTTACTAAGTAAATGTTGTAATGCTTCATACTTGAGGTTACACTAGAGGAATGCTTAGCTTTCTCCATTATAGCAAACTGGACAGGCTAGATCAATGATAGATCACCACTTTTTTATAGTCGCTCTTTCAAACTGACAGCAAGGTATTTGAGATGACGTCCATGTAATGCCTTGCCATCATCCAACTGCTTCTAGCAGTCATCTATCTTTCGTCTATGGAAGCCCACATCTATAGAGCTCTACAGCTCGATAGAGAGCTATAATACAGCACTGTATAGTGCTATAGAGCTCTCTATAAAGTACTGAATACTGACCAGTAACTAACTGCAAGGAAAGTGTGAGCGACCGATCTAGCATCGAATCGGCAACAATGTTGCATACCTCTTTCAACTACTGTTAACAATGTTGCATGCAATTTTCAATCGTCAACAGTGTTTCAAACTTTTGTTGTACGTTAAAAACTCTGCTTTCCTATATTTCAATCAACAACAAACTTGGAACTTGTCATTCTCAATCTCAACCACGTTGCATGCCTTTTTCAACTGTTATTTTTGCTAGCCTATTTTATCGTCAACAAAATAATGTTGCATGTTTTTTCCAATCATCAACAATGTTGCATACCTTTTCTATCGTCAACAATGTTGCATGCCTTTCTTTACCGTCATTATAGCATGCCTCTTCCGCTGTAAGTTGTGTAATGATAGAGCAGGTTGTTACATTATGCTACCGACAGAAACTCTGTTCCATTTCGCGAGCGAAAGACACTCTATTGACAGCGGATAGATGAGAAGACGAACGCGTCTGACGTAAGCGTCCGCAGAAAAAAGCCAATCTTGTTCATTTCTTTGTGCCGAAACCAAAACGTAGTCTATACAGGCTTCTAGTCAAGAAAGTCAACCAACGCTAGGACAAGATCATTGGAACCCGATTTACAATTTAAAACCCGAATACAATTTTAATAGAAAATAGTGATGATTAAAGTAAATATTCGAATAGGAAGCTTTTGAGATTGATGTATTAGAGAAAATGATATAAAAGTTTCTTTTTTGCGGATGATGCCCCCAATAGCATTCTGCTTGTGCGTGGGTAATGGGAAATATGAGGGTGATTTATGAGATTGAACGTCCATGCCTGATATGATTTGGCGGGATTCGAACCCGTGACCAGGTAGCACTAGCAGACTGAAGGGTGCAACGCCTTAATCGTCTTGGCTATCCTGGTTTTATTTCTTCATGAATTGTTTTTTAATGGAAGGTTTCTCATCCAACTAGCATATTATAATGGTAGCATTCACTGGTAAAGTTTGATTTTCTAAATGCTACTGTATGGAATTCAAGTGGAAAAGTTCTCTTACTTTTACTTCTCTTGATGTATGTGTAGTTTTTTCACGCTTCTTCCCCACTGTATTATCTCATTCTCTTCACTTCTATTGATTCTTTCACCTTGGAGATTTACGAAATTGAAAAATTAAGTTTAAAAAAAAGTAGTTTGGAATATTTCATAATTGTAAATCTTGAATAATCTAAAGTTCATGGGACTAGTCTGCCGAGACGACAAAGACGTCGCACTCTTCAGTCTGCTAGCACTACCTGGTCATGGGTTCGAATCCCACCGGTAGGCATGGACGTTTGATTATTTCATCAATCACCTACGCGCTTACCAGTACCCACGTACAAGATGCTCATGTGGGCATCACCCACAGTAAATAGGAGTGAACTAGATTTCAAGAGGTAGGGAGCTAACAAATCCATATTCTCTCGAAATTTTCTCATTCAAAACTTCAAGAACGTAATTTAAATGTGAATTGATAATACATTATTATTAAACGAAAATCCAAATTAAATGCTGTAAATCACCCCAAAGACTACAAATATTGACAACAGGGTAAACAGCTAGATGTAAATTCGATGAGCATTACTCAATATTCAATAATTATTTAAGAATTTCCATCTAGCTGTTTACCCTGTTGTCAATATTTGCAGTAGCAGAAGTCTTCTGGGTGATTTACAGCATTTAATTTGGATTTTCGTTTAATAATAATTATCAGTTCATTAGCATCTGAATAAATGCAACATCCCAGTAATTTCCATCTGTAAAATGTGAATCTTTACCTACACGTTTCAATCCAGACTCAGCTGCCTACTTCATACTACAATCTTCTCCAAACCACATTTTTTGTGACTTCAATATGCTCTCTCTAATCATCCCAGCAAGAAGGAGCCAGCGATATGTGGTGGAAGAATTTTATTATTGAAGCATGTTTATCCTTTGTTCAGCCTTGTCTTCATGATGGATTGAACGTATCCTGTCGACAGGATAGCAGCCGAATATAGGGCTAATAAGTTGGTGTTGATGCAATCCTTTATTCTCCGGCTCACACCTATGCGCTGCTGTGCTCATGCCTGATGCCTCAGGTGTTCCATTCTTCGGCTGCCATCACATCTCGATTGTAATAATTAGTTTCAGTGCTCACAATAGCTGCTGGAAGTCTCAAGGAAGTTCATCAATCAATTAATCAGTAATCAGCATAGAATTGATAGACTGGCTACCGGAAAGTGATACGGCTGTCTGCGTATTGAGTGCTGGCTCCTATTCATACACATAAATATACACATTCCCAGCACACACACATATATTCAATATCCATTCCCTGTTGATGAGTTTGTCATGATCACACATGGGTCACTTCTTTAGATCGGCTTCAAACAAAATGTCATATCAGTCAATGGTAGATTGATGTTTCATGAACACGTTGATGTAACAGAATATAAATTTCTTGATCACACAAGAGTCACTTCTTTCGATTGGCTTCAAACAAAACTTCGTATCAATCAATGGTTATTGTAGATTGATCTTTCATGAACACGCTTGATGTAACAGAATATAAATTACTCACTTGCTATCTGGTTGAGAGAACTTCCTAATTCCTATTTGATCGATAATCAATATTACCATATCATATAACTCAAACTGGATGAAGAAATTTGATCATTGTTTTGAGAAAGTATCTTCAAGTTGTCTTTTTTCTTTAGGGCTACTTTTGATGTAAATGAAAATATAGATCTGAGTACCCTTTTGAATTATTTCGACACGTTATGTTTCGGCTACTGAATTTTGATAGAATCATAAGTAGTAGCCGAAACATGTCGTGTCAAAATAAAAGGGTACTCAGATCCATATCTTCATTTATATCTTCAAGTTGTATGTAAAACAAGTTCTGTTTCAAAATTGTGACTTTTAATTTGAATAATTTGACCAGACTTGACTTCAAGTTTTTTATGTATGTAAACTAGAATTATTTGAGTAGTTTATCTGATGTATTATATAATTATCAAGGTTTACAATACCTGATCAAAACCCTCGTATTTGTAAGTTGTGAAATTATAGTAATTTTTCCAGAGTTTGATAAAGTATTCTTTCGGACCACATGTATTAGTCACTCGCCTTAGAGCAGACAGGTCCCGGGAATATTATCATCTTTCACCATATGACAGACATGATAGTCATGATCTATCACTAATCCTAGAAATTTGTGCAATTCATCTGCTCGAAAACTTTAGCTTCCGCTTTGCCTATAGTTTAGTAAGATACCACTATTGATTTATTGGGATTAAGGAGAAGATTTCGGCTGTTCAGAAAATTATTGATAGCTGTTAGAACCTCGACTGATGATTGCTCTACATCCTGAACTGATTTACCTCAAAAAAATCTATAAATAGAAAAAGAAACCTATAAGAATCTGGACCACGCGTTAGCCCAGCAGAGAGACGATGGAGCCTGACTAATTAATTATTGGAAATAATTAATTCAATCCACGAGACCGTCAAGAACTTCACGAATGTGAGTGATAAGTCAAACGAGCTCGTTTTAGGTTTTCTACGTATAGTGGGGAATTAATTAAAAGCGCTATTCAAATTAACCTGAATTAAAGAAAAGTCACAACGTGTTGAGTGATATCACATAGTTCTAAGAACATTTTATAAATTTATTTGATATATGTAGGAAGCTTACTTCCACGCACGGCCCGAACTCATATAAATCCCTGAGATCTCATGTTTGAATAATAATTGGTTAATTATTAATTTTACTAATTGAACAAAGTATATCATATCAAACTTATAGACCAAACAGGTTTTTATTTGCAGAATTTTGTATTGACTGGAAGTCTAAGTATCAGTATTGAATATAATGTGTTTATGAATTTGAAACTCACTATTGTGAATACTATCAAAACCTGTGATAATTGTTCAGATTTTAGAAAGAGTTTATTTAAGAAAAATTATAGATATATCGAACATTTTATATACACTTTTTTATGGGAATATATTTTGTGTTTTATGTCAGCATACAAACTCATAGAATTTTTTATTATATCCTAACTCATCTCGTGATATACAGTTTGAGCTGTTTTGGTACCAATTATTCAGCAGCACTTAAAATTATTGAATCAAGTAATATTGATCTTATTCAGAGCACTCAGTATTTATCATCCTTTGATGACAATCATTTTAGTTTGCCAGAACAGTATATAAAAAATTATATTAATAAGGTTCCAGTTATATCATATAAGGATCCAGAGAGCTTCAAGAACTGGCGTTGTAAGTTCTAAGGAATTTTGGAAGGATAAATTGGTGAATGCTTGTGTTCACGACGAGCGTTTTAAGAATCAACTAGAAACAGCTATAGTTGGTCCTTATCATTCTCTAGTGGTACATGGTTACTGTTAATCGTCATCAAATATTCTTTTAATTTCCTCACTGGTATTCTTCAAGAACTTCATAGAAGCAGCGGTAAGAATTATTAATCACCGGTCATTGAACCTTATGGTGATTACTTGTATTTGTAAAATTATGTATCTACCACTGAGCTAGAGCTGAGGTTTGAACCCAGTAATTTTGCGAGCCGGACGGCCTTAATTTTTTGTGAATTTATTCGCAAAAGAGGGAATTTAGCGACTGCTCTTATAAATATCAAGAACATAGTATCATCTGTAAAGGATTGGAAATTTACCACCTTACACAATTATAGCTTCATAACGTGGGGTTCTATCATAAGAGATAACCCTCCAAGGAGCAAAGGTACACCATTTTACAACACACACACACACACCACACACACACACACCACACACACACACACACACACACACACACACACACACACACACATACCAATACCCGAAAAACACTTTTTGGGACTCAGGAGATCTTGAAACGTATAGAAATTAATAAATTGGGGTACCTTAATTTTTTTCGGAAAGCAATACTTTCCTTACCTATGGTAATAGGGCAAGGAAAGTAAAATGTGAATCTTTACTTACACGTTTCAACCCAGACTCAGCTGCCTACTTCATATTACAATCTTCTCCAAACCACATTTTTTGTGACTTCAATATGCTCTCCCTAATCATCCCAGCAAGAAGGAGCCAGCGATATGTGGTGGAAGAATTTTATTATTGAAGCATGTTTATCCTTTGTTCAGCCTTGTCTTCATGATGGATTGAACGTATCCTGTCGACAGGATAGCAGCCGAATATAGGGCTAATAAGTTGGTGTTGATGCAATCCTTTATTCTCCGCCTCACACCTATGCGCTGCTGTGCTCATGCCTGATGCCTCAGGTGTTCCATTCTTCGGCTGCCATCACATCTCGATTGTAATAATTAGTTTCAGTGCTCACAATAGCTGCTGGAAGTCTCAAGGAAGTTCATCAATCAATTAATCAGTAATCAGCATAGAATTGATAGACTGGCTACCGGAAAGTGATACGGCTGTCTGAGTATTGAGTGCTGGCTCCTATTCATACACATAAATATACACATTCCCAGCACACACACACATATATTCATTCCCTGTTGATGAGTTTGTCATGATCACACATGGGTCACTTTTTTCGATTGCCTTCAAACATAACGTCGTATCAATCAATGGTAGATTGATGTTTCATGAACACGTTGATGTAACAGAATAAAAATTTCTTGATCACACATGAGTCACTTCTTTCGATTGGCTTCAAACAAAACTTCGTATCAATCAATGGTTATTGTAGATTGATGTTTCATGAACACGCTTGATGTAACAGAATATAAATTAATCACTTGCTATCTGGTTGAGAGAACCTCCTATTTGATCGATAATCAATATTACCATATCATATCACTCAAACTAGACGAAGAAATTTGATTATCGTATTGAGAAAGAATCTTCAAGTTGTCTTTTTTCTTTAGGGCTACTTTTGATGTAAATGAAAATATAAATCTGAGTAGGCTACCCTTTTGAATTATTTTGACACGTTATGTTTCGGCTACTGAATTTTGATAGAATCATAAGTAGTAGCCGGAACATGTCATGTCAAAATAATTCAAAAGGGTACTCAGATCTATATTTTCATTTATATCTTCAAGTTGTATGTAAAACAAGTTCTGTTTCAAAATTGTGACTTTTATTTTGAATAATTTGACCAGACTTCAAGTTTTTTATGGATGTAGACTAGAATTATTTGAGTAGTTTATCTGATGTATTATATAATTATCAAGGTTTACAATACCTGATCAAAACCCTCGTATTTGTAAGTTGTGAAATTAAAGTAATTTTTTCAGAGTTTGAAAAAGTTGTCTTTTGGACCACATGTATTAGTCACTCGCCTTAGAGCATACAGGCCCCGGGATTATCATTTTTCACCATTATGACAGACATGATCAAATCTATCACTAATCCTAGAAATTTGTGCTATTCATCTGCTCGAAAACTTTAGCTTCCGCTTTGCCTATAGTTTAGTAAGATACCACTATTGATTTATTGGGATTAAGGAGAAGATTTCGGCTGTTCAGAAAATTATTGATAGCTGTTAGACCCTCGGCTGATGATTGCTCTACATCCTGAACTGATTGACCCGGAAAGAATTATATGAATAAAACACGGGAGTGACCCGAGAAAAACCTTACCCTGTCAGGATTCGAGCCCGGGCCTCTGAATAATAAGCCAGCAACTAATCCACTCGACTTCGTCCACTACCTTTGTCTGCAAATTAAACAAACGGATGCCTGTTCTTGGAAAACCAGGTAAATTGTTATTATGACAAAGAATTGTTCCAACTGGCTCATTCCAAGGCAGAAGCTGAACCCTCTCCCCCACTCCGCTCCACTTCTTCCTGGAATTTCGAACGGTACCTCCACCCCTAGCGTCGTTGTTACTACGCATAAAATATGAGGATGTCAGTATGTGTTCTGCAATCGGTCATCTTATTCGCACTGAAGTTTTGAAGTTATAGTTCTTCGTTATGACGGCTTCTTGGCTCCAATACCAATTTGGAGGATTATGGTGGGAGGATAACAACGGATTTGTGTATGAACAAAAAGCAATCTGTAAAAGTGGTTGGATTTACATGGTGTGTGTGGATAATATGTGTCCTGGGAAATGTCGTGTTAAACGTGATAATGAAGATTTTAGACATGGTATGTGTGAAGTTGTATCCGCTCATTGGAAGAACTCAAGGTGCAAGTATAAAAAAACAGTAGACGAGTTGAAGCTCTTAGATCTACGACCTTTTAAGAGACTGATAAATAAAACACAAAGAATTCGGAAGTATTCAGAGCGTGAGTAATTTTTTTAATCAATATTTAATAATTTTTCAATTTTTTTCTGGTATAGAGGGAGGTGATTGAACTAAGAAAATGCTATTTTGCAAGAATAAAATGGTACAATCACTCTTAAAACGATGTGAATGAAAATTGACTAAAACTAGATTAGTTTGTTCAAAATTAACCTTAACTTGTTATTTTTGCCTTCTCTTTTTCAAAGTATCAGTGTATTTCAAAATATTCATTTGTATTTGTTACGGAATTAAATGCGAAAGAAATCTTATTTAAGAACTTATCAGTTGAAGTTGATAATCGTTAATTGCATTTGATAAAGTATTAACTCAATTCGAGATCAATTTAGATCAAATCTAAAAGATGTCAGTAGTAGGTAGTTGTTTAGATATTACCTCATGAACTTTCAAATCTTTCTTTATTCAAAAAAATAAACAATCAATATCCCAAAAAGCAAATACAATATTTCTAATAATATTATGTGTTCCCTATAGGTAACTGTAGTGAATCACCATTAACTCATTCTCCCAATTGCATGTTATATGATTCAAGTTTTAGATTTATTCTAGGAAACATGTCTTCAACAATATAATTTGAATTGCTTTTTAAGAGCATAATACATGCAAATTTGCATACCTTCTATTTTGAAAATATACATAGTTTATTCATACACTATCATTTGACAAAGCAGCTACCAGACCGAGTAAATTGATCTACTCCACTCTTTCAGATCATTTATAGTACAAATGACAAACATGGAAGTAAGAATCGAGCTTGGAAGACGATAAGGAAGCGTATAAATCAAATACGCTGACCCCTTCTCTTGAATGATTGATAGGAATCCATATTAGGGTTAAGAGTGTATTAGCCTATTGTCGTCGGATACTCCAGTTACATTTCGAGGCTATTTATTTACCATCACAAAAGCGAAGGTGTGCATTATCCTTGTCATTTGAGCTATCGATCGCAGGATACGCTTTGGTTGAGCGTCAAAGAGTCTGTTGATTGAATGTAACAGAGCAGTTTACAATTTCTAATTCTTTGTCCTTTCTCGAACGGTAACGGAATACAGCGATTAATCTATGACTCCTACAGATTTCTTCCTTATTCAAGAGCAAAATCAATCATGCACCTTGCTATTCAAAGCTAATATCCCATTATGAGTTAGAAAATCGATCTGATCCTGGCAATGTGGCCTACCGTGGATGTGCCTATGACAGGGACTATTTTAAATTTAACTTTCTACATTCATTCTTCATTCTTTCTCTCAACATAGCTATGCACATTGCCAATTATCATGGTATTTATCCCATATTCATTGATGAATTGAGAGGAAAATGTCGTAAAATATAGTATAGCTGATAACTATCAGTTAGGTATGATATTTTTTTCCTTCATCATAGATTAATTGAGAGAGGAGTAGACTGAAGTTTTGTTAATCTTGAAAAGAGGTCTTGAAATCAAGATCACTTATTTCAGGATCACTCTCTTTTGTCAGGAGAGCTTGATGGGAAATATTATCACTCGTTAACTCTCCTGAGAAAAACTCCTGTCTGTGAATCAAGATGGTATTCCCAGTTTAAAATTTAAGTTTAAAGTTTAAAATCATAACTTGAATAAGGATATTGTTTTCCTGAATTCTACTTTTACTTTCCTTGCCCTATAACCATAGGTAAGGAAAGTATTGCTTTCCAAAAAAAATTAAGGTACCCCAATTCCCAAATTTCTATACTTTTCAAAGTCGTCCCCAAAAAAGTGTTTTTGTTTTTTTGGGTACTGGTCTGTATATATATATATATATATATATATATATATATATATATATGTGTGTGTGTGTGTGTGTGTGTGTGTGTGTGTGTGTGTGTATGAGTGTATTTGCGTCTGTGTACACGATATCTCATCTCCTAATTAACGGAATAACTTGATATTCGGAACTTAAGGTCCTTTCACTATAACGATCCGACACGAACAATTTCGATCAAATGCAATACAAGATGGCGGCTAAGATGGCAAAAATGATGTCAGGGTTTTTCGCGATTTTCTCAAAAACGGCTTCAATGATTCCGATCAAATTCATACCTAATATAGTCATTGATAAGTTCTATCAACTGCCATAAGTCCCATGTCTGTAAAAATTCCAGGAGCTCCACCCCACCTATGTAAAGTTTGATTGTATATTCCCAATTATCTGGCTTCAGATACAATTTAAACAAAAAATTTCAAGTAGAAAAGACTGAGCATGAAAATTTCTACTATTAATGTTCAGTAACATTTTCTCCTAAAATTGAAAATAAGGCCGGAATTCGAGAAAATGTGATTATTCAATTGCAAACTGTTGGCAACTGTCGATTCTATCAAATAATTCTGTTAAATAATTCACTATGTAGAGATAGCACACTTCGTGTGTCTCCAGCCTTATTGTTCTGTCACCAGCTGGCTCAGACTTGAGATGCGCGTTAACACTAGCGTCAAATAATGAATTTTCATAACGGCAAGGAAAGTTGTATGAGTGCGCCACACCAGATTTTTGTGTTATCGGTAAAGAGTTTTGGAGCCATTGAAATTAAACTTTTTCAAATTTGCTCATTGTTACGGATATCACAGAGTTTTTAGATTATCTAACTATGTAAATGGAATATTCCTAGGAAACAGCAAACAGCCCCGGTCAAAGTGCACTTTCTCTTTCGTTTACGCGAATCGCTGTTGTTTCACATGTAATGACACCAACAACTGTCGTTGTTTTGTATTGGAAAGACAGTGTTGTTAATAGCAGTTGTACCATTTTGATCTCATTTTGCCTCCGCCGGGTTGCATAAGTTACAAGGAACTGCTTCGGCAACGCGACCGCAGAGTTTTGTTCGATCAGAGGATGACAGCGGCAGTCGACCAATAGAAAGTTATCAGCTGTGGAAGGGGATTCCGAAGCTGAGGAAGGCTTGTGCAACCAACCGGTCAAATGGACCAGTTTCTCCAGATAAGAGGGACGGATCGTGTCACCGAACCAACGAATATTTCTCTCGATCGGACCCATTATTCATTCCCAATTCACTTTGCTCACAATTCGCCGGCGCCAATCGCTTCCTATTCGATGCTGAAAATAGGCCAACTCGATGTGATCTGTCAGCAACGATTTCTTCAGGGAAATTGAATCATTTTTATCATAATCACCTTCATAACATGATGTTATTAATTTCGAGCAAGTACATATCGTTATCCCTTTACCACATCATGAGGTTATTCATTTGTAACATGTATATGGAAATATAATCAACTTCATAACATGATGTTATTGATTTGTAACATGAGAACCGTTCCATCTGTCTTAGAAGTTCAAAGTCTACTTATTCAACTTATATAAATTATATAAATTCAAATTCCAACCTTCTTGGTTCCTTGAAAGACCCAATATGCTCATTTGATTTCATCATTAATCAACTTCCTTACTTGTCAAAATAGTCTTTATTGTACAGTATAAGTAGGCTCTACATGAATTAAGCCTTGAGTCTTCCAATCCACGATTGAAATATAGTTCATTGCAATCTTTTTAACGTTTCTAGGTGTGACAAGAGGAACTGCATCAATTATTGTTTAACTCATCTAAAGATGCGCGGTGGACTCATCTACCAGAATGGGTAAGTCGCGGTCGATGCCATGATGTCACTAAACAGCTGACAGTGATAGGAACATTTTTGGAGTCATTGATAGTATAGAATCCAACCCTATACAGTCATAAAAGGCGATCGGGCGGGCGAAGCCCGCCTCCCAGCCGGAGCGCGAAGCGCGGTGGCTGCTAACCCACCCTACTGGTGGTGCAGGGGGCGAAGCCCCCTGCCGAGCGCGACGCGCGAGTCATTGATAGTATAGTTATAAAAAGACAGAAGATGTCGAGGTCGATAGCGAGTTGAAATCGACATATCGACCTGTCTGTTCTGTTGATACACCAACTCTGATACCTAATTTAATATTGAAACTGCATCAAAAAGCTCAAATTATCACGTACCTACATTCATCATTTATTTCTTCAATCACGCTAACTCTTATCAATATTCAATACAACTATGTTGCAGAATTGAGAGTGAACTAGCGTATTTCAACCACCTTACTTCGATTAATTCTGCCATTTCCACCACTTCAATTTGCTCAACTGTCTGGAAATTTT
The DNA here is from genome assembly GCF_014356525.2 of Nilaparvata lugens. Taxonomy (NCBI): domain Eukaryota; kingdom Metazoa; phylum Arthropoda; class Insecta; order Hemiptera; family Delphacidae; genus Nilaparvata; species Nilaparvata lugens. The sequence goes on from NC_052504.1 coordinate 89,766,722, forward strand.
CCTCCTCACTTCCATTCGATAGGCATATTTTTATTCCATCTCACCCTTTTCGATATCCATTTATTGATTCAATGATACAGAATTATTCATTGAAATAATTGGGGGAGAACTAACAGACACAGCCTGTTTCATTGTCATCTATGTATTGTAAAATGTTTGAAATTTACTTTGAATTGTTCAATCAATCTTTCTCCGATCAGCTTTGTGATTGTGCCTGTGTGTCAGTCGACCAGTTGTTGTAAGTTGTGTACCGTGACACAAACCGATGACCAGTGTACTGTGTCAGAGAACTCCAAGGTCTGTCAGCTCACCTAGCGGCAATGACACCATACTGATTATCACACCTCATGCAAAACACTGGCCGGCAAGAGAGGCTTTAGTGAAATTTATGTTATAAAGTTAGCACCTGATTAACGTTTGGTTTGCTATACTTGTCTGTCATTATACAAAGCAGATATTCATATCATTTTCTATCAAATCGTGTGTTGAATATTATGAAGAAAGATAATGAAGTAACACATTGCTCAAAATGTTGATCTTTTAATCTATCCTGTTGATTATTGAATACAGTAGTAACATTGATTAAAGAGGTAGTCAAATGAATTCTAAAAATAACTATCCTTCTGCCGATATTTGGACAATTTGAAACTAAATTAGGAAATTGAAAAAGTTTTGGGCAATAGCCTGTTTTTTCTTTTCCGATCATTCTATTGTTTGTGCTAACCTAATAAATAATAAAATTACTGGATATTTTATCCAGTCTATAAAATTTAGGTTTGTTTAAAATTGTCGTACAACCTAGATTTGGAACTTTGCATAAATTGGTACCTATGGGAACAGTTTTGATATTTAAAAAGAATTATCATTTAGCCGAAAACTGAATATTTTATCCAGTCTATAAAATTTAAGTTTGTTTAAAATTGTGGCACAACCTAAATTTGGAACTTTGTATAAATTGGTACCTATGGGAACAGTTTTGGGCAAAAGCCTATCGTGATTCTGCCTTTCCGAGAGCTCCAGCTCAATAATTTAAAAAAACAATAAATTCAAAAATATGAGATCTTCTTTCAATATGGAAGAAAAAACAATAAATTGAAAAATATGAGGTCTTCTTTTGCTATAAGCTTCTCTTTGAGAATCTCACAAAAGTTATAATTCTTTTCATTACAATTTCAGGAAGCTAAAAATAGTAGGACTGTGATTATGAAGCATATTAATCTGATTCACCCTTTGAATAGCAGCATATTGTTCTTATTGCTTGAGAAATGACTATTCGATTCTAAATTTGAAAGCTACTCAAAATAATACTTCACATGACTATAAAATTAAAGCTTCTCTTCATATACTTGCTTATTATACAACTTGTGTATTAAACCACTGCAGCTTGAAGAATCAATAATTCTCTCATAATTATCATTCTCTACGCACTTTCATAACCACGCACAAGCCAAAGGCTTCATCACCTGACTGCATCATCATTGAATAATGACTGCAAGGAGACAACGAAAAATCATAAAGACAAAAGTCCATTTGCTATTAACTAAAAACTTACTGTGCTTTGAATAAGTTAAGCTTGAATTATTATTGCACTTGGAGTCATGGAACTCTACTATCTTCAACCATCTGAAAAACTTGACCTACCCATTCCTCTGAATAGCAGGTAGCAGAAACATTATTACAAAACTCAAGCAATAGTGTTTCGACCTGTTTCTATTATTATAGTTTCTAGGAGTATCTATTCAAAATCATGCATTGTTTTGAATCAAAAGTATGCCGCCTAGAACTAGAAGTAGGTATAGGCTACTTCTACGAAGTGTACAAACAATACTCGAACAGTGCCAGTCAAACTACCTGGAAAGCAGAGGCTCCATAGCTTCAGCTCACTCTTTGTCAAGTGTCAACGCTTTGTTAATGATTCTTTTCTAAGCATCTTTTGTTCTGGAAAGGGAGAAAGTTCTGTTATTTTTGAGAATTCAATGCGAACATGTGCTTTGATGAAAAGTGGTTGCTGTTAGCATACGCGTTGTACGTTAGTATCTCTCTGAACATTTTAGGAAAGCTTGACCAGTTATGCTTCCATATATCTGTAATGTTATCAAGTACTCTTCTATAGAAAAGCTTGACCAGTCATGCTTTCATATAAAATAGAATAGAATTTATTGCTTCTCATAAACAACAGTACAATATTACAGGAAAAAAACAAAACAAAGATATCAAGTTATTATTTATAAAAAGCTATGACTCAAAAATATAACAATGTAAGAATACAAAGAAATATTTCTCATTTAAACATCGTCATATGCAGTCATAATAATAATATAACCAAAAGTCATTAGCCACATTTTCCAACTACTTATGCTCATAAAAAAACTAATATCAAAATATATCTGTAATGTTATCAAGTACCCTTCTATAGAGAAGCTTGACCAGTTATGCTATAATATATCTAAAATATAATCAAGTAGCCTTCTATCCCATCACAACACAAATAATTACACTTGAAATGGCTCTTGAAGAGTCGAAGGTAGATGGTGTTGTAATAAAATAAAAGGGTACTTTAAAGTTAAAAGTAAAGGTAAAATTACTTTATAAAAAATAAAGTTGAACGATAACTTTTATTTCGTTTCAATAACTTCAGTAGCCCTAAATGAAAGTATGAGTGAATGTCTGTAATCTGTTTCTACTGCTGATCTACAACTGGAATGATAGGTGAATTTATCCATAATGAAGTATACAGATTATATATAAAGTATAGTTGTGTTCACGAATCAGAAGTATTCTGATTCTATGAGGGTCATTTTTATACTCATGTTGAAATTCAATTGGGCCTATTTGAACTTCATGTCACTTGTTCTTAAATCATTTCATTATCACACTGAATTTTATAAACTGAAGAATCATTATTATAAGAATGTTTCTGTTGCTAGGTATTGATTGAATGAATAATTATATTCGATCAGTATTGATATTTAAAAGAATTATCATTTAGCCGAAAACTGAATATTTTATCCAGTCTATAAAATTTAAGTTTGTTTAAAATTGTGGCACAACCTAAATTTGGAACTTTGTATAAATTGGTACCTGTGGGAACAGTTTTGGGCATAAGCCTATCGTGATTCTGCCTTTCCGAGAGCTCCAGCTCAATAATTTAAAAAAACAATAAATTAAAAAATATGAGATCTTCTTTCAATATGGAAGAAAAAACAATAAATTGAAAAATATGAGGTCTTCTTTTGCTATAAGCTTCTCTTTGAGAATCTCACAAAAGTTATAATTCTTTTCATTACAATTTCAGGAAGCTAAAAATAGTAGGACTGTGATTATGAAGCATATTAATATGATTCACCCTTTGAATAGCAGCATATTATTCTTATTGCTTGAGAAATGACTATTCGATTCTAAATTTGAAAGCTACTCAAAATAATACTTCACATGACTATAAAATTAAAGCTTCTCTTCATATACTTGCTTATTATACAACTTGTGTATTAAACCACTGCAGCTTGAAGAATCAATAATTCTCTCATAATTATCATTCTCCACGCACTTTCATAACCACGCACAAGCCAAAGGCTTCATCACCTGACTGCATCATCATTGAATAATGACTGCAAGGAGACAACGAAAAATCATAAAGACAAAAGTCCATTTGCTATTAACTAAAAACTTACTGTGCTTTGAATAAGTTAAGCTTGAATTATTATTGCACTTGGAGTCATGGAACTCTTCAATCTTCAACTATCTGAAAAACTTGACCTACCCATTCCTCTGAATAGCAGGTAGCAGAAACATTATTACAAAACTCAAGCAATAGTGTTTCGACCTGTTTCTATTATTATAGTTTCTAGGAGTATCTATTCAAAATCGTGCATTGTTTTGAATCAAACGTATGCCGCCTAACTAGACGAAGGTATAGGCTACTTCTACGAAGTGTACAAACAATACGAACAGTGCCAGTCAAACTACCTGGAAAGCAGAGGCTCCATGGCTTCAGCTCACTCTTTGTCAAGTGTCAACGCTTTGTTAATGATTCTTTTCTAAGCGCCTTTTGTTCTGGAAAGGGAGAAAGTTCTGTTATTTTTGAGAATTCAATGCGAACATGTGTGCTTTGATGAAAAGTGGTTGCTGATAGCATACGCCTTGTACGATAGTATCTCTGAACATTTTTGGAAAGCTTGACCAGTTATGCTTCCATATATCTGTAATGTTATCAAGTGCCCTTCTATAGAAAAGCTTGACCAGTCATGCTTTCATATAGAATAGAATAGAATAGAATTTATTGCTTCTCATAAACAACAGTACAATATTACAGGAAAAAACAAAACAAAGATATCAAGTTATTATTTATAAAAAGCTATGACTCAAAAATATAACAATGTAAGAATACAAAAAATATTTCTCATTTAAACATCGTCATATGCAGTCATAATAATAATATAACCAAAAGTCATTAGCCACATTTTCCAACTACTTATGCTCATAAAAAAACTAATATCAAAAATATATCTGTAATGTTATCAAGTACCCTTCTATAGAGAAGCTTGACCAGTTATGCTATAATATATCTAAAATATAATCAAGTAGCCTTCTATCCCATCACAACACAAATAATGACACTTGAAATGGCTCTTGAAGAGTCGAAGGTAGATGGTGTTGTAATAAAATAAAAGGGTACTTTAAAGTTAAAAGTAAAGGTAAAATTACTCTATAAAAAATAAAGTTGAACGATAACTTTTATTTCGTTTCAATAACTTCAGTAGCCCTAAATGAAAGTATGAGTGAATGTCTGTAATCTGTTTCTACTGCTGATCTACAACTGGAATGATAGGTGAATTTATCCATAATGAAGTATACAGATTATATAAAGTATTGTTGTGTTCACGAATCAGAAGTATTCTGATTCTATGAGGGCCATTTTTATACTCATGTTGAAATTCAATTGGGCCTATTTGAACTTCATGTCACTTGTTCTTAAATCATTTCATTATCACACTGAATTTTATAAACTGAAGAATCATTATTATAAGAATGTTTCTGTTGCTAGGTATTGATTGAATGAATAATTATATTCGATCAGTATTGATTATACATTGATCAATACAATACAATACAATCAATACAATTGTAATGGAATTAAAATGCATACTCTCGTAGCACTATCCTAATCAATTTTCTCATTCTCAACCTGTGATTCTTTCTGAATAACTAGAAATCATGGATTTCTCATCCACCTATCCACAAAACGACAAGAAAACAATATTATATTCATAGAGAATGATCAAATCAAACCAAACAACGAAAATGAAATGTCATTTTATATGCATCCACCCAACAAATTTTATAGATTTGAACTTAATTGATCATTATAATAATTAAAAATGAAACAGTGGCTTTTAGTCCAGTCAACTAAAGATTATAGAGGGGAAAGTTGGGAACACAATTTTTGACCCTGCAGCTCTTTTAAGGGTAGTAAGGGAATAAACATATCAAGAGTCTTCCTACCGCAGGATGGGGATGGTTTGAAAGTACCATATTTTGAATTTTTGCTCATATCTCGAACAATATGCGTCTTTCGGAAATTTTTGTGGAATACAAAATTAAAGCTTTGTAACATTTTCCCATAATTATTTGTATTTTAACTAGAATAAAATATCTCAGATCTACAACAATACTCACATTTTTCAAAAATTCCAAACCCACTATAACAGATTCCCCGTTGGCCTACGCTGGAGCACAAATTTAATTTCTCCAAACTCGTCTAGATCCACGGAATAATTACATTTCTGGCTTTTTGATACAATATTGAATACACAGGTTTTTGATGAAACTTAGGAACATTTGGAACAAGTTCCAAGCATAGATAAATAATTGATAAATAAATTCCTGAACCGATGTCACCCTACTTCATTCAAGCTGTTGGGACTGTATCAGAGAAAAACACATTTTTCGAAAGTCATTGAGAGTAATTGCTAGCTGATAATGATCAGGAACTCATGATGATGTCGATTTATTTGAAGATTTAACATCAATCATCGAGGTAAATTAATCTTTGTAGACATTATTTCTATCTATATACTCAGCGGCTCCAATTCAGATTTATTTACTCATTCGTATTTGCAGATACATTGGAAGTTATTTGTCTTTCAGTTTTGTCTTAGTCTTAATTAATATTTCGTGCGGAAATAGCAGAACGCGTCTTTTGAAAACTGGTAGGTAGCCTTATTCGAAGGAGCCTTTTGTTTTGGCTGATCAGTTCCAATGGAAAAAGTACGAAACTATTGGAGTGAATAAACCACTGATGCATTCCACCCGACAAGAAATAGTGAAAAACAAACAGTGATCGAAGAAGCAGTGTACTCTTTTTGGTTCCATTCAACGACTGCGAAGATTCTCATTGTTTTTAAATGTGTATAACTATGCTCCACCTCTAAAGGGACAAACTTACTTCACTCATCAACTTAAAAAAATCTGGTGTGGTACACTCACACAACTTTCCTTGCTCATTGATCTATAAGCCTCATTAACGAGGATAATTTAGGGAATAACATTATGCCGATTGGCGGCTAAATAATTAAAACTACGATTATACTATTGTGATTGTGTTCAGAGTACATTTTCCTTTGTTTGAATAATGAAATTTGAGGATTTTTTAAAAGTTGTCGAAACAGCTGTTCTACAAATAAAATATCGACATGTGTTCTTTTGAATAAACTGCTCTACCTAACTACCTCACGCATGAGAAGGAGGTTACAAAGTGAATTTCTCAAGGATGGGGTGGACCCCCTGTTAATTTCTCAGGGAGGAGACTCATACCAGTTAATAGAGCTGATATATAACTATTCAGGGTATGAATTTGAAAAAAATCGTTCAAGGCATTTTTGGGAAAATCGTGATAGAAATTCAACAAAATTCATTCTTCTCAGGAATATTACGTAGCTCCTGCAATTTTCTCAGAAATGAGACTCATGTCAGTTGATAGGGCTTATAAATAGCTATCTAGGGTATAAATTTGAAGAAAATCGTTAGAGCCGTTTTCGAGAAAACCGTGAAATACATGTTTTTTTTGCAATTTTCCGCCATTTTGAATTGAACTTCATTGAATTTCTTATTGTCGGATCCTCATGGTATAAGGACCTTAAGTTTAAAATTTCAAGTCAATCGGTTGATTAGGAATGAAGTTATCGTGTTCACAGACACACACAGACCAACACCCAAAAATCATGTTTTTGGACTCAAGGGACCTTGAAACGTATAGAAAACATGAAATTGGGGTACCTTGAATTTTTTTGGAAAGCAATACTTTCCTTACCTATGGTAATAGGGCAAGGAAAGTGAAAATCCGACATTCTTATCACGGATTCTCGATTACCTGTCCCCACGAATGGGTTAGTTACGGTATTATTTTATAAATTGTAATCCATAGTTTTTATTTATCATACTCTTATTCATGATTTGCCTTTATACTTTGTACTTATTTCATTCATTATTATTTGACCTTTGAGCATTGACATTCGTGTCAACGATATATTGTTTGCTACATATTTCAATGAATAGTATGTTTTTAGTTTTTCATTTTGGAAATAATTGTGATCCACAGCAATTAAAAAAACAGAGGTCAAATCAGTTTCCTCATTAGCCTTACTTGTTTCCTCTTATACATTGGTCTGGTAGAAATGATGATTTCAGCATAGAGAAAATATTTCCTCTTTGATTCGTCATGTTCGTATCTTCCTTCATAAATACACCTCTACTAAATCTGCTGAACAATAAACGCAGAGGAGCAGACATAAATTCTTCATAGAAAATTCCGGTAAAATACTATTCCACCAGATTTTACTCTTATTTGAATTTGACTCTCTAGTATTTTACACAACTGTATAACTCATTTCGGCCCGGGCTAGATATTGTTCTCAGGACACTTCTGTGTTTCGGATGGACACGTGAAGTCGTCGGTCCCAGCTGTCTAAAATAGTCTTTAGGTCACGTGAGTGGCCCTGAAACTGATCAGGTGCGATATGACTCCAGCAACTCTATTTGAGACAACCAGGTTACTCGATATTACACTATTATTATCACTATTGAATTAGGTAAATTTGTTTCTTAGCAGTATGTGGCAATGAGCACAGACAAAGAAATTCTTTTAGAGTATATAAAATATAATGTTTCAATAAATGAGACAATAACTCATAAATGATAATATTACTATCATTAATAGCTTTTGTACTATCATTATTGTATGTTATATTAATGTTTCATGTGTTCCCCGCTTTAGTATTCTATAACTATAAATCTGTGATTACTAGTTTAACTACTGATTTCCTATTCTCATTGCAAAGTTGTTTATCGATAGTTTATTATCTGATGGTTTGGGATTTCAAATTACCAAATCAATTCTATCAAGTTGCAGACAATAAATCTGAGTTATAAAGGAGATAATGAACAATAATTCATCTTCATTGACTCATTCATGACGAACTGTTAAATGATGTAGTAATAATGATATCAAATTGGAAACAAAGTAGGCCTATTTAATTTCACATCATTACAATTGTCATTAAAGCTACAATAAATTTCAATTTATGAACAGGAATGTCAATGCTCAAGTGAATAATAATGGATCCAAATGAATATTTAAACAATATTCCAGTGTTTTATTTGAATGAATTCATCACATCTTGATAATATAATTATTGAGAGCAATAATCTAATTGTACGTATTTTCTCATTTTAAAAATTATGATAAGGAAAATAACTTCAATATTTTTAATTTGGACAGTACATTTTTGACCGAGCGAAGTGAGGTCTAAGATTCAAGTCGACGGTTTGGCATTTCTCTTAATGTTTAGATGTTTGAATGTTTAAATGTTTAAATGTTGAAATGTTGAAATGTTTAAATGTTTGAATGTTTATATGTTGCGCATTTACGGCGAAACGCGGTAATAGATTTTCATGAAATTTGACATTATGTTCCTTTTTTAATTGCGCTTCGACGTATATACAAGGTTTTTGGAAATTTTGCATTTCAAGGATAATATAAAAGGAAAAAGGAGCCTCCTTAACCTTCCGGTGGGCGCCAATATTAAAAATCTGAGTAAAAATCCAAGAGTAAAAATCTGGTGTGGAGCACTCACGCAACTTTCCTTGCCGTTATGAAAATTGATCACCTGACGCTAGTGTTCCCGCGCATCTCAAGTCTACTATTGAAAGATTCGAGCCAGCTGGTGACAGGGCAATAACGCTGGAGACACACCAGGTCTGCTATAGTGAATCATTTAATAGAATCAACAGTTGTCAACAGTTTGCAATTGGATAATCACATTCTCTCGAATTTCGAGCTTATTTTTAATTTTAGTTGAAAATGTTACTGGACATGAATTGTAGAGATTCTCATGCTCAATCTATTCCATTTGAAATTTTCTGTTTAAATTGTATCTGAGGCCTGATAATTGAGAATCAAAAATCAAACTTTGCATAGATGGGGCGGAGCTCCTGAAATTTTTACAGATATGGGACTTGTGGCAGTTGATAGAGCTTATTGATGACTATTTCAGGTAGAACTTTAATCAAAATAGTTTGAGCTGCTTTCGAGGAAATCGCGAAAAACCCTGTTTTTGACAACATTTTCACCATTTTAGCCGCCATCTTGAATCGCATTTGATCGAAATTGTTCGTGTCGGATCCTTATATTGTAAGGACCTTATGTTCGAAATTTCAAGTCATTCCGTTAATTGGGAGATGAGATATCGTGTGCACAGACGCACATACACTCATACACACACACACACACACACACACACACCCACACACACACACACCACACACACACACACACACACACCAAATACAGACCAATACCCAAAAACCACTTTTTTGGACTCAGGGACCTTGAAACGTATAGAAATTTAGAAATTGGGGTACCTTAATTTTCTTCGGAAAGCAATACTTTCCTTACCTATGGTAATAGGGCAAGGAAAGTAAAAATCAGACTATAGAATTAATTATCATAAATCAGCTGACGAGTGATTACACACATGTGTGGAGAGTCTATTGCAGTATTTCCATAAGGTCTATAGTTTCAATCTGGTACTTGTGAATAAGATACTGCGTGAGGTCTACTGTTCACAGAACTAGTATATGATAATTACAAGACTACACTGTCTAGATTACTACAGTACAACCTATTTCGGACTATGTGTAACCTTATCTAAATTTGGGAGGGGAATAGCACAAGGTTACCTTATCTTTCCTCTCCCTATCATTTCGATAATGTACTTATAGTATAAATGAATGAATGCATGCATGAATGAATTCCTTAGGTGCGTACAGATATACGCGCAGCGAACATGATCAATTCACTTTTAATCAGCTGACTATATATGTATTTTTACAGAAACGGTAAGATACAGATATAAAAAGCTTGGTATCAGTTGATTAAAAGTGCAATTCTCATGTTCGCAGCGCGTAAATCTGTACGCACCTATAGAGTTACATGGAACATCTGATAAGAAAATAGGGAATTCGGCCAAGTTTAACTAATGTCGTAGATCGTTGATCTGATTAGAGTTTGCGTTGACTGTTGACAGAAGACTCGTGCGTAGCTGTGATCGGCTGTAGTAGAATTCACTCTAAACTGTCACCAATCCCTAAGAATAACACTAATATGCCTCTCATTTGAACAATGCTGACAACTTGAAAACAGTATTCATCACAGCAAGGTGTTGACTGTTCAACAAGCAGACTTTGCATAGATGGGGCGGAGCTCCTGAAATTTTTACAGATATGGGACTTGTGGCAGTTGATAGAGCTTATTGATGACTATTTCAGGTAAAACTTTAATCAAAATAGTTTGAGCTGCTTTCGAGGAAATCGCGAAAAACCCTGTTTTTGACAACATTTTCACCATTTTAGCCGCCATCTTGAATCGCATTTGATCGAAATTGTTCGTGTCGGATCCTTATATTGTAAGGACCTTATGTTCGAAATTTCAAGTCATTCCGTTAATTGGGAGATGAGATATCGTGTGCACAGACGCACATACACTCATACACACACACACACACACACACACACACACCACACACACACACACCACACACACACACACACACACACACACCAAATACAGACCAATACCCAAAAACCACTTTTTTGGACTCAGGGGACCTTGAAACGTATAGAAATTTAGAAATTGGGGTACCTTAATTTTCTTCGGAAAGCAATACTTTCCTTACCTATGGTAATAGGGCAAGGAAAGTAAAAATCAGACTATAGAATTAATTATCATAAATCAGCTGACGAGTGATTACACAGATGTGTGGAGAAGCCAGTCTATTGCAGTATTTCCATAAGGTCTATAGTTTCAATCTGGTACTTGTGAATAAGAATACTGCGTGAGGTCTACTGTTCACAGAACTAGTATATGATAATTACAAGACTACTGTCTAGATTACTACAGTACAACCTATTTCGGACTATGTGTAACCTTATCTAAATTTGGGAGGGGAATAGCACAAGGTTACCTTATCTTTCCTCTCCCTATCATTTCGATAATGTACTTATAGTATAAATGAATGAATGCATGCATGAATGAATTCCTTAGGTGCGTACAGATATACGCGCAGCGAACATGATCAATTCACTTTTAATCAGCTGACTATATATGTATTTTTACAGAAACGGTAAGATACAGATATAAAAAGCTTGGTATCAGTTGATTAAAAGTGCAATTCTCATGTTCGCAGCGCGTAAATCTGTACGCACCTATAGAGTTACATGGAACATCTGATAAGTAAATAGGGAATTCGGCCAAGTTTAACTAATGTCGTAGATCGTTGATCTGATTAGAGTTTGCGTTGACTGTTGACAGAAGACTCGTGCGTAGCTGTGATCGGCTGTAGTAGAATTCACTCTAAACTGTCACCAATCCCTAAGAATAACACTAATATGCCTCTCATTTGAACAATGCTGACAACTTGAAAACAGTATTCATCACAGCAAGGTGTTGACTGTTCAACAAGCAGATTTCATAGAGCGAATTCGACTAACACGCATCACAAAATGACATGAAATCGGGATTAAGACGGGTTGCGGCGTTAAACAGACCATCATCATCAATTCTATCGCAAATAGCGCTCACAAAATTGTGATCGCGGCTTTTTACAAACGACAATGATCGCCGAACTGCGAACAGTAACTCTGGTTCAGAACTTCAGACCAATGAAGATACCGACGGACGATTCCACAGTTAGTGAGCCGACTGGTCAACGTGCGTGCCTAAACTCAAAGTAAAAACAACACAAATCATGGATTAAGTGTTCAAGCTACAGTTGGAATGCTTTGTATGCTTAGTTTGCAGTTATACTTTTAAATCGTCTTGAAAGTTTTATGCTTTATCCTCTAAAATAAGACTGATAAAACACCGGAGAAAAAGTGTGATCGATAAACCAATAGGCATTTTTTCTCTTTTGGCTGCAATCTTGAATCGCATTTGATCGAAATTGTTCGTGTCGGATCCTTATATTGTAAGGACCTTATGTTCCAAATTTCAAGTCATTCCGTTAATTGGGAGATGAGATATCGTGTGCACAGACGCACATACACTCATACACACACACACACACACACACACACACACACACACACACACACACACACACACACACACACACACACAAATACAGACCAATACCCAAAAACCACTTTTTTGGACTCAGGGGACCTTGAAACGTATAGAAATTTAGAAATTGGGGTACCTTAATTTTCTTCGGAAAGCAATACTTTCCTTACCTATGGTAATAGGGCAAGGAAAGTAAAAATCAGACTATAGAATTAATTATCATAAATCAGCTGACGAGTGATTACACACATGTGTGGAGAGTCTATTGCAGTATTTCCATAAGGTCTATAGTTTCAATCTGGTACTTGTGAATAAGAATACTGCGTGAGGTCTACTGTTCACAGAACTAGTATATGATAATTACAAGACTACACTGTCTAGATTACTACAGTACAACCTATTTCGGACTATGTGTAACCTTATCTAAATTTGGGAGGGGAATAGCACAAGGTTACCTTATCTTTCCTCTCCCTATCATTTCGATAATGTACTTATAGTATAAATGAATGAATGCATGCATGAATGAATTCCTTAGGTGCGTACAGATATACGCGCAGCGAACATGATCAATTCACTTTTAATCAGCTGACTATATATGTATTTTTACAGAAACGGTAAGATACAGATATAAAAAGCTTGGTATCAGTTGATTAAAAGTGCAATTCTCATGTTCGCAGCGCGTAAATCTGTACGCACCTATAGAGTTACATGGAACATCTGATAAGTAAATAGGGAATTCGGCCAAGTTTAACTAATGTCGTAGATCGTTGATCTGATTAGAGTTTGCGTTGACTGTTGACAGAAGACTCGTGCGTAGCTGTGATCGGCTGTAGTAGAATTCACTCTAAACTGTCACCAATCCCTAAGAATAACACTAATATGCCTCTCATTTGAACAATGCTGACAACTTGAAAACAGTATTCATCACAGCAAGGTGTTGACTGTTCAACAAGCAGATTTCATAGAGCGAATTCGACTAACACGCATCACAAAATGACATGAAATCGGGATTAAGACGGGTTGCGGCGTTAAACAGACCATCATCATCAATTCTATCGCAAATAGCGCTCACAAAATTGTGATCGCGGCTTTTTACAAACGACAATGATCGCCGAACTGCGAACAGTAACTCTGGTTCAGAACTTCAGACCAATGAAGATACCGACGGACGATTCCACAGTTAGTGAGCCGACTGGTCAACGTGCGTGCCTAAACTCAAAGTAAAAACAACACAAATCATGGATTAAGTGTTCAAGCTACAGTTGGAATGCTTTGTATGCTTAGTTTGCAGTTATACTTTTAAATCGTCTTGAAAGTTTTATGCTTTATCCTCTAAAATAAGACTGATAAAACACCGGAGAAAAAGTGTGATCGATAAACCAATAGGCATTTTTTCTCTTTTGGCTGCAAAGCTACTTCAACTCTCGAAATTAATTGAAGTTATAATATTTTCTTGAAGTGGTAGATAAGACACAATCTTATTCTGATAAATAAGGCTGATAAAATAAGGCTGATAAAATAAGGCTGATAAAACACCGGAGAAAAAGTGTGATCGATAAACCAATAGGCATTTTTTTCTCTTTTGGCTGCAAAGCTACTTCAACTCTCGAAATTAATTGAAGTTATAATATTTTCTTGAAGTGGTAGATAAGACACAATCTTATTCTGATAAATAAGGCTGATAAAATAAGGCTGATAAAACACCGGAGAAAAAGTGTGATCGATAGACCAATAGGCATTTTTTTCTCTTTTGGCTGCAAAGCTACTTCAACTCTCGAAATTTCTGTTTAAATTGTATCTGAGGCCTGATAATGAGAATCAAAAATCAAACTTTGCATAGATGGGGCGGAGCTCCTGAAATTTTTACAGATATGGGACTTGTGGCAGTTGATAGAGCTTATTGATGACTATTTCAGGTAGAACTTTAATCAAAATAGTTTGAGCTGCTTTCGAGGAAATCGCGAAAAACCCTGTTTTTGACAACATTTTCACCATTTTAGCCGCCATCTTGAATCGCATTTGATCGAAATTGTTCGTGTCGGATCCTTATATTGTAAGGACCTTATGTTCGAAATTTCAAGTCATTCCGTTAATTGGGAGATGAGATATCGTGTGCACAGACGCACATACACTCATACACACACACACACACACACACACACACACACACACACACACACACACACACACACACACACACACACCAAATACAGACCAATACCCAAAAACCACTTTTTTGGACTCAGGGGACCTTGAAACGTATAGAAATTTAGAAATTGGGGTACCTTAATTTTCTTCGGAAAGCAATACTTTCCTTACCTATGGTAATAGGGCAAGGAAAGTAAAAATCAGACTATAGAATAATTATCATAAATCAGCTGACGAGTGATTACACACATGTGTGGAGAGTCTATTGCAGTATTTCCATAAGGGTCTATAGTTTCAATCTGGTACTTGTGAATAAGATACTGCGTGAGGTCTACTGTTCACAGAACTAGTATATGATAATTACAAGACTACACTGTCTAGATTACTACAGTACAACCTATTCGGACTATGTGTAACCTTATCTAAATTTGGGAGGGGAATAGCACAAGGTTACCTTATCTTTCCTCTCCCTATCATTTCGATAATGTACTTATAGTATAAATGAATGAATGCATGCATGAATGAATTCTTAAGGTGCGTACAGATATACGCGCAGCGAACATGATCAATTCACTTTTAATCAGCTGACTATATATGTATTTTTACAGAAACGGTAAGATACAGATATAAAAAGCTTGGTATCAGTTGATTAAAAGTGCAATTCTCATGTTCGCAGCGCGTAAATCTGTACGCACCTATAGAGTTACATGGAACATCTGATAAGAAAATAGGGAATACGGCCAAGTTTAACTAATATCGTAGATCGTTGATCTGATTAGAGTTTGCGTTGACTGTTGACAGAAGACTCGTGCGTAGCTGTGATCGGCTGTAGTAGAATTCACTCTAAACTGTCACCAATCCCTAAGAATAACACTAATATGCCTCTCATTTGAACAATGCTGACAACTTGAAAACAGTATTCATCACAGCAAGGTGTTGACTGTTCAACAAGCAGATTTCATAGAGCGAATTCGACTAACACGCATCACAAAATGACATGAAATCGGGATTAAGACGGGTTGCGGCGTTAAACAGACCATCATCATCAATTCTATCGCAAATAGCGCTCACAAAATTGTGATCGCGGCTTTTTACAAACGACAATGATCGCCGAACTGCGAACAGTAACTCTGGTTCAGACCGCAGTGAAGATACCGACGGACGATTCTACTGTTAGTGAGCCGACTGGTCAACGTGCGTAGCTAAACTCAATGGAAAAACAACACAAATCATGGATTAAGTGATCAAGCTACAGTTGGAATGCATTGTTTGCTTAGTTTGCAGTTATACTTTTTCTAAATCGTCTTGAAAGTTTAATGCTTTATCCTCTAAAATAAGGCTGATAAAACACCGGAGAAAAAGTGTGATCGATAAACCAATAGGCATTTTTTTCTCTTTTGGCTGCAAAGCTACTTCAACTCTCGACATTAATTGAAGTTATAATAATTATTTTCTTGAAGTGGTAGATAAGATACAATCTTATTCTGATATTATATTGATCCATAATATCTATGATAGTGGAAAATATTCTAACATACACATTCCCCTTTTGTTCTCATGAAACAAAATTGACTCAAATCAAGATAATAGAGTCAGTATCAAGAAGATAATTATCGTCAAGAAGATAACGTCAGTATCTTAGTTATCACTTTTTAGATTTCTCAGACTCACATTATAAAAACAGAGACAAACAAGACATTATTAAACAGAACAGTGTTGATGATGTCGATAATAATCATATATGTTAAGTCAATAAAATCAATATAAAAACTTTTAGTACCCTTTTATCAAAACATTTTAATAACTTTAAAACATTTTAAGGACTAGTTTTGACCATAGCCCATATTAGTGAAGTGATTTTATGTTATGTAGTTAATAAATGTTATGTAAAATATCATTTATATGTTATGAAAAATTCTATTTATTTTTCAATACATCTATCTGAATCTTTCTTCGCCCTCTCTTCGACAATACCTCAACTTCAAGACATTCATTACTTGAATTTGAAAGAGCATTCAATTCTTATAACAAATCCGAAATCCTAACCATACTTCAAAATATACCAAATCCAAACCACTTTATTGTTCTCTTCAATACTCTTCTCTTTTGTAACACCATAACTTCGATATAATCATAAACTTATATTAGGACTTCTTACTGAGCTTTCCTGAATGTAAACTATAATATTCGAATACAACCATTTTAAATAGGAGGGTGCTACACTCTGAGCCTATTCACAACTAGAGTTTGTAAAGACACTACTGTGAATTATAACTGGCTACTCTGAAAACTTTCAGTGAACTATTGTTCTAGTTTAGCTTTCAAATTCAAAGATCTCTAGCCGCCCCTGTTATGTGAACAGCTATCACTATTGTCTCACTCTGGACAAGCATCGTACTAAATATTCGTTGAAAGGAAAGTAGCCAATTGAAACGGACTGAGCTTTCTTTGGACTGAACAACAATATAGCGGAGGGCACCCTACACTTTTATTTTCTGGAACAACGAACAGCAATCTTGGTGCAGACGCACGTTTTGTTTTTGGAACGGATCCATGGAAAGAATACAGCGGAGGATCGATCTTTTGCACTACAGTTCCCTCCGAACAATTGCTGTCCAACGAAAGAAGCGTGATATTATTGTCTTTGGAAAACGTTTATTATGACGCTGGGCCCATAAACAGACAGAACAGGTCCTTAGTTTTGTGTTTGTATAGACAAAGTGACAGGTGAAGAATGATGGTGCCTCTAACAGGGACTTTTCAAACGTCAGGGGTTGTAAATCTTTGGACATGCTGAGCCTTGTCGGCGCATTGCTGGGGATGACAGGTCAGTCCAGGGGCCAAGGGGCTTGGTAGTCAAGATCCGTCCCTCAGTAGCCATAAAACTATACCTATAGCTGCCTAACTACTATATCCAAACTTCTAAATGTTTTTCTGTACAACTATATAACGTAGTTCTGAACGTTTATCTGTAGTTCTGAATTTCAACTATACCTGTAGATCCAATTTTCAGCTGTACAAGTACATCTGTAGTTCCAATGTTAAGTTGTACAAATATATCTGTAGTTCCATACGTTAAGCTGAACATCTAAATCTTTAGTTCCATATACTGTATATAGCCCTATATCAGTAGCCCACACTCACCCCTGTTTTTCATCCTTTCACCAGTTCTCTTCAGCGTTACCAACTTCCAAATCCACTGGACAATTTAGCAGTTTGTTGCCCTATCGAATTGCCTGCATTCACCGTTTCAACACGGTATCTCTCAATTTGAAACGTATGTGATTTGGACTTCTTCTGCATTCCCCAAATAATGGACCCCTGCTACCAAATTCCCAAAAAGGTCTCACCACCCAAGTCAACAAAATTTACATCAATTTCTTATGGTGAGATCAGTTTTCCCATGTGAACCCCAACCAAATAAACAAGCTCGTAACGGATTGATTACTATCACAAAACAGAGATTTAGCACTCAAGCTGATGAATGTATTTTCTTGAGTCAACTTCCTCGATGTTTCCATGGATGAAATTCGTTTCTGAAAGGATTCATGCTGGTACATTTTCTTTGTATCACAACAATGGAATCAATTTTTTTGGTTTGAAACGTTGAGTGTAGGTTAAGAAGATTACTAGGAATCATCAGATTTGTTAAATAAAGAACTACTTGACCTGTAGTCGAAAATCGAACATGTTGTTGATTGATAATTATATTGATCCTATGATTTGATTAGAATGTATAATCATTGGGAATTGATACAACTAGAGACGTGAAACAAGATCAAGAAATTTTGTTTTGAAAGGACTTGAGAATTACGTCCAAGATAGGTGGCTCCACTGCGTTTTCCTTGCGCGTTCCCCAGTGTTTTCTCACATTTTTCAAGAATTAATTGAGAGAAATGTTAGGATTTGATACAGAAGTTCAGTTGGGATCTAGAAATGTTGTCAAAATTACACCAGAGATATATGCCATTCTCAGAGAGGAAATAAGAAGAAAATGTTCAAATGTAGTACTGTACAGCTTTTCAGCCACGTTCTAGAAATGTTGTATTAGAAGGGCTTCAAAATTTCTCTTCCATTTCTCACTCTTATGAGAAATGATTGTTATAAAAGTTTGATATTTGGTACAGTGGTTCAACTAAAGTGTAGTGAATTGGAAATGACGCCATTGATACTCCCTAAATCGGCGTTTTACAGCTTTTTAGAGAACAAATAAACATCAAATCAGATCTGTTGGATCAGAGGATCCCTTTTCTACAGATGTTCAGTGCATTCTTCCATGTTTCAGAAGTAGATTGAAACTTGGATGGGTGAAATGAATGTTTTGAAAGTTATTTTTCGCCACACTGCACAGAAAGCAGCTGTTTTCCAGTCCCCACGTAGATCTGAAAGCCCTTGTTTGCAGACGACTCTCGTCTGACGTCAGAACAGGTTTCTTTCCGGCCCAGGCCAAAAAAAGTACCCTTTCCAGCCACTAACATGGAACTAAGAAAGGTGATCAAAAAACAGCTGATCAAAAAACTCTTCATTATTTGTGATCATTATTCAAGAATCAAAACATTCATATTAATATCATCTTATTGTCATTTGAAAGAATAAAAAAGTATAAACTCAACCTCCCACATAATTGAACATCATCTTTTATGTTATTTAGACAAATCAGAATAAAAAATAAAAATACTTGGACAATTTCCTGATATTCAGATTACCTCAGATTTGCTAGAGCTATCACCTTCCACTTCTGCTTTCGGAAGTGCTTAGTAAACAACTATTCTCATATAAATATTGTTTATTTTTGTGTGTGGCGAAAAATAGCGTTCGCACCACGGGCAAAAATGTTTTTCAGGCTCTCAATATTTTCTAGTCCTCGGCCTACGGCCTCGGACTTGAAAACCGATTTCGAGCCGGAAAAATCTCATCTTCTGCTCTAGGTGCGAAATATACTATACAAAGAACAAGACTAAAAAGACTGAATACAAGGCATAATTATCATATCTCAATTACTAAACGGGTGAACCACTTTAGGAAAAACGATATTCATATTCAGAATGAACAGACATTTTTCCAACCCTAAACCTTGAAGTTTATATCAAAATTCTCGAGAACTTAAACCTTGAAGTTTATATCAATATTCTCGAGAACTTATGGCTAGGATTCGTTCATATTCGGTAGAGAGGCTGAGGTTTGAAAATTAGTTATAGAAGGAGCTTCAAAAGTTTGCCAGCAATATGACCAAAATCCTTGTTTTCCAGCGTTTTACTGAATGTTCTCAGTCAACTGGTGATTTTAAATCTAACCTGAAAGACTGTATTTGATTATATTTTACGGAGGGAAGCAAGCTCAAATAAATGATGCAGGAGAGCGAAGCGAGTCTGCTATCCTCATCTCTGGATGATTCAGCCGGGGTCCAGGTGGTGAAGCCCCCTGTCTAGACGAATAAGGCGGGTGAAGCGAGCCTGCCTTATAGTGTAGATATATCTATGTATACTTTTGAAATATGGGCATGAATAATACCAAACTTCAGTCTCGAAATACATAAGTTAATCAATTACATGAGTTAAAATAAGAATATTCAATAGAAGCAGAGAGATATCCTGCTGGTTTTCCAAATTGAAGTTATAAATGAAATGTAAACTTGCGCTATTGCATTATAGACGTTTATTAGACACAATAGTGGAAAAAGTCTCACTAATAGGCCTGCTATCAAACGCCCAAGACACACTCTCTATGTAGGAAAAAGTAACTCAGCTACTAACGTTACGTATGACAGACGTATAGATAAAAAATAATAAGACTATCAGAAGAATACCTTCACACAACTAAAGTTCACACAAAAGAGGATGAGAGAAAGGTATGAATTATCTGCGACGTCTTACGGTAGTACGGTAGTAACTTGCTAGACCTATATACATTTTCATATTATGTTATTAAGAAACGGAGTGCAGAAGTGTTATTAATAGTACGGTAGTAACTTGATAGACCTATATACATTTTCATATTATGTTATTAAGAAACGGAGTGCAGAAGTGTTATTAATAGTACGGTAGTAACTTGATAGACCTATATACATTTTCATATTCAGAAGATCAGAATATCAGACTTAATACACTTGAGATGGACCTGTAATTTGAATTGCTAATTTCAAGATAGAGGTTTACTGTATTGAAACACAAAATTGAACATTTTCAATCTGTTCTCTATTTTTACGCTCAGCCAAGTTCCAGTCAATGGATTGTTTGAACTCATCTTTACTCTTATACTGTCAAAAGATAAGAAATAACCTCCGGTAGAAACAAGTAGCTTCAGCCAAGGGATTGTTTTATCCCATCTCTACTTTTATACTGCTACAAGATAGTAAATAATCTTCGGAAGGAACAAGTAACTTCAAAGATGCATACTTATTTTGAGACATCGAAAACTTGAATTAAAAATTGAAGGATATCAGTGTATCCATATTGTTACTTATTATGTTAATTTCTCTCTATCTATTTTGAGAATAATAGAGTACTCCTATACATTACTCTTATCTCCACTTTTTACTGTCATAAGATAAGAGAGTCGGGATATACGAGTACTTTCAGATCTGAACACAAGTGGAGAGTGTGACGTCATAGGGACCATATGATTGTCGGGCAGCCGCTTGATTGGCGGGGAGGGGACGGTTCCAAGAACCAGCCCCATTTGGTGGCTGTGTCGACCAATGGCGTGCGCGGGGGGCGTGGCCGCGGACTCGGTAGCGTGGCTCCAGCGGAGTGGAGAGTGACTTGAGCTCAGTTCAGTTTTGAAAGTCCGCGAGTGAAGTAGTGTGCATGGCGCCCCTGTGCTTGTTTTAGAAGATGACAGTGACCAACTTCGGCATGATGCGCCCTTGCTTCACAGGATATCCATTTCAAGGTTAGTTAAACTGATTGTTAAAGTTCAAATCAGTTATCATCCCTTAGAATGAGAAGTTTGTAAACCCTTCCATCTGTGATGTCTCCAATGTTAATTTGGAGCTCAAAGTATGGCACCACCAACTGTCAAACGTTCCCTACTTGTCTGTGGAATCTGATTTATGTGGAATACTTCGACATAATTCCACCAAAAAAGTACACTCTGACTGAAGAATAGTTTGTTTTTAACCTTTTATAAACTATAATTCGACAATAAAAGTATGACATCACATAGGTCTACTGGCAGAAATCATTCCACATTTCTCTGGAAAACTTGGTCATTTTTACGAAATATATCTTTGATTCCTATGAGAGTGAGCACTAACTTATAGAGCAGTCTGGTACAACAGCTATCAGTCTGGGAACGACATCCACTTACGGTTCTGCCAAGTTGTATGAGTCTGAAGCCTTTCATTTTGAATACCTATATCAATTTTGGCAGTAAACAGTCGGCAAAGACTGCCAAGATCAGGAAGCACCCTTAGGAAGCATTCCATACTTCATAAAAAAACATTCACTTGCAATTCTCGGCCGCGGTGACATTTATGTTTTATCGTGCTGGATTCGAATTATGTAATTCTTAGCTGTCGGGAGTAGACAGTGACTTGAGCTCAGTTCAGTTTTGAAAGTCCGCGAGTGAAGTAGTGTGCATGGCGCCCCTGTGCTTGTTTTAGAAGATGACAGTGACCAACTTCGGCATGATGCGCCCTTGCTTCACAGGATATCCATTTCAAGGTTAGTTAAACTGATTGTTAAAGTTCAAATCAGTTATCATCCCTTAGAATGAGAAGTTTGTAAACCCTTCCATCTGTGATGTCTCCAATGTTAATTTGGAGCTCAAAGTATGGCACCACCAACTGTCAAACGTTCCCTACTTGTCTGTGGAATCTGATTTATGTGGAATACTTCGACATAATTCCACCAAAAAAGTACACTCTGACTGAAGAATAGTTTGTTTTTAACCTTTTATAAACTATAATTTCGACAATAAAAGTATGACATCACATAGGTCTACTGGCAGAAATCATTCCACATTTCTCTGGAAAACTTGGTAATTTTTACGAAATATATCTTTGATTCCTATGAGAGTGAGCACTAACTTATAGAGCAGTCTGGTACAACAGCTATCAGTCTGGGAACGACATCCACTTACGGTTCTGCCAAGTTGTATGAGTCTGAAGCCTTTCATTTTGAATACCTATATCAATTTTGGCAGTAAACAGTCGGCAAAGACTGCCAAGAACAGGAAGCACCCTTAGGAAGCATTCCATACTTCTAAAAAAACATTCACTTGCAATTGTCGGCTGCGGCCCCATTAGGTAGTCACATTTATGTTTTATCGTGCTGGATTCGAATTATGTAATTTTGGGCTGTCGGGAGTAGACAGTGACTGAAGAGATCAGAATCTGAATTGTCAAACAGCCTATATAATAAGTTGATAAGTTTCATCGTAAATCGGCGTATTTATATCAATATAAAACATTTTGTTGTTTAACCACAGTTCCATCTATATAGATCTTTATTCACAAAATTTCTAGTTTCTGGAATACAATTCTTCATGTATCATTTTTCTTCTACATTATTTGTTGGAACAAAACTGTCAAATAATACATCATAAACAGTCAAATACTGGGATTTCTTGAATCTCTTGAGAATCTGTAGATTCCATTCGTAAACTTCCAAAGGAAATTACTCTACAGCTTCAAATCCCCGTCTTTATGACGTTACATTGATCAATAAGTGTTCATCACTAGCTACAGTAAAGGATTATGATTAAACGATATACATCAAACGATAAACATGAAGATACAGTATGTCAGAGGAATTCGTCAAATTTCAGTCAGTCCTACATTTGTTATTTAAAGCATGGCATCATTTCGGGAAGTGAGCTTACAATAATTAGAAAGTGGAATGTCTGTGGAAAACAGAAAATTAACTTCGGATTTTCATTACTTTCTTTATCTTCGCCTTCTTCTATCTCCCTATGGAATGAACTGAGAAGCAAATCTGCTTATCTTGATGAAGAGAAACCTCACCAAAACATTTGTTATAGTATTTGCACATATTCTTATCTCGATTAAATTGATCACATACTCATATCATACTCACTTATAGCTTTCCAGGTCCTTATGAGCTTCTAATCCTCATCTCAAAGTTTCTAGTATCTAATCTTCTATCTCCGTTCATATTAACTGCTATCAAAGTTTTTTAATCACCGAAAAGTTATTCAATAATATTGAAATGGGAATGAGAATGATTATTTTATCGAGTAGAGTTATTATTACCATTAGAAAGCGGAGTCATCAGAGTACTTGATGATTGAAATCATACTCATTTCAAATATTGAAGAACATTAATTAGTCTTTCAGTAGATATCAACGAATCTAATGCAAAAATATCAAATTAATTGAATGTATAAGAGGAAAAAGAATCTACTAGGATCCTAAATGAAATTTGAATTCGGGTGATGAGATGAAGTAGTTGTTATTGATGATACATCAAAAGATGTGATTATTTACAATAAAATGTTTCAATAGCTTTCCGTGACATTCATTAGTACCGGGCGGGTTGCCGATCCTACCCCTGCAATTGTCGCGTAACTCGAAATATGCCAACGCTGCAATCATGAGGTTCAGTCAACCCAAACCTTAATAGTGAGCTTGATGCCACTCGTAACTCGTATCTATGTGATTCCTTATTTAGTATTCATCTAGATTATATTCTGTTTTTATACTCCTATTCATATAAAATTCTAGATAATATTTTAAATTGTGAAGAGACATCAATAAATAGTATGAAGAGCAAGTATGTTTAGATTTGTTGACACTATTATTTATATTCTTCAAATATTTTTATTGTTTCTTCTCATCAATTTCATTTCAGTTTTGCGTATTGTTGAGTGCCTTCCTGTCATTAACAAATTTTTTAAACCTGCAACATTCTGTTTTTTTCAAATTATGTCAATCAATGTTAGCCTCCTATCATTTTTAAGCTAATTGTTTGGGCCACTACACGTTGCGTTCTCACTAAACTCACTAGTTTATTTGAATGCTTGTTGAAGTTTTCTCATGAGTTTATTTCATTAGCTCTAATATCCCATTAGTATAATAAATTAGTGATGAAGGACTAGTTAATTTGAAAAACAGATCAATAGATGCCATATTTGAAACAAGAAGAAAAAGCTAGTGTTCTTAGTTTTTTGATTCGGAAACAGTGGTGTAACGTACACCCCCGCGGCGCGGGGAGGGCCGGGTCCCTAGGGGGCCCGGGCTAGGGCCCGGATAATAAATGTAGGCTAATGTAGGTTTTCTAAAAAAAAATTACCCGGTCTAGGGGGCCCAAGTTAGGGCCCCTTAATGATAATTATATATTGCATACTTTACTTTAAAAAGAAAAATTAGATAATCATGGAAGTAACTTATGATAAAAAAGCAGAATTATTTATTTTATTGTTGAAAATGACTGGTTTTATTCATTGTGTGAGAAGAAAAAATATGCAATAGAACAATGTTATCAGTCTGGTTATAAATTAATATCAAGAGAATACAAGAAGAAAATAATGAATGAGACAAGAAAGGAAAACACATTTATGAGTATTTACTGCTGTATGATGACAATAGATTAACCCTAGAGTGACACACTGGGGTGTTTCACACCCCAGGGATTTTTTTTCTGTTCTGCAGTTGACAATATCAAACAGATGGGAATTTATGCCCAGTCTAAATTAGGTTTGTAGTATTGTCAACTACTCTCCACCACTTCCAGTCAGTAATAGCATTCTACAAGGTCATCAGCTCATCTTTTTCTTCGTTTGGGGTGTTAGACACCAAATAATTTACGTTTAATTTATGTCTTTTACGTAGGACTTTTATCAAACACTTTTATTACAAAGATTTACTTGTATTGTCACTAAGAATTTGGTATGGGATGATGGATCGGATTGGATAAATGCTATGGTTCTCTACAACTTGAGATTCAAAACAATAAAATGAAGAGACGTGAGTTTTTGATGAAGTTGTCATTGGAAATGATCAAGCCATCCGTTCAAACCGGATTAGGAGCTCCAACACTTAGGCGGAACATAGTTCTAAATTAGTATAAATATTGATAAGCAGTGCTTTACTTTTGATTTCTGTATGCACTTGGAACAAAAATGATTAATAAATGATGAAGTATGGTCTAATTACTTCTTTTTTTCATATTTTTCGAAGAAAAATTCAGAATTAAATTGGGGTGTTCAACACCCCAGTGTGTCTACTGTGTTAGCATAAAGTAAGTGTGTCTCTGTAGGGTTAATCAATATGATATTTATCAAATGTATATTATTGGAATTTTCAAGAAAAAGATGTAATCCGTTTTAAATGAGCAACTATTTTTTCTCACTCTCTAGTCCCCTACTCAAGACATCATTCAAACTAAAGATTTCAAACAGATTGATTAATTTCATTCTAAAATCGAATTGGAATATCATTTGTGGTTTGAAACAATAATTGTTCCACTACTCACATTCTTAAAACGATTTAAAGTAATAGTTTTACAGTAACAAGTTTTCTCAAACATTCCATTTATATCCATAAAATTTCATGTCTTTGATTCTTACTTCGTATTTCATATTATCTTCATATCAATTGATTGACAAAATCGAATAGAAATACGAATATGGATCTGGAATAAGCAAAAATTCAAACGTCTCACATTTGAACATTCGAACCTCTAAACAATTTCAATTCTATCAAAGACCTTTTTTTAAAGATGCATAGACTCACATGCAGCGTTAGTGTCGTACTTGGAATTGAAATCCGCCATTGAGGGGGCAACCCATAAGATTATTACATACTAATGCCACCAATGCTTTTGTGATCTATAGTATTACAAATAAATAATATATAATATCTCGCTAAAATACCCCAATGGCGGCCTTCAATTTCAAGTAAGAGCTATCATTGGGAAGGCATAGGCATTGTGGGTCTATATCTCTTTAAGGTCTTTGAATTCTATTTTCAATCTTATGGAGGAGCTCCTTCCAGTTGTCCTTCCCAAGTTATAGAATAGACCTCGTTTGGGATGCACTGCATTGATAGCTCTATTCATCTTTTTCCTATCATTCCCCACTCAAATGATTTGTGGGAGTGTGACCTGTGCCTCCTTGAAAGCTTTTCAGTGCCTCCCAATATTATGTCATCAAGCCTAAGAGCACTCCGCCTATCTCAGATCACATTCCCGGTCTCTAGAAAAATGGTTGATGTGATAGCAGAGTCTAGGCTGCTACAAAAGCCGAGCCGAAGTTAGGAGGTATATTATTCTTTTCGACGATTTGAAGATAATCTTCGTGTGCTGGCTGTCAACAGGATGTTCAACATCTTAATTTATTTCAAGTTACTCCAACATTTGTGTAAAAATTGTAGGATTTCACTGGTGAACAATATTCAACCTTTATTTATTTACTTGACATTATTTCAATTCATGATTAGTTTTTCCACCTCTCCTCCTACTTCTTCTTATACATAGATTAGGCTTATATCAAACGAGCATCGAAAATAATGAATTATTTGCGGAACTTCTCAATGCCCATTTTTCTCAATGAACAACTTAGCCTATTAATGAAATTGAGAGATACTATCAAAATAATTTCTTGTCCATTACATTATTGAAATTACTTTTGTCCATTTTATTCATGAAGTTGAGAAATACTATCAAAACAATAATAAATTATTATCTCGATGAACCTTCTTTACAAATCTTTATTTCAATCCAATGCTGAATGAGCAGAAAATAATCAGTTGATTTAATGCGTTTTGATGCAAATACTCTACAATAGAAATATAAATAAAAATTGAAATCTAAGTACCTTTTCTTAAATTGTTTATTCACAATATGTTTCGGCTATATACTGCTATTCAATGCTATGACCTAGAATGCTGGAATGCTAGAATGCTAGGTCCATCCAATCCTGGACCTAAAATTGCTATGAATGGCAATATACAGCCAAAAAATGTTGTGACTAAATAATTTTAAAAAGGGTACTTGGTTTTCTATTTTTATTTATTTTCAAGCCCTAACGGAAAAAAGACACTCTACAATAGATTTGCGGAAATTTAGTTCAAGTTGTTGCGTGATGTTTCGTATGAATAATGTTTTGTTTACTCAATATTTCAAAAGCATTGAGGAGGTAATAAGACTCCTACCAATTTTTCCTTCAGCAACAACTGAATTTGATTGAATTGATTGTGCTCTGATTAGAGAACTATTCTCGAAGTGAACGGTGGAACTTTTTAGGTAGATATGAAGAGAATGTATAAGATAAATTAACAAGGGATGTGAGTATGTGACAGTCATTCATTTTACTTCAGTGGGCCCTTCCAAAGAATATAGTATGTAACATTCAAATTGTATAGTCTGGACCCTTCTCCTAGATGGAGATTCAAACAAAAAACACATTTTATGGTTATAAATCTGTTTATCATTTCATTTTGAAGGGATCATTGTTTAATAATGGAGAGCTTCAGGTTGTAGAATATTTCATGTTTCAGCTTCAGGTTGTAGAATATTTCATGTTAAATCGTAGCTTTTTAGAATATCAGCCGGCAAAAAGGTTGTAACCCACACTTTTTGGCAAAGTGATGTTTCCATGCAAAAAAGGTTGTAAAAGTAGTCGGTTTTACTTCTACAATATCTTATATTATTGGCTAACCTGATTATCAACAGCAGATTTCGGTTCTCAAATTAAACCTCCAAACTTGATCGTGCATAAAGGTTGTAACGTTTTTTGCTGTCCTTGAAAAATTCACATTCTGTGGAATACAACCTTTTTGCCGACGGCTGTTATTTCAGTAATTCGTACAGATACCAGAGATCGCTCTACTGTAAGGTGATAACTTTCAAGTCCACTTTACTGCATAGAGTTCTTCCGAAAAATTCTAAGCAAATTATTTTTTTATCTATATGTATCTATTTTGTGAGGTATTCTCATTATTACGCCGATGAACTTGAATGGGATAAGCAATTAACACAGATGATTGGGGAAAGAAGGAACTCGGAAATGTGACTTCCAGGTTGCAACGCTTATTAAGGGATATCTTTGCTGTTTATTTAATAGCCTTCTTTTTGCTTGTAATCACTCAAAAACGTTTTCTGAAAATCACAATAGTCACGTCTATGTACACGAACAATGTTTCGCCTTGCATTTCGACTTGCACAAGTTTCAATGAAAGTGTAGTTAAAAAAGAAGGTTAAACTGAAATCACCCTAATTTTGTTGCATGGTTATCAACGAACAATATCGGACACCTCATTCCAGAAAAAACTGCAAGGACTGTACTTCTTGCACATCAGATTTTCATTTTTCATGAGAGAAAAAATTCTGGCAAAGGCAAATTTATTCTAGTGTTATCTAGCTTACGAAAATTTTGAACAAGAATGCTCTATTCTTATTTTAATGATTCGTCTGACACAGACAAATACATTAAGAGATCAAAAGTATTAATTTGGATTAGTTGAGAGAATTTAGAAGATTGTTCCGATAATTTGCTTGGAATTTAAGATAATTAAAATTGAGAATTCATGCTGAAGAATTTGTTTCTATCGAAAACTATGTACTACAATCTAGTCTTGAAACTAATGGGAAAAATTTTGGACCAAAACTAGCGAGCTTTAATAAAGCCACGTTCACTCCAAAGTTATCAACAAAATGTTGTTCACAAATAGTTTTCTTCAAGACAGTTATCAATTTTTTCTGTTGAAAACTAATTCAATGTTCCTGTGCTTTCTATGAAATTGGCAACAAATTGCCGAAATTTGTTGAAATCTCAGTCGACAACTCTGGTGTAAACGTGGCGAGAGATTATCCCTATCTTGACTCTCTTATCTGAATTCTAGAATAAGTAGCCTACACTATTGCTTTAGGTTGTAGTACAGAGATTCCACTCATTTTCTCCACTGCTCTGGCTTTTTGCTGGACAAGCATCATTTGATCAAGCCCTACACCAACTGAAACGACTTCTTACTTTTGAACCTACTCACCAAACCTTCGTTTTCATGCAGATGGATCGCCTTGTTCGCGTGTTGGAGTCGTGTCTCGTTATCCTCTATAATATGACTCTAAATTGATTGTGAAGATCCACCAAGAAGCATTATAAATTTATAATGATCCACCAAAAAACATTCACAATGTTTCCCACCATCGAGTTCCACAATAATTCTCCAAGGTGCATTCACAATGTCCTTAGCACCTTGTTTTGAAAACAACTTTGATGTTACTTTCTTTGGTACAACCACAAAGTTTTATACCACAAGTTCATACTGGCTTTATTATCTGTTGTATAGGAGTTTCTACATTCGTTTGAGAATCGAAGGGTTGAGTTTCTTACAATCAGCCAATGAAGATTCCTGTTTCTGATATCCAGAAAATTCACCTGAAAAAAGTGATTCAATATAGGATGCGACTTACTAAAAACTTGACAATTGAATCATTGATGATGTCTCTTTTCAAATAATCGGTAAATTGGTCTTATTTCAATAACACTAGCCCTAAATAAACTTTTCTCTGCGATTTTCGTGTGTGAATTGCATACCAGAAGAAATTCCAACTAACAATACATTTCAAACATTAATAACAAATTGCTGCTCAATAAATAAATAAATACTAAATGAATAAATAAATAGATTTTATTGTCGTAGACCAATATAGGTAATTGACAAAGTCATGGTAATACATTACGAAATAATAAAGTCAAAGCAATATTTTAAAGTCACAAAGTAGAATTACATCAAGTAGAATCGAAAAACTCCGTCAAACAATAGAAAGGTCTCAAGACCAGCCACTCAAAAAGTAATTTAAAAAAAAAACAATATTTTCACAACATTTGATATCCAATGGCAACTTATTGTACATTCTCAAGCCTATGCTGTCATAGTGTTTCATGCTTATGACAAAGACGTTGATATGGAATATCAATGTGGTCTTTTTTCTTGGTGTCATAAGCATGAATATTCAACGTATTAAGCAAATGTATTCAACGAACAATACTTTTGTCATCAACAACCAGATACATTCAAATAGTTCGATTGTACTCTATGATAATGATAATTGATTGTTCAATCATTGTACTCTATGATAATAATGATTGATTGTTCGATTTTACAGGCCAGGGCCGCGTGAACCAACTAGGCGGCGTGTTCATAAACGGACGCCCGCTGCCCAACCACATCCGGCTGAAGATCGTTGAGATGGCGGCGGCCGGCGTGCGACCGTGTGTCATATCACGTCAGCTGCGTGTGTCGCATGGATGCGTGTCCAAGATCCTCAACCGCTACCAGGAGACGGGCAGCATCCGACCCGGCATCATCGGCGGCAGCAAGCCTCGTGTGGCCACACCCGAGGTCGAGAAACGCATCGAAGAGTACAAGGACGAGAACCCCAGCATCTTCTCCTGGGAGATCAGGGACAAGTGAGTACCGCTACCGCTTAGAATATGGGTTTTCCTGTGTTGGTTTCACTAGAGTAGCCTAGATCAAGTAATAAACAAAATAACAAATTTTCCAAATTAGGAGGAACTTGTACAAGAAATCGAGAATACAACCCATTCAAACCATTTTTGATTGATAATAATCATAATAAAGTTATAGAAATTGGAATATGTCGTTCCCTTGAGCACTCCATTGTGATTCGAGCGGCATAATTTTGAACCTGTAGTTGGATGGTCGAAATATTCGCCGTCGACGTCATGTGAATTGCAGTAATGTGAACAAGGAATAATTGTGTGTCTTTTATTTCAACCAAAGCTGCCAATAAGTAGTTTGATTTCAGTAGGATAAGTGATGATCTAGATACCAGAACTAAGTTCTGGATGTGTAGAAAATGAGTAAAATAAGGGGGCGTCTATTGTTGTTATCAGTAGAGTGCGTGATATAATTATCATTGTGTGTATCTCAGATACACAAATGATAAATCCAGTTATCAACATCTAGTAATCTATGATCTAGTAATCATAATGGGGGGGCTATGATCTAGTGATCAAATAAGGGGGCTTCTATTGTTGTTTTCAGTAGAGTGCGTGATATAATTATCATTGTGTGTATCTCAGATACACAAATGATAAATCTAGTTATCAACATCTAGTAATCTACGATCTAGTAATCACGAGTAATCAACCAGAGCCGCCAAAAGTAGTATGATTTCAGGAAGATTAGCGGTTGACCCGCAAATGCATTAATATATACAGAGTGGGTGAAAAGTCCGAGAATTACTTAATATCTCATACACAAAGGTAATTTGACGGTGGGTGTGATTTGGGATCCTACTCAATTTGAAAATATTACTTTACTATGACTTTAAAAATCTTGTCCGCCATATTGAATGCAACTTTATTTTTTCAAATAGGAAGGTGGTCATGCGATACATGATTTCGATACGAAAATTTAAGAAGAAATAAATGGTGAAAGCCGCATATCGATATCTCAAACCGTTCAGAAGATATTCATATTATTAATCAATACCACTCAGGTATTTCATTTCAGATTTGCATGGTATTGATTAATAATGTTAATATCTCCGAAACGGTTTGAGATATCGATATGCGGTTTGCGCCATTCTTTTTTTCTTGAAATTCCGTATCGAAATCATGTATCGCATGACCACCTTCCTATTTAAAAAAATTAAGTTGCATTCAATATGGCGGATCCAATATGGCGGACCAGATTTTTAAAGTCATAAGAAAGTAGTATTTTCAAATTGAGAAGGATCCCCAATCACACCCACCGTCAAATTACCTTTGTGTATGAGATATTAAGCCGTTCTTGGATTTTTCACCCACTCTGTATACAATATACTAAGTATCATCCCCAATTTCTATCAATACACCAACGTTATAGCGACTAAATCTCACTTAGATATCAACCTCTAGATTATTATAACCAACCTTCACCACTTTAATCAGTAGCAAATAACAACAGTTTCCTCCTTATACATATTCTGAGCACAGTGCTCATATGCTTCTGTTCTTTGACAACTGTTGTAAATTTGATCCTGAGATTTATCTCTTTTCTCTATAGGGCTACTTGTGATATAAATAGAAATAAAAAATATCAGTACACTTTTCGAATTATTTTATCACATGTTTCAACTGATGCCATTTTCAAGTGACTTGAAAATGGCATCAATGTTGAAACATGTTGTGATAAAATCATTCATAGGGTACTGAGATTTTTATTTTTATTTCTATTGATCCTGAGACTATGGCAACAATATTACTGTGAAGATAGACACTTTCCCAGTGTTTGTTTCAGTTTAGTGAGTGATGACTGTGTGTGTTCCATTTTTGCATGATTCAATATTCAATATTTTGTTAAAAAAATCAAAGGAGTTTTTGACGCCCAGTGCAGGATTTTGCGACACTCAGAAATAAGTTTGTGGCTAATTTTTTTCGCGTTGGGATCGTGATTTTGGGGTTTATCTAGTTGAGCGCCTCTAAGACCCCCTACGGCTGTGGTGCAGTACAAGGGTTCCTGTCAATTAGGTCAGTTGATTAATGGAGATGGAAACTTTAAAATTCGAAAATACGAGAATTCTAAAACATACGAAAATAGAACTTTTCTTAAAAATTCGTATATCAATTCTTCACATCCGGCAAATTAAAAATACGGGAGGATAAGGATTCTCTATTCTTCATTTATTCTAACAATAAGTACATGATTGAAATGAGAGGAAAATGAAAAATTAGTTGACTAAATAGTGTTAAATAGAATAGAATAGGATAATGATTGAGAGAATTCTAAAACATACAAAAATAGAACTTTTCTTAAAAATTCTTTAAAATTCGTATATAAATTCTTCATATCCGACAAATTTAAAATACGGGAGGATAAGGATTCTCTATTCTTCGTTTATTCTAACAATAGTTAACAATTAGTTTATGTTCTAACAATTAGTTTTTGGATGAATAAAATCTTTTTCATTTTTTAAATTTCTAAAGCAGTCATGTCTTGGCTAACAATGTAGAAAGAGAACGGCAAAGTACGCACAGGTAAAGGGATTTTGAGAAATGAGGGGAGGAGTATTTGGGATCTGAAAAATATCATTAAAAATCTAGTTAACATTTTTCTTAAGGTTAATGTCACATCTTTTCTTTCACTATACTATTTTGTGAATGGGAGAGAGAGACCTCTCAAATACAAGGCGGAATATTTGAGACCAATAAAATATTATTCAAACGCAAAAACCTCATTTCGAGAATAGAAGTAATATTTCAGTCACAAACAAGAAACCAGGTTGAAGTCAATCCCATCACACATCATTCATCATTTATCAAACATCATTCTGCCTATGCTATCTTCTGATTGCTTGAAAATTCCGAATTCAAAACTAAATTGACCAAAGGATATTGGTCCTGTCAATTGGTTGATGTTGAAGCCTGCTATAATGAAATCTCATACCTCACCCAGTATAATACATAATTTTGTTATTTAGTCTAATGATCTTATACGACAAAAAAAGTGTAACCTTGCTATTTCCAATAATATGTGTTTTTCCAAGTTCTCTTGTGAAATGAGTGATACCCAACTCACTTTTCCACATACTAATGCATTGATATTAGAATTTTATGCTACTGGATGCGTTCTGGGAGCAACGAACACTAGTAAAAAAAGTAAATTCGTATGGCTTTTGTTGGTGGGGAGTCCCTTGCGGGAAGGTCTGAATATATAATTTAAGCCGTCAATGGGCCTTACAACTGTCATACTTCAACCGGGACCGACAGTTTAACGTGCCCATCCGATAACACGGGAGTGATCTGGTTGAAAAACTTTTGGTATTGAGAGGGTTTGAGCCCAGGATCTCTATGCTGCTACGCAGGCACTCTATCCACTAGACCACGGATCACTCCAACGAACACTATTACAGTTCGAAGAAAAGGTCGTCGATAACTTTGATTTCTCGTTTTTAGATTTTACCTGAAGTCGGTTTTTCGTAGTTCCAGTGAGTTGTGAGAGAAAGAGAATCATACAGACATTAAGTTGCGTTCTTTCTAGAACTAGAAAATACGGAAAAGATTGCTCGTTTTCAAATATTCTCCCACTCCACCAATCAACGTTTACAAAGTCAAAAAGCTGAAGGTTTTTGAGCTGACAATAGAGATACTTTCCAAGCCAAATGTGTTCAAGGGCAAATGTCCGTTATCTGTTGAATAGCACAAGTCAGCCTACCGTATTGAAAACTCCAACAAAAACTAAGAGGATGTCGGTAGTATTGAAAAACGCGTTTCATGTTGGGGAAACAATATTTCCTTTGTTTTCCGTCGATACTTTGGGTCTATTCAATGTCTTGTCCCTTTATTGATTTATAGTTTCGTTTGGCATAGACCCATCTTCTCCATGAATAGAAAGGGAAGGAATGTGCAGTCAGTACTCTTGACAGGTAGAGAGAGAGGTATAGAAGTTAGAAGTAGAGAAGTTCGAACTAGTGAAGAAGGGAAGTCAGTCGATTCATTTTGGTGACGATTCCATGTATTTTCGATTTGGAAATCGTTTTTGAACAATCTAATCATGTTACCTGTACGTCAACCTTATAATGACTCTTTTACAACAATGTGAGATGTATGCAACAATTTCTAGTATACTACAGTATTTTTAAAACCACCTCACATCACAAAACCACTTCCCTCTCAATGCATTGGCACACACCAATAGGTAATAGAAGCTCTGATAGGCAGAGGAAAGAAAGGATGGTTGCAGAACATGCTTGAATAACCAGATACATGGTGATGCTGATGACGATAATCAATATTATAAACATGACACTCAATTTTCTGTATCATGATATTATCAAAACTCAATAGGAGCAAATTTGTATGATCAAAACTTGTGAGGAAAGTTTCTACAGCTCTCTATCGAGAAGTTCTGAATGAGAATGAGTTGAAGGAGAATATCATGAAGTTAGTGAAATTCATCAACTCAATCAAGTTTAAACAACAGTTTTATAAAAAAATTGTTCACTGACCAATTGGCTATGTGCAGTGCAAAGCGCCGTTTGCTTTGGAAATCCACTCGTAAAACAATGTGAGTTCAGCCAAAATCTAATTATATTTATTATTTTCAAAATTTTAGACAACAATTCATGATTGTTACTGAAAATCTCAGTTTCAAATTTACGTTTATTCCCTTTTATCTTCATGAAATCCGATATTTCTAATAACTATGGATAACTTAATTTTGTATTTGGGCTGTTCATAGATGACTATCAATGCAATCAATGCATGCTAAGATTTGCTAAGCAACTTTTTGCTAAGATTCTCAATATTTGTAATGTGTTGTCTACTATAGTGATATGTTTGTGGTATTCTTCTTCTATGCATATGACATCATAATAGATAATACACTCTAGTAGATTCTGCCTGTTACTTGTATTTTCTCTTGTAACAGTCCATTTTCCTGATCAATTCATGGATCACCGCTATTTCTCTTTTTTCTAGAAGCGGTTTCTCCGAAATGGATCAGGAAAATGGACTGTCCCTGCCCAACGAGAGGTGAGTTGCTTCATTGATTCAAATATCACAATTATTATCGAAAATATTATATACATATTCTGTCTTCTCTTGATATCTAACAGACTCGTACTATAATAACATTTTATATTATGTTTTTATCATCCATGGGGTACATATTTATAGTATTCTATTTGATTTTGTGTTAAAATTCGAACACTATCAATTTTTCCCACATCAATCTTGTGGTCCAGAGTGATCGATTCGGTCATCAGATCAGTGATCAAAGATAATTGATCAGATAAACTTCTTGTAGCTGAAAATCTTGATGCAGATAGAAATAAAATTATTTAACTTAAAGCTTTGAATTGAATTAGATTAAATTAAAACTTATTTAATAAGAAAGCCTTGCTGCCTACACGCCTTAATGATCGTTGTTTGAAATGGTTGTTTCACTTGTATAATTTGAGATTTATAATTTCAGAATTACCGAATCAAAACCAATATTGTAATTGCCGTTTTAAAACAGTTTGTATTTCATTATTTCTGACCTATTCACATCGATAAATCGTAAATAAGAGAATTAAAACCGACCATCCACTATCCAACTATTAGTCCAACTAGTTGGACTAATATTATTACACCACTCACGCTTCGATTCACGCTTCCATTCACGCTCCGACTTGATCTCCAACTTCATTCTAATCAATGAAAAACAAAGGCCAGTTGGATGTCAGACCTAGTTGATATAGCTCGTTCCAACATTCCAACAACCCAATTCACGGTCTGATGTCGGATCCAACATTGAATGTTGGACCTCAATTTGGACAATAAATCGGATAGTGAATGGCCTGCCAATTACTCCTGCAACCTACTAGGAGTAGAAATGGAGTTTGATCTGATGATATATACTTTGAATTACGATATTTCGTTTCGCATTTTGATTTTATGGAAGCCAATTATTCGATACTACTTGATCCACTCCAAGATTTGCTTCATCTTTCGTTAATTCATTCATGAAATCCCTGAAATTCTGGTAGCATTCATGAAGCCTTCTATTTTGACACTATTTCACTGCTTCTACATAGATCGTTCTCAGAACACTAGTATCCACTAACCTCTATCCACTGCACTTGTCTCTACTTAGCTAAGATAACACGTATCGAGAAGCACTCGTAGAACAGAAGCGAATCGCATTGGCCCTCCTAACGCCAGTTATAATAATGATAGTATAGGATTCCTCATAAGGAGGAGGGAATCCAAGGATGAATGAAAGAATGAATCATACCCACACTCGGCGGTCCGCGTGGCGGCTTCTTCAAAGAGATCAAGATTCGGATGATAGCGGAGGAGGAGGAGTGAGGAGGAGTGAGGAGGAGTGTGAGTTAACATTGTGAATTAAAAAGACTTCTTCCGCTGGTCGTAGTAAACTTTCTACCTACTGTTCTGCGCCCGGCTGGATCCATAACAGCAATAATAACGCCAAATACAAAGGTGTATAGGAGGAACAATTTTAATGGTCAGTTCGTTCTTATTACCTAATAATACTGGGGGTTGGCTCGGTAGCCATAAAAATTAATCAAACGCGTTAGCTATAGCAACCGGACTGTCCTAACCAACAATTACCGGCTGGGGGGAATGAAATCTCTAATTGGATTTAAATTAAATGTTTTGAAGGCAGAATACTTTATCGGCGTGTATTAGCATACATGATAGTCCCGCTTGGTGGCTCCCGCTTCTGGAAGAATTAAATAAATAATGAACTTTGCAAAACGAGCACTTCTAATGAGAAACCAGCATTAGAATTCAACAAGTGCACTGTTGCTATGCACGATCTGTTTCTGTTTTGTTGTACGTAGCGCTAACGAAGTCTCTCAAGTCGGATTCTCTAATGAAAGCGGTAGCAGTTATCAAATTGAATATACTCTATTTCTAAAAATAGCATCAATACTATTTACTGTACGAGAAAATTGAATTAGTGAGAAGTCAGAATTGTTAATTTCATATTTGTATAATTGGTATTCTATCAATCAATTACTTCCGTCAATGAAATTCAATGGGGAAAACTAAACTAGTTATCAGTAGAAATGAGTTTGATGGTTATAATTGATGTGATCAATATTATCTAATTAATTTGGTTGAGAATCGAATTCAAACCACAATCATTCACTCCAATCTCCAAGAATAGAATAAGTAATGGAAATTCATTCAATACGAACTGAAAATAGACCAGAGTAGATGAGTATCGAATTATCTTTACTTTTTCAGTTAGAAAAGTAGAATAGGAAGTCATCTATATTGATCCGGTTTCGAAAATATTATTTTTACTATTTATATATTTACTTCATCTTTCATTTATTCATTCATGATAACCCTGAAATTCTGGTAGCATTCATGAAGCCTTCTATTTTGACACTATTTCACTGCTTCTACATAGATCGTTCTCAGAACAATAGTATCCACTAACAGAGCTCTATCTACTGCACTTGTCTCTACTTAGCTAAGATAACACGTATCGAGAAGCACTCGTAGAACAGAAGCGAATCGCATTGGCCCTCCTAACGCCAGTTATAATAATGATAGTATAGGATTCCTCATAAGGAGGAGGGAATCCAAGGATGAATGAAAGAATGAATCATACCCACACTCGGCGGTCCGCGTGGCGGCTTCTTCAAAGAGATCAAGATTCGGATGATAGCGGAGGAGGAGGAGTGAGGAGGAGAGTGAGTTAACATTGTGAATTAAAAAGACTTCTTCCGCTGGTCGTAGTAAACTTTCTACCTACTGTTCTGCGCCTGGCTGGATCCATAACAGCAATAATAACGCCAAATACAAAGGTGTATAGGAGGAACAATTTTAATGGTCAGTTCGTTCTTATTACCTAATAATACTGGGGGTTGGCTCGGTAGCCATAAAAATTAATCAAACGCGTTAGCTATAGCAACCGGACTGTCCTAACCAACAATTACCGGCTGGGGGGAATGAAATCTCTAATTGGATTTAAATTAAATGTTTTGAAGGCAGAATACTTTATCGGCGTGTATTAGCATACATGATAGTCCCGCTTGGTGGCTCCCGCTCCTGGGAGAATTAAATAAATAATGAACTTTGCAAATCGAGCACTTCTAATGAGAAACCAGCATTAGAATTCAACAAGTGCACTGTTGCTATGCACGAACTGTTTCTGTTTTGTACGTGGCGCTGACGAAATCTCTCAAGTCGGATTCTCTAATGAAAGCGGTAGCAGTAATCAAATTGAATATACTCTGTTTTTAAAAATAGCATCAATACTATTTACTGTACGAGAAAATTGAATTAGTGAGAAGTCAGAATCGTTAATTTCATATGTGTATAATTGCTATTCTATCAATCAATTACTTCCGTCAATGTAATTGAATAGGAGAAACTAAACTAGTTATCAGTAGAAATGAGTTTGATGGTTATAATTGATGTGATTAATATTATCTAATTAATTTGGTTGAAAATCGAATTCACACCACAATCATTCACTCCAATCTCCAAGAATAGAATAAGTAATGGAAATTCATTCAATACGAACTGAAAAAAGACCAGAGTAGATGAGTATCGAATTATCTTTACTTCTCCAGGTAGAAACGTAGTATAGGAAGTCATAATTATATTGATCCTGTTTCGAAAATAGTATTGTCAAAATCAATACAATATAATCAATCACAACCACTATAATACAAAATCAATTTTTTTTTCATTATTATCTTATATTTTATATACAAAAGCGAAATGGCACTCACTTACTCACTGACTCACTCACTCGCAGAACTAAAACTCTACCGGACCAAAAACGTTCAAATTTGGTAGGTATGCTCAGTTGGCCCTTTAGAAGCCACTAAGAACGGATTTGGAAAAATTTCCAAAGATACGCCCAAAATCTGCGTTTTTCCAACATTTTCTCGAGAACAAATGAACAGAAAATGTTCAAATTCAGTACAGAAGCTCAGCTGGGGTGTAATAATGTTGTGTTAGAAGGAATTTGCAATAATGTCAAAGATACGCGCAAAATTAGCGTTTTTCCAGCGTTTTTTTCTCAGATTTATCGTGAACAAATGAACATGAATTGTTCAAATCTGGTACAGAAGATAAGATAGGGTGTAATAATGTTGTTTCAGAAGGAATTTGAAATAACGCCAAAGATACGCCCACAATTAGCAGTTTTTTGCGTTGTAATTCTCATAATATCCTAACGAAGTTTTCCACCCTGCACTAAATAATTGAAATTAATCGGTGATTGAATGAATCGAGCCAGGAAGTACTTTGACTTTCTGATGGAATGAAGCATGCTCGAATGAAAAATGCAGGCGAGCGAAGCGAGTTCGCTGATCTCATTTTTGGACGATCCAGTCGGGGGTCCAGGGGGAGGAGCCCCCTGGCTAGATGGATATGGCGAGCGAAGCGAGCCTGACGTCTAGTTTGTAATATAATTTTCAATACTCTACACATAGAGTTTGTTATAGTGCTACTCCAAGTCTCCAACAGACGAACTGGGAACAAAATCGCCATACCATCACAGACAATAGGCTAACGTCAATTATTAGAACAATCAACACCGCTATCAAATCTGTGCAACTTATCCACAGAATATCATAGGATGAGCAACTTACCAGTACATTCCAACAATACTCACAAACAATTTAAAATCCTGCAAGCAATTCTCTATCAAATTGATCTGCATAAGTTTTCAATTTAGATAAGGTTAGGAAGAAGTCTTGAGGCCTGAGCTCCCAGTGCAGTGGGCAAGATGACCTGTCGGTTCCAGCCGATGGGCTCCCAAAATGATTTACAGCTGACCGACAGCCCAAAAGGGCACTTGACCCTGAACTTGTCCCGGGCACTTGTCACTGAAACCATCAACTAGGCGCTTTCTCTTCTCTTCAGACATTCATTCAGCTCCTCTACAAAGATATTTCTATTATTCTACACATGAATGCCTAAAACTTTCTTTGTCGAAATGTCTATTATCATAGACAAAACAATCTACTTTGTTTAATGAATTGTATTTACTTCATGGTATTAACTTCAGCCAACTTTTATTTGTTGTCAGTTCATATTCAATTCCAAAATGGTTCTGTTGTCCTATACACATAAATGTATACAATTTAGTTGTAATGTGTATTATCTTCAGCCAAGAGCCAACATTTATAAATGTGTTGTCACTTCATTACGTTTCAAATACTGTATTTCTATTATCCTACAAATAAATGCGAAGAACTTTGTCGTCATGTGTGATATCTTCAGTCAATTGTTAAATATTATTATTATTATTATTTAATCATTTAAAATGACACAACTTACAGAAAAAGACCACAGGCTTATAAGCCCAAAACGGTTCCAATTCTAATTTATACAACAGTCCAAATATGTAGCTAGGTTATGTGTCACTTAACATTCATTAATTACACACTCAATTCACAATTCAAAACACACAACAATCATTTGAAATTGAATCAAATCAATCACAATTAATTAGAAAATTCCAAACTTTGAAAAAACTATACAATAATTTTGAGACCGAGAAGACAAAATATTGTCAGTTTGTATTCACTTTTTACCTTCTTCGCTGTTGTCTTTGTAGCAGTCTCCCCTTTTACAAAATCTAGGTGAAAGAGGAGTAGAGAACTGCTACCATTGAAACTATCCCCCCTGTTTTATCTGTCTCTACTTTTCGTGTCGGATTCCTCTATCAATTATCAATTCAGATGAATTGTATTTGGGTTCAATCAAGAAGCTTACTTTGCTCTTTTGTAATTACATGTTAGGAGATGCAAGTTAAGAGATGTAGATTTAAAGGTGCGTACAGACTTGTCAATTATGGCACTCCGTTTTTGATCAGCTAAATATATATGTATTTGTAATGAAACAGTAGGATACAGATTAAATAGGCCTAAACATCACCCAATGAAAATTGAACTGCGCGTGTTCGTGGCGTATAAGTCTGTACGCACCTCTCGAGAAGTTAACCAAGTTGAGAGATGTAGAGAAAATGCCCAAGTGGAGGCACAGAGTTTGAGGATTTGCAATTTTGACGATGAACACCTTAATAATAATTAGTCCTCTTCTACAGAAACAAGAATCTGATACCCATCTTCAAGGTATGTATCCAGGTGCAACAACCCTCTTGAGATAATGTGAGGAATGATAATGCAATGAGGATGAGATGAGTATGAGCAGAGATTAAATTATATTGCTCTTCAGAGATTAATGTATTCTTTTCTCTATGGTATGAAGAATGAGATTGTCTCCAGAAGAGGTGGGCTGTAATACATGTGATTCTTATACTAGTAGCTCTTTGAACAATAGACCTCGCGCTCAGTAAGTTACATTGACCTGTTGTTATGTTTTCTCAAAAATTAATAAATAATTCATCAATTTAAAATGTCTAGAAAAAATCCTAAATAAACATAGAGCTTTCTGTCCTATAGTACCGGAATGTGAGTGTGAGCGCTGTTATCAGGTCTGGCTGCAACTGTCTACAACGTTGATGGAAAGATACATTTTCAAGATGTTCGATGTTTTTGAATGGGTAGTATTATAGTCAACTTTCTAATAACGTTGATGGAAAGATACATTTTCAAGATGTTCGATGTTTTTGAACGGGTAGTATTATAGTCCACTGAACAGCTGATTTATGATGAATAATTCTATAGTCAGATTTTCACTCTAATATTGGCGTATGAAGGAGGCTCCTTTTTCCTTTTATATTATCCTTGAAATGCAAAATTTCCAAAAACTTTGTATATAAGTCGACGCGCAATTAAAAAAGGAACATACCTGTCAAATTTCATCAAAATCTATTATCGCGTTTCGCCGTAAATGCGCAACATATGAACATTAAAAGAAATGCCAAACCGTCGACTTGAATCTTAGACCTCACTTCGCTCGGTCAACAATTTAGAAGCTCTTCAATTTCCCAGTTTCAGTAGTATCAGAGAAATCTTCTATTGGATTGTTTTACTCTATGGAAGTATGTTTCTGGCTGTTCGATTCTCAATTCACATTATGTCACAGCACGCCCGGCCGATTCCCATACACAAAATTTTCCCCACATCAATTTTTTGCACAACACGATCCTTTCTCTATAGCCACTACCGCCGCACAAACGGCGCGGTGTAGGAAGTTTCAATATTTATAAATAGACGACGTTGTGCTGCGGTTGGGACAAATAACAGCGTTTGACAAAAACGGCCGAGAAATAAAGTGATTGACTGATGTAGGGGGTGGGGGGTTATGGAAGAAGTGGGAAGGGGGCGGCAACCGTGACCAATCGGCGCTGACAGCCACCGCCTCAGGCAAGAGTGAGAGAGTATGATGGGAATTATGAGAGGAGAGAGTGAGAGAGAGTTGGGAATAAAAGGAAGAGTGTCGCCCACTAGAGCAGTCGCTTGGAGCGGTGTTTCCTTCCCGCCTCTGATCTATTAGTCAGCCACCGAGTTACTCTCTCGCGGCAATAGCAGCCACAAAAAGGCGACTGTTGTGGCCAACTTTATGGATGAATTAGCCTGAGACAATTCTACTTCTCCTTCTCCTCATCTCGAGTCGGCTTCTCCTCAAGTGGTGACTGAAAAGTTTGAGAAATGAGACCGCTCTCGACTCTCAATTGCAATCTGTCGGCTTGTTGGGTAAAGGCGTTGGCGACGTTACTGTCTAAAATATTAGATGGTTTCATGGTATTGTTCTTCAATATTCAAAACTTGTTGACAATGAAGTGCTTTGGATGAGACGTTTTTCATTGTCTTTGAGTACATAGTTTGAAAAATTAGACGGCTGCCATACTATTGGAGGTATTGGAGATACTATTGCAGGTTGACTTCTTCATTCTAAGTAGTTGAGACAATGCTTTGACCCCAAAAGGCTGCTGCGATCTCAAGCTTTTCCCAGTGACCGAACCATCTATGAAAGTTTCAATAATGACTGAAATTGTCTGAAATATTGAACGCTAGGTGTCTACATAGATATATTACG
This sequence comes from Nilaparvata lugens, assembly GCF_014356525.2. NCBI lineage: Eukaryota > Metazoa > Arthropoda > Insecta > Hemiptera > Delphacidae > Nilaparvata > Nilaparvata lugens. The sequence continues at coordinate 89,810,883 of NC_052504.1, forward strand.
ACATTTATATTATATCTATCATATATATAAAGTTCAATAATGATTGAAATTGTCTGAAATATTGGACGCTAGAGTCTACATAGATAATATTGTGGTTATATTCAATCGCAGATTTCTTTCAATTTTGATGTCAACGAAGTACTTCGAAGGAGAAGTGAAAACCTTCCGGTTTTGCCATTCATGATTCATGTCAAATTGTTGATTGAGGAAGAAGAATTGGGGGACAGTTCAGACTTATTTATTTATTTATTCATTTATTTATTCACAATGCAAATGAAACTAATGTAATAACATTGGAAGATAAAATAATAAGGTAGTCCTTGTGCTATTTTTCTTCCAAATTTATAGGTAACAAAGTCCAAGATAAGGTTAGAATTCCACGTGTACAATTTTTATAAAATTTGAAGTGTTTCCAAGTTTGTTTCATGAGAGAAGAAGATTTTGGTGTCATTCTATGGCTATACAGAAATCAATGATAGGATTGTTCCTGAAAGCTCGTGGAAGCTTGAAGAATAGAGGAGATTAAACGAAAGTCGAAATTGTTGTTGAGATTTGGAGGAGTTATCTATTTATTAATCTAAGGATATACAAACTATTGATAACTCTAATGAAATAGCTTGATTGAATAAATTCAACTCGTGACGCTTTTTCTGTGGGGAAAAAGGCTTTCTTTTTAGAAAGATAAATATAATATTATGTCTCTCGAGGTGGGATAACCATTGGAAAATGGATTCCAAGAACGGGACAAATGAAGATTATGAACGGAGACAGAATGAGATTCTTTATCTCAAATGTGATTCTGTCTTTGAATGGCATTGTGCATTATTTCAAAAGGGAATTTAAGTTATTACTCAACTTCAATGCATTTCATTCCTAATTATCCTCATGAATTGAGCTACTCCTTATTTTTCAACGCCAGTTGTAGTGGTTTTTCAAATGCACTTTGCAATACACATCTAAATCTGCTCAAATTTCAATAATTGATGTATTCCATCATGTAAAACAACTTCGGCAAATACTAATATCAGTAGTATTTTGAGTTTTCAACATGAAACCATCCTGGCAAGCGATCACTCTCAAAATAGTAGTACTTTTAAAGTTGCAAACGTACTTGTCTCAATATGTTCAAATTTCAATAATTTATTGATGTATTCCATCATGCAAACAACATCGGCAAATACTAATATCAGTAGTATTTTGAGTTCTTCAACAAGAAACCATCCTGGCAAGCGATCACTCTCAAAATAGTAGTACTTTTAAAGTTGCAAACGTAGTAAAGTTGCAAAACGAAAATAATCTAGCCGAGTTCTACATGCTCTGTACTCACTCATTGTCTCTGATGTCGGTGCAGTGTGACAGAGAGAGCGATCGAGGCCGGATGGTAGCAGCTGTTTTTGTTCCTCGACCAGCAGGAATTTATTTTACGAGAGAGAGCCGATCCGCCAGACCCGTTCTGGTCCATTAAGTCTCCCCCTCCCCCCACCATCCATGGGGATCACCAGTGGCCAAAGAAGAAGTGTCATGGTAAATGAAAATCATTTTCTTGAGTGTGCCTCCTTCACCACCAGAGCTCAACACCTGAGTGGAAAAGGTTTTGTTTCTCTCTTTCTTTTTCATTCTGCTGCCTCCTTTGATGTGAAATGGACTCGCATGAGACCGATTTGCGCTGCACATGAAAAAATGATCTACTGTCTTCCGACGACCCTGAGATCGCAGACAACCGTCAATTTCCTTTCTTACTCCCTCTCATTGCTACCACCAATAGGCCTACCTTCTAATCTCCATAAAACATTAAATCAGACTCTGTCGTATCTCTTCGTCTGCATCTCTGGCACAATTAGTTGATTGCTAATATCATGTAGCAAATAATTATCTTTCTGTTAGGCCTATTACTCAGTGAACTCATACAATAATCCATAAATCTTCTTTCAGCTACTACCTTCTCTCATAAACAATATTTACACACAAACATTACCTATTAATGAGTACTTCTTAAGCAATAATGAACATTTGGTATAATTATTATTATCAATGCTGAACACATGAACACATTATTACACACTGCATGAACATGATATCAATAATAGAGTAGGCCTAATCGTGTTCTTCGCTCATTGAATGAGTGTAAAATTGCGTACCCTTGTTCTTTGCTTATTGAATGAGAGGAAATGTGCGTATTAATAACCTCTTTAATGTTCTGTGAATCTTAATCATTCTAAATAAAATCCTCCTAATTCTTGTTAGTTGTTCAACTATTCTTTTATCATTAAATGAATAAAGTTTTGATATACGATATCATTCATGCAATATTATTCTTTAATCATTTTAATAATTTCTATTCTGTAATCATTTAATGAGAAATGGTTTGATGTATGGTATCGTTCATGCTATTATTCCTCAATTTTCGCATTGAAAATGTTTTGATATGGTATTGCAAATGACATAAAGTAGCTCGAGATAACATAATTGAGAGCATTGAGCAATGTGTCTGGAAAGTAACTTATTCTGAATTTTCCTCGTTAGAGAGGTTATTGCTTTCCTGGTGGGATAAACCATTGAGAAAGTAAATTAATATTAATTTTATTACTTATTTTGTCTGTGGATAAACCGACATCAGCTGCATTTGAACTGCTATGTGAGTTAGAATAGAAACTATTTTGGTCTGTCTCAAAGTTATATGATTGTAGCCTGAACTATAAAATAAATAAATATAAAATCTTTGATAAGCGACACAACTGAAAATATAACTTTTTTATCTATGTTTTGATATCGTCTCAATCGAAGCCTAATTATTCAACGTTATTTTTTGAATCTCACCTGCGATTCCTCATGATTATTTTCAACATATATTTCTGGATGATGTAACTCCCTTAATTGTTGAATTTTCCTGATTGTTTTCTGTGGATTTGACACCTGGTGAGATCAGACTTTATTGAATTGAACAATATTCAAAACTGTCCATATTCCTTGATTTCTAATCATTTTTTGTATGATTACAGATTGATCAAAGAGGGCCTCTGTGATAGAGGTAGTGCTCCTTCTGTAAGTGCGATCTCACGGCTACTAAGAGGCGAGGAACCAAGTCAGGACAAGAAAATCAGTGATGGTGAGTTAATTAAGAATAATCAATTATTATTCACAATCATTAAATAGTCAATTTATTAATAATCATATTTATTTTCATGAAACCTAATAACGATAAATTAATGTTCTGTACTTCCCGCAGCCTGAAAAATGCATGGAACAAAAGAAAAGTCCTCACAAGAGAGCCACATAAATACCTAATTATTACAAAACTGAGTTTGTTGATAAGCACAAATCAAATCTGATAATCAGTGATGGATTAAGAGCCTTTGGTTAATATGACTAAGAACAGTAATACTATATACTGTAGTATCCTTTTGAAAAGTTTTAATGTAAAATAAATTAAAAAACAACCTGATTCGGATGCTTTCTCCATTTTCAAGTGTGCATGGAGTGAGCATCCGAAACTGGTTGTTTTTCAATTTGTTATTTTATATTGAAAAAGTTTTAAAAAAGAGTACTATGGTTCTATTTTGCAAATAAAAAATAAAGTAGCCACGAATATATACGTTTTTAGACTAAGAAGAGATTCCATGTAAATTGATGAATAAGTTGCATACTGTGATGAATGAAATTGAGAATTGATTTTGAAAGTAAGACTAGACTTTACTACAGCTCTGTGGTGATTCTCAATTTTTTTTAAGTTTGTTAATGAGATCTTCACCGTCTGCACATTTAAATAGTAGCGGAAGGGAGTATTTTTGTTGACAAGCGTTTGAAATCGGTAAAAAGATGAAAGAAAACTTGAACGAGTTTGAGTGACAAGGGCTAAGCAAACATCAGGATGCTGCCGACTACCAAACTACCTTCATTTTGTGCAATGAATGACATTAAACACTTGGACTTGCCGTTGCTCCAGTTTTCGAGTATCTGGATAGAGGATACTATAGACTGACAAGTACAGGTAGTAAAAGTTTGAAGCGTGGGTTTCAAGAATGAAACGTTTGAGTATGAATGGTAAAAATCTGCTTTCTGAAAATATTTCTGTACTGTAAATTGTGTGAAGTGAAGAACTACAAGACTATATAAAACTATAGAGCTAGAACTTCAAAGTCACCCGTTAAGTAACCTTATAAGTAACCTTATCTAAATTTATTCGGGATAGGAATATCATAAAGTCACCTTATTGTATTTCTCCCTATCATTTTGATGATAGTACTTAATGTAAGAATAGAGAATAGTAATAATATTGATATCATATATGAAGCTAACAATAGCTTATACTCTTGATAACAGCCTATAAAGATAATCTTCTGTACTTCCAAAGTGTATTCTTGGCTGATCATATTCTATTTCTCGATTGATTCTCTACCAAGGTACTTTAGAGCTACTGAGGTTGAAATTTTTTTTCAAATGAAGATATCAACAACTTATTGAAAACTTCATCAGTAACTATATGGGAAACACTATCGATCCATTTTAAAAAGTTTTTGCGGCCAGTTGCAAAAAAGTCCAATCTTTTTTAACCGCCGTAAAATTGAGCACGTCATCTAATAAAAGTAATGCTTTTAGAACCAATGATTGAATCTGTAATGCAATGACGTCATCTCACGGTGGTTGAATTGATCTGAGTTGTATGAATCAACCAAAGGTTACCAAAACATAATTCATCCAGTATTTTTGAGAATTTGTAAGGGCACGATAATCTCATTCATCAATAATAACAGAATTAATTATGTTAGAGAAAATAGTACTTTTCAATAGTTTAGTTCAATTTTCGTCATATAACACTACAGAATCAAGCAAAGCTTGGTAGTGTATGACACGTCAAAAGTATTGAGTACAAGTACTCAAAAAAGTAATTATAAAAGAGAAAAAAGAAGAAAATCAGAACATACAAAGGAGTTTAAAATATGCTTGCAGAAAAATGATTACACGCGCCAACAGTTGAAGCTTTCCTCTAAACTGTACGGAGATGCATCGATCAATTCAGCTTTTATTGCATTCTTGAACCTTTTTGAGTTTTCAATACATTTTATTTCAGTAGGAAGAGCGTTATAAGCTAAATCCGCTATAATGTGGCACTTTCTCTAAGCTTGCTGTTCTGTGTTACTGAATACTGAAGATGAACTACCGTATCTGGTTTCTAGTATTGTAACTATGATGGATATGACTCTCTCTCAATATCTTCTGGTTTTTCTTTGCCATAGTTGCATTTCGAGGAAGTACAATGCAGGAACTGTTAGAATTTTGAGTTTTCTGAAAGATTTTTTACAAGATTCATAAGGCTTCAAGTTGTCGACAATTCTGAGGGCTTTTTTTTTTTGCTTTTTAAAGACAGAATTAAGATTATTTTTTCCACTCCCCCAAAACATTATGCTGTATTGAATTATCGACATTACTTGACATCGACGTTATCGACATCTTCAATGATTGAAGATGATATAGGGCCTATATCAAATATTTCACAGTGTAAGCCTATTCCTCACAAATCACTTCTTAAGCTACAGTTTAAGCAAAATCAAGCTACAGTTTTGAAATCTCATAAAAATTCAAAACAAATTGAATTCATATCAAAATGGTAACACCCTCATCTTTCTGTGTAACAAACGACAAAAATTTCCCACGCGTTCGGTGAAATCTAGGTATTGCCAACTGGTCAACAGACACTTTCAGCGATCGGTAATAGGTCGACTGTACGCCTCATTGACAGCAACATCTCAAAAGAAGGAGTCCGAGGTTGACCATAGGTATGGGTGGGGGTAGGGGTCGTTACAGCGGCATCTTTGTGAAAGCGAGAAGTGAGATGAGATTGTTGCGACCTCTGCGTCACTCACATTGGGTGGCCAGACAAGTGACCCTCATCTTTCTAAATTGACCTCTTGCTGACGGTGTCTAGGGAATTTCACCTTCATTGCGCTCTTTCGTTCGCACCTGTGAAATATGGGGATCAGCAGAGATCCAGCAACAAAGTGATAATAACAAAGTATAAGTAATAGGCCTATTCTTTTCCTCCACCTACTGTCTAAAGTACTTACTTTACTCCCTGAAACATAATACTAAAGTGTAACTTTTTCACTCTCGGTAGTAAAAAACAGGAAAACATCCTAGGGAGGAAAAGTGACTCCATTTGAATAACATGGGAAGCATCTCTATTTTAAAAACTTACATTGTAATAGGTAAGAAGGTCTAAGCTCAGAGTAGTCAGTCATTGAGCCAACTAAATTCAATACCTCAACCAGATTTGATCAACATATGAAATATATGTTTGTATGCTAAAATTATTACAAACTTCATATCACTATACTAAAAAAATGTATAAATATTGTTTTATATACCATGCTATTCAAAATACCAGCCAACCAATATTCCTTATTAACTAATCAAATTTGGAACGGGAACTTCATCATAGCTGTAGTTGTGGCGTCCATTGTTGTCACAACTTTTGCCGACAGAAAGCACTGTCGGTGGAGAACTGTGATTACAAGCCAGCTGTTTCTGTTTACTTTTTAGATTATGTTGTAACACATTGTTTGGTCACGTACGTTTTTAAAAAATAATTTTATTTGCAGTTTTTATAAGAATGTAGGTGGAGAAAAACAGGGAAATGTTGCCCTCGGCTTCGCCTCGGGCTTCAAACTTTTCCCTCAGGGAGAAAAACCAGCACTTTCCACTCTAGATATACAAATAACTATCCGTTTGCCTTCAGTTTTCAATTATGAGGATGGAAAGATATCAATCAGAAATTGGTCGTTGAGTCATTTGACCGCATGAAATGTTCATGGTTGGTGAACCGTCTTCAAAAACTTCTTGAAGTAGAGGATTTATTGAGAGGTTACATCGGTATTTATTGCAATTTTGTTCAAGAACAAGCCAGAAGAACGAACTTATGTTTTGCGTGGAACAATCAATAGAAATAGGTTTTATTACATGAGTTCAATTTTCTTCAAGTAGGCTACTGTTTCTTTACTGCAGATTGATTCTCTACGGAACCTGTTTTCTACTCTACTGGGGTAATCCTAACCAAAATTTCATTCTCTAATGACAAATTCTTGATTGTCTCGGAAATCATAAATTCAAATGATGAGAGTAGCCGAGAGACAGATGGGCCAACTTGGGGGGAGAAATTATCAATAGTTTTATGAGTTTGGTAACCATTTGTATTCAAAACTACAGAATCATAAATTTGGAATTTGAGCGACTAATCCAAGATTTGACTTTTCTAGACACTTTGAAGAGTTTTCAATTTTCTCTTGGGGAAAAAGACTAGAACCCATCAAAAAGGAGAATCTGGGAAAAAGGTAGAAACCGTTGAATATACCCCATCCCATCCGAATACCGCGAAAACGCCATCGAAATGTTCTCGCAATACGATTGGTCGTCTGACTTAGCTCAACTTTCTCCCTGTCACGCCTCTAGCCAATCACAAGCGAGCAGTACAAAGTTAATTCGTTCAATAGTTCTCAGTTTCACCGATAGATAGCATTTGCTAGGTGATCTATGATTTCGGATTTCAATAAAACTTCTTTTTCTGTTCATTGTTTGGATTGCATTTGAGCTGAATCTCATTATCCAATGAAACTCCATCCTTAATATGAGTTTCTTGGTTCCAAATTTTCATTTCTAGAAAGTTAGACACAGGCAAATTACATTAATGTTTGAGAGAAATGTTTTACACAATGTTTGAGAACATTGCAACACAGTTGCTGCCAGTTTGAGAAACAGTAAGACAATTGGCGGATTAGCTCATGACCATGGAGCTCATCACTCATAATCATCCGTCTCATTACCTTCGCACAAGCCTAGAGATGTGAACATCATCCTCAGCGAAAAAAATTATATGAAGCTGTTTATCCATATTTCTTGAGTGTTTGGTAGCTTGATCCTTTCAGCTTCTTAATGTGTCAAAATTTTAGGAACAAAACTTGAGTATTTAGTGAACTTAATGACGTACGTGTTGCACTCGTGCTGTATTGAACAAAAAGAGGAGTACTGTATTCAAAACCTGGAAATTCATAATCAACTCACATTTAGAATTGAGCATGAAGCGTAGTTATTGTGTGTAATTTGAAACATTTGACGCAAAAATTCTTGAACTAATTAGATTTAGATATTCAGATTGTAGACTAGTAGTGTTTAGATATTGTAGTAAAATGCCTTTCTCAAAGACTTCCCGATTGACCAAATTCTATGCTAAGTGATTTTTAAGTAGTCTCTAAACTTGACAGACTGACACATAGGAGAGTTGGAGAGTCGAAGTCTTTTTTTCTAAACGCACATGTGACAAAAGCTGCCAACTATTTTTTAAACGGCTTCATGGACAATTTCCAAAATTGTGTCTTGTCGCTCACTAAATAAACTCTGTCACCTGAACGCAAGTGACATCTCTTCATTCTTGACACCTAGACAGACATATTTCAAGATGACCAGACTATGAGCAGGAAGCTAACCTGGGTACAGTAACCCAATTGAAACTATTCGGACAAAGCATTTTATTCGAATTTAATATTTCTTAATTAATAAAGAAATAATTTCACAGTACCCTTTATTAAAACTTTTTATATTAACACTCATATCAAACACAGCAACTAGTTTCGGCTTTCAAGCCATTTTCTTATATGATATTGCTACTTATTGAAATCTATCTATCCTAAATGATTCCTGAACTCCTCAAAACATTCACTAAAATACGAAATAGAAGAGTTTTTTAGCAGCTAAAGGTATCCCAACGAATAGTTGACAAGAAATTTTGCAACAGCCTCAAGAGCTGAAATGCAAAGTGTCAATGTTCCTATCAACATTTGACTGTAAGGGAAATCGATTTCTAAGCATATAAGTCGAGGCTTCCCATTTTTCTCTAGTTTGTTGTCGATGATCTCAACAACTTTATTCTTCTTTAGACTGCTTCTTCATGTTATTGCATCAAATCGTATCGCTGTAATTATCCGAAACCTGTTAATTTTGTTGAAGCGTTCTCTTCAACAGAATGTGGATAAAAAATGTTCGAGTGCTTTCATAATTTTTCAATCATCCATGATATATTTAAAATATGAGTAACAGTTGATCGATTTTTAAATTATTATCAAATGAGAATCCCAATTAAATGTTGTAAATCACCCCGAAGACTTCTGTTACTGCAAATATTGACAACAGGGTAAACAGCTAGATGGTAATTCGATGAGCGCTACTATACAAAAATTATTTGTCAGCCCGGGAAACGAAATCAAACTTATTCAATTTATTTCCATCTGTAGATTGATTTTTTGTTCAACAGTTGCGTCAAGCTGCATCTACTTCATATTCAGTTCAGTTTGCATCCAACTCTACAAATAAAACCTACATACCGTATATAACTGAATACATCTTTTAACCAATGACCTAGAACTTGAGGTGTTTCATCACAAACTATGAAACTTGATCACTATTACAGCTTGACTGTTATAGCGTGCGGTGATTGATCTCCTTCATAGGAGCTTCCAGATCACCAGGGGAGTCGTTAATTGAAGAAGAGTTAATTGATTTACGTTCTTAATCTGAGAACACACACCGGATGTAAAATCGGTGTTCTGAAAAGAAATGAAATAGACCTAGACGGCCAGCTGGCTAGGAGGAACCTCAAGTTATCCCCTTACTGAAAAAACTGAAAGATTTTTCTAGTATATAAACTTATTGTTTCAACAAATAATTGTGATATTGTTTATGATAATATCGGTCATTAATCGATCTTTTAAGAATATCAGTATACTGTATTGGAAAGTGAATCAAAATTAAAAACTTGTAATCCTATTAGGTTGAAAAGTAAATTTTATGAGGGAAGAGACTGTACTGGAGTAGACTCGAATGTCGAACGGTCCATCCTATTCCACCTTTACTAATTACCAACTAATTACATGTTTCACACAACGCCACCCAGACAGTAGTTTTTACCAACACACACACATACTAATACACTCACACACACAAACCCCAAAAACCGATCATCAAAGATAGAATGTCTGCCACCTTTCCTGCTCTCCTCCCTCCCTTCTTCTAGTATGCATTTCCTGTAAATCGGTTTCAATTTGCTCTTTCTCAATGTAATACAATGCATTCTCAACATTGTTGATGGCTCAATATGTACAATATTATTTTCTTCAATATTTGTAATTATTAATACTAATGCGGAACTGAAAATAATTATTTATTTCTTAAGTTTAATTTAATTTTATTATGTCAATTTTTGTAAATGTTACCATAGGCAAGAGCCTAGTAACAGTTGTCAATGAATATCTTATCTTATTTTATCTTATCTCATTCTAAATTTTAATGTGGATAAGAAAACCCCAGTTACTGAAAATCTCTCACACTCTGTGTTAGTGTACTGAACTTACGCGTATTCAGCTTGAAAATGTGGCCTGTGTGGTCACGAAACACTGGTCCTGTACCAAATAAAACTGTAGAATTAGACTATATAAGTATGTTTTTATTTCATTACTCGTACTGGCTCTATGTTAAAAAACAATAAATCTTTGAATTCTCTTATTTTTTTGAATCGTTTTAATCTAGCAATAAATTGTTTTCTTGATGTTTCCATGATGATTTTAGAAGTTGGAGTGATATCTCTTCTTCATCCCAATTATTGTCGGAATACAGATGGAAATTACTGAGATATTGCAATATTATTATTGCAGTTTGGTGTAAGGGTAAGCATTCCTTACCGGCAATTAGGAGGTACTGGGTTCGACTCCCGAGCTGACAAATAATTTTTGAATAGTAGTGCTCATCAAATTTCCATCTAGCTGTTTATCCTGTTGTCAATATTTGCAGTAGCAGAAGTCTTCGGGGTGAATTAAATTAGGATTTTCGTTTAATAATAATAATTATTATTGTCAGAATATTTATTTCTGAGACGAAAAAGATCGGGAGTCCAAACTCCGGCCAATAATTACTCGTAATTCACCAATCAAACCTGACTTTTGAAAATTCAGTTCTAGATGAAATCACTCTGTGTTTCACATGAATATGAATAACAATAACCCTATTTTTGGTTAATATTCTCAAAATACGAGATCGAGTATTCAATTTCAAGACTGAATTTATTATAAGAATGGAGGAATAGTTTTTGTTTGAACCTGTAGTCTCACTCACTATGTTGATACTCCCAAAGTATCTTGTGATGCTTTCAGGAATAAAAACTTCATGAAATTAATTATAATTGAAACTAATTAAAATAATTCAAACTGATCTTATGCTTCAGACTTGAAAGTTCTGCTAGAGGATATTTGGAGTTGAACGAGTTATTCTCTTCCATAACTTTAATCGATTTATAGGCTAGAAGGCTACTACCGTACAATGTGATCAATCTCAATTGCAATTAAATTAACTCATATTCTTGCAGTCTTGTGTACTTTTTAAAGGTGAATTTCCTGGTTTTTATTGTGAAATTAATAGTTTTAATATTTGAGAACACACGGAATGACTGTGAATAACTCCCCGTAAGTTGAAAAAATATTTTTATCCTATTTCAATCAATTAATGAGCTTAAAAACTGGAAACATAATATTATTGAACATGCAAGAGATAGAGGCTCACAGGGAAACGTCATTCCGGGAGGAGAACATTATTGGACTTAATGAGTAATAAAAATTGATTAGAAATGAACAGGGTTGCTGGTAAATGACTCTCTGTACAAGGAAATCATGGAAACATTTTTTCTCTTATTGTATGCATAAGAATAATTCAGAAGCGAAGTCAGTTAAGGGTTTTATAGGTCTTAAAAATCCTATCCTTCTATATATTAATAGCAGTAGCTTGCAGTCTCTTTACTGTGTTGATTTGATATTATCGGTATTTGTATTGCCAGTGAGCTGTTAGAGAAATCTAATCCAACCTATAAACCTTACTAAATCCATTACTTTGTGCAAGTAAAAATCCAATATCAGCTTGATTGAAATTAGAACATTTGCAAACACTTTTTCTTTCATGAAAAAATTCCAGTTGAATGAGCATTATATTAAATTGAAATAGAAAACAGTTATATTATAATAGTGATATAAATGGAAATATTCTTCTTCAAAGATTTATAATATCAATCATTATTAAACGAAAATCCAAATTAAATGCTGTAATTCACCCCGAAGACTTCTGTTTCTGCAAATATTGACAACAGGGTAAACAGCTAGATGGAAATTCGATGAGCCCTACTATTCAAAAAAAATTATAGTAGCGCTCATCGAATTTCCATCTAGCTGTTCACCCTGTTGTCAAAATTTGAAGAAGCAGAAGTCTTCGGGGTGAATTAAAGCATTCAATTTGGATTTTTGGTTAATAATAATTAATCATTCATTAGCATTTGAATAATTGCAATATCTCAGTAATTTCCGTATGTGGATTTATAATATTATTCGTAGCCCATTTGGTTTGAAGAATGCATTTTAAAATATTTCAACATAATAATTACTCGATCGTATACTATATACGTTATCCCCGAATAATTTTAAATCTAGACAGAGTTTTTCAATTCACAATTAACCAAAAAGGAATTGACAATACTTCATCACATAAAGCAATGACAAGCATCCATAAAGCTACATCTATGACATATTCCAATGAGCGACGTCTATTACAATATTGGGTATTTCAAGGTTCAACATTTTATTCAACAAAGAACCTATTTCATTTCAATCACGAAGGAGGTTTCTATAAAATTCAACCATTAAAATTATGATAATTGACCTTCATCTTATACTAAGACTGCATTCAAAAACTCAGTGAAACTTCACCCAAATCTCATCCAAAGTGAGATAGATAAATAAATAGATTCTATTATATCCCAAAATATATTTACATATGAAAGACAGTTTAAAAATGAGTCTCAATACAGTCGCGTGGATTATTGAATCATCAAGGGTTGGATACCAAAGACACCAATATTCAGAAAAACTTTTCAGTGAATTTTCACACACAAGTAAAACATCAACCCCGAGTAGGCGGTTTCGTAAAAAATCGCCAAAATTTGTTCCCCTGTGAAGTGTGCGGTAAAGAACAGTTGGTAGGTGTCAGATAGTGGCAAAGGGATGCTGAAGAGAAGCCGACTTGTGACTTCTGACCCCTGACAGATCGTAAAGCAGCCGACGCGCTTTGAAACGCCGCTCGTCGGCGGTCATAGGGTCCGAAAGCCCCGCCGTTCCACCCCCTGGACCTCCTCTAGGAGCTAACCAAGGATAGTATATACACTATAACCTATATACTATTCTTGGGAGCTCACCAGCTATCAATCTTTCGACTGCAACCTTTGCGGCAGCGGGTCTTATGACATGGTGCAAATCATTCCCGCCCCTTTTTAAAAGCGGTCGCCACCCTCACAAACATCAGTGAGCTAAACATGTTTCTTTGGGCTTGAAGACTTCTAGACATAATATTTATTTGTTGTGTAGTCTGTTTTGTATTTTAATTGGAATAAAAAGTAATTGGTATCCTTTAGCTACGAATCTACCCTTTTTTGAAAGTGGATACAACCATAGAAAACATCAGTAACGAGAACATGTTTCATTGAGCTAAAGAACTTCTAAAAATATTCATTTGTTTTTGGATGACGGTTGACATAGTCTACAATAAATACTATTCAAGTCTATTGTTAATTTCTAAATTTAAACCTGTTACCTCTAAAAAACATCAGTAAGGAAAACATGTTTCATTGAGCTAAAGAACTTCTAAAAATATTCATTTGTTTTTGGTAAACGGTTGACATAGCCTAAAATAAAAACTATCCAAGTCTATTGTTAATTTTTAAATTTAAACCTGTTACCTCTAAATCAATTTCACTGAAAACATCAGTAGAGGAAACATGTTTCATTGAACTTCTAAAAATATTAATTTGTTTCTGGAAGACGTTGACATACAGGTACAATAAAAACATACAGGTACAAATCTATTGTCAATTATCAAATTTCTGTTACCTCTAAATCCACTTCGACAGCAATTTTCTATACAAAATCTAAACTCGTGATGATTCTCAATATATTTAGCATTGTTGGTGTAGGCCTACATGCACATACCGCCGCTTCTATGAGCGTAGTACAATAAGCGATGTTGTACGAAAAACTAATTGGAATAGCCTGAAATCCTAATTTGATCAATATCATCTACTTTCAACCCATGCTCTATGAATATAACTTTGACAGGAACCTCTTGTTTAAGAAATACTTTAAGTCTGTCAATTTTATTGTGAATGTACTGATGGAAAATACTAAAATTTAATTTTTTTTGAGTACTCATTTGCTACTCTGTGTCTAGCATTGCATATTTTAGGTGAGGGTGGAGAACCCATCCAAAAAAATGTATTTTTATGCGCCTAGAGAGTCTTCACTTGAACTAATACCCCTTGATCTTGATCCTATCAACCCTTGCAATTCCTGGCAAGTCGGTGAGAACTGAGAAGCCCCGAAACTCCACGATGGAGTCATCCTCTATAACTGCCTCAGAACGCACCGCAAGACTGTCCTGAACGGTTAAATTTCTGTCTCATGGAAACCAAAGGACGCTGTTTCTTACGCCGGCCGGCTATTCTTGTCAGAGGATGCAAGAAGATTCTTGTCAATCGGAATGCAAACCGATAACAGTTATTCTGTCTCGATAAACAAAGCACAGCAGATGATAATTGTCAGTAACAGACAATCAAAATAATGTGTTAACCTGGAAGCTAGCACAGTGTTTAAAAATTATGAACTATTACGCAAAATACTCACAGTTCACACACTTTATTGGTAAGGACTCATGAAGTAGTATGTTTAGTTACTCGGTAAAAGTTGAATTTAACACCTGTAGAAAATAAATAACTGGTAATTTTAACAGATACGACTGAGTCACTGTCAATGTTGTAGAACCGTTCCATAATGAAATACAAACACACATTTATGTTGTCACATTCTACACAGTTTTATTTGGTACAGGACAATGGTTTCGTGACCACACACGTCAAATGTAATAAAACTGTGAAGAATTTGACAACATATATGTGTGTTTTTATTTCAATGTCAACAGAGCTAACTTACTTCAATATTAAGTGTAGTTCAATTATTCTAGTCAAGGTGGTCAAGTAATGAATCAATATCGGGGGACCAAGCTTCGCTTTATTTTTATTTATTGATAGACAGAACACAATTCTCTAAAATGATCGTGTTTATATTTCAGCTGGTTATACGTCATCTTATGAATTTCGGGGATGCGATATTTTGATTTTTCACATAGGTACTCACTTTTTTAACTATTCACAGCTGTTTCAGCCAAGGATGAATTATTCTTTTAATTTCGTTCAGCGAGTTCTCTCAAGGATGAGACCTAGTGCAATCGAATCTTTATATCATAAACCTAACACGTTCCAAATTTCGTGAAAATCGTTAAAGCCGTTTTTCGAGATCCGTTAAACATAAATAACCAGATATAAAAATAGCCAGATATAAGAATAGCCAGATATAAAAATAACCAGTTATACAAATACAAAAACTTTTCGCTTAATATAATAGGATATCAGCTTTGAAATAGCTGATAATAAAACTTAAAAGATTGATTAAATTCTTATGAAATAAGCTGATATAAGTCATTAATTTTATACTTCTACAACCCCATACTTCATATTTTGTCTATCTTCTGATGAATATAATATAGGTCGTTTAATTCATTTTAGATAAGGCTTAAAGAGTCAGGTGGTTGGGTCATGTGGAAAGAATGATTGCGGGCAGAATCCCTAAAATTGTGATATGAGAAAAACTTCATAATAGGAGACACAGAGAGAGACCCAGGAAAAGATGGCTGGATGAGGTGCTGAGTGATGTTAGGAGTTTGGGAGTGAGGGGATGGAGAGGCATAGTATACGATAGAGATGCGTGGAGGTTGATAGTTGCGGAGGCCAAGGCTCATCATGGGCTGTAGCGCAATACAAGAAGTATTCATTTTGGATTGAATGAAAAGAGTATTCTCGAATGTTAAATGTTTGCCTACACAATATTAATACCTCTATCAGAGGAGTATTGAAATGTATCTTCAAAACCGCTAAACCAGTTGATTCATATCTAAATTTTGTGCTGATTTTTTCCCAGGCAAAACCAGCGAAGGTTCAGACTGCGAGTCAGAGCCAGGAATTCCTCTGAAGAGGAAACAAAGACGAAGTCGAACGACTTTCACGGCGCAACAGCTCGACGAATTGGAGCGGGCCTTCGAGAGGACTCAGTACCCGGACATCTATACTCGCGAGGAGCTTGCGCAAAGGACTAAGCTCACCGAGGCTCGGATTCAGGTAGAATATCATTCAAAAGACTTCATTTTGGTCGAAAAAATTGGTCCTAAAAATTGATATTTGGAGTGCACTAATAGGAAAATTGAATTTTTCATACAGTTACATTTAGGACGGCAGAATGCATTCATTTATTTATCACATTGTGTACAAATACTTAACATGAGGAAAGGCACAACAGGCTCATGCCCAAAACTGTCCCATATACTATACTGTCCAAATAAAAATGTTGGTTATGTCACTTTCACTTTTGAAAATACAATAATTTACACTCTTTAATACTCAGATAAACCGAGCAAATTTTGAATTAAATAGATCGATAATTATATTTTTACGCACAGATATGAGTTTTCTTAATTTATTTTTGATTCAAAAGTACATAATTAAGACAATTTTTAAAAAACCTAGGTTATATTCATGTGAATCCCTCTTTTTTGAATTTAATGTAATGACAATAAGGCAACTTTATTTCAAAAGACTTCTTGAACATATTGTTAAAAACAAAGATACATTTATCAGAACTGACAAACTGTTTTATAACTTAAGACCTGACACATCTTTGAATATATTATCCACGATTCAAATTTGAGCTTTCTAAGAAGACAGATCATGTATATGAGCACTTGATTTATAAATATTTTACCATTTGATTTTAAATTAAAAGTCCGAGATAGAATGATTGATACTTGGATTAAGGAGAGGTTCTTTTTTTTCACTCCGAGCGGAATGGTGGTAGTGTCAATTTGATTTGTCTTTTTTTCTCATTTAATTTTGTTTTTCATTCGTTTTTAAGCGATCTATGTATTTACTCGTTTATTCTTTTTAGTTGATCTACTTTTTCAAGTTTTTGTTTTTATTTATTTATATAAATACTCCCACCAGCGGGCAAGATGTTTTTTCTTTTGCTGGTGGCGCCTAAAAAATTCTACTTTATCTTAGGTTTTCATGATTAGTCAAGTTCTATTCTATGTTATTTCTTAGTTTAAGATATTATGTTTTTGTTAGACTTGTCTATTTCAAATTTTTGTAATGTATGAATCTTTTTGACAAATAAATTTCAAGTTTCAAGTTTCAAGTTTAGCAAGCTAAGCTCACCTTATGTGGTACTCTCAATTCCTGATCTTAGAGTTAACCAAGCAAGGAAAATTAATTAAACGAAAATTACTGTCCAATCCGTACCTATTTGACACATTTTCAGTATCCTATAACACCATTTTTTTTTTTAATTCCTACATTCCAGTCCTCCATTTCAATAGCTGAGATACCACTAGATATTGAAGTGGACATCTATTTTGTTCCTGACTATATACTGAGCTTCATGGATTATCATGGACATGCTTCAAACCTTGAACTTAATGTATACTGTATAAACGCCTGATTGAGAATGAAACTGCAGTAACTATGGAAGACTTTTTTCATGATCCATGATCACTGTAAATAGGACATGTTTGGAATTTGCATAAATCTGTTGTTGAATCATTAACAAACATAGTGTCTTAGCTTTTAGTGTTCCAATGACACCCAATTTTCCTTTTTATTGTATTACAACATTGTATTTCATTTTTACAGCAGAATTATTGTATATTATATAATCTGACATCATGTAGACCTAATGCTATTATCCATCAATTGAAATTTCCACTATATGAGTTAAATTTAAGCAATTACATTTTTATCAATTATAATAGCATATAGGCCCTATATGACAGTATTATAAATTTTTGTTTAGTGTATAGTTTCACATGAAAACATGCATGTAAACCAAATGGGTTAACAAATAATATTGGAATAATAAATGTTGAACATTCTATTCAAATTCATCTATCATCATTTTGTCTACCTGTAAACTGTCTATAAATCTTATTGAGATTTAGAATCAGAAATTTGACTCATTCACTATCATTACTAACATACAAGCTGATATGATTATCATTATCAGCAAAAAATCTATCCAAATTGAAAAGAGCTGAACCTGAGCCCCAGTCTATTGAAATAACACCTCTAAATGGATTAGAAATCATTGTAATACCCTATCTGGAATTGATCTCATTTTTCATTCAATCAAATTGATTAGAGACACCTGTAAGTGTATTAGAAATCATTGAAATACTTCAACTGGACTTTATTGGATTTTCCATTCGAACAATTTGAATATTGAGACACCTCTGAACGGATTAGAAATCATTTAAATAACTGAAACTTCTTTGTTTTTTTAAAGGTTTGGTTCAGTAACCGTAGAGCCAGACTGAGGAAGCAGCTACAATCAAGCCCAAGCAGCAGCTATGGCTCAGTGGGTTTGTCTATGAGCTACCAGTCCAGTTCAGGAGCTACTCCCTACATGCTGCCTCAGCCCATTCCAGAACCTTCATTCCCTGCAACTCCACAAGGTAACAGTACTACAATAATATTTGACACATCAATGGAATAGATTGAAAAATATTCAACCATTTACATATTATGTTGTCATATTGCAGGTATTTATAATAGTACTACAAGCATATTTGACACATGAATGGAATTGATTGAATATTCAGACATTGACATGTTATGTTGTATAATAATTATAATTAATATTATAATTATAATTAATCATATTTCTGGTATTGTAATACTACAAACATTTGACACATGAATGGAATAGATTGAATATTCAATCATTTACATAAATTATGTTGTCATATTGTAGCATTTCAGTTATTTATAGTATTTCCATCCATCATCTTCAATAAATGAATTAGTATGACATTCAGTTTGCTTGAAGGAAGTCATAAATTGTACTAAAATGGACCTTTGGAAAAGCTTCATTGCACATTAATTTGAAATACTATTACATCAATTAGTAAGGTACCGATTGTACAGCAAACGCAGATATGGGGAGTAATGATAAGATTTTGAAAAATCATAATATCAATATCATCATAGGTCCCACCAGGCCTGAATATATAACTTGAGCCGTCAATGGTCCTCACGACTGTTCATACTTCATCATACTGTATTTACTTATTGATATTTTATCGATAGAGTGCAATGTGAAAATCATAGGTATTATTGTTTGATGATAAATACTATAATAAGACGTCTGTGAGATGTGTGTGTTGTGTTATTTTTGAAATGAGGAATAATTGAAATATGAAAGGTACATTCATAAATATGCTAATGCAATGCTAACACAAACTTCTATTTATTGCAACTTCATTTTATTGCAAACTTCTAGTGGAGAAACACTCAATTCAACAATAAATATCAATAATTTGAAAAAAATTATGTACTTCTGTGTCCATATGAACTTCAATTTCTATAATCCTTTATGTGAATGAATAATAAGTTACATACCGTACCTAGGATAAACTAGCCCACGTTGGGACACAAAAATTCAAACAGCTATAACTTGCACAAAAATAAAAAAAAACATTATTCAAATTCACGTGGGATTGTCCCAACGTGGGCTAGTTCACCCTACTACATCTCTTCTATTTCAATAATAATTCAAATTTAAAATTTAATGATTTTGATAAGAGTAGTACTTAATCATTACTTTTCAGTTTTCAAATTATTAAAATTCCACATTCTTGGGGCACACAGGAAAATCCAGTAATAACCAAAAGCCCGTCCTCAAATTCTTTTCTTCAGTAGAACTACTACATCTCTTCTATTTCAAAAATAATTCAAATTAAAAAATGTAATGATTTTGATAAGAATAGTACCTAATCATTACTTTTTAGTTTTTAAATTAATAAAATTCCACAATCTTGGGGCACACAGGAAAATCCAGTGATAACCAAAAGCCCATCCTCATTCTTTTCTTAAGTAAAATTTGAATATCAAATTTCCAATAAATCATACTGGATTTTAGATAATTCAGCAGCACTTCACATTCTTCTTCAGTTTTTAAAAATGAATATTGGATTGTCATTTTGTACTGAGAATTTTGAACAAATCAGCAGCACTTGAAGTTTTTGCCCCAACTTTTAAAATTAAAATAATGAACTCTTATTGAATTATAGCTAATTTAGGACAATTTAGCAGCACATTTATCACTCATGAAATATGATGATAATTTATGATAATTATTATGATGATAATAATTAATTTTCAACTCTATTATCAATCACTGTTTGATAACTTACTCTTCCTAGATCACAATAAGCCAATCATAAGAATGCAGCACCTATACAGTTTGATATGAATAATGTTTGTGTGATTTCAGAGCACCCAGGCTCGCTGTACTCGCCGCATCACCAGCAGATGTCGTCGGCTTCGATGGTGACTGAGCCACATGACAGCCGGGGTGGTCACACAGGTCACGGCAGCCCTGGTGCATTCAGCTATGCCAGTGTGTCCACGCCCAGTCACTACACGACACCCACGTCGCTGCTCGCCACTTCTCAGGTAAGATCCGAGGGAGATTACTATAGACACTAAACAAGTAAATTTGTAGTCCTATATCAATCAATGTAACAACTAATATCTATGACAACTTGTATTACCTAATGTAAAAGTAAATTTGTATGGCTTTTGTTGGTGGGGAGTCCCTTGCGGAAAGTTCCACCTCGCCTGAATATATCATTCAAGCCGCCAATGGGCCTTACGACTGTCATCATAGGCACCTCTAATACAAGGCCCCGGCCTACGATATTGCAACGTCGCAGCGTAGGCCTAGAATCTAATGAATGATTGGTGAAAAAGATCAGCTGGTATTTTTAAAATCATGCATTAGATTCTAGCCCGTCGCAGTGTAGGCCTAGAATCTAATACATGATTGGTGAAAAAGATCAGCTGGTATTTTTTTAAAATATTTTTCACCAATCATGTATTAAATTCTAGGCCTACACTGCGACGTTGCCGGGGCCTTGTAATAAAGGTGGCTATGCTGTCATACATCAGCCGGGACCGACAATTAATGCCGCATCTACATGTTGGTACAGTCGCTGGCCCAGTAAGCTACTGGCCCAGCCTGGTAGCCCAACGTAGGCAAATGAAGGCCAGTGAAGGCCAGCGTTGGCAAACCACCCATCCACACACTGGCACTGGTCGACATTGGCCTTCATTGGGACAACATGTAGATGCGGCATTAGATTAGGTACTATCTACTATGTACTACTATAGGCTACCTATCTACTATCTACTACCTACTACTATCTACTATCTACTACCATAGAGAAACAATAGCATAAGTAGATATCCCATGGTATAGGGCGTTTATGTCGCAACTTTTTCTGTTATCTCAAGCTGATAGTCCACGTAGTTCTTTCCTGTGAAGCTTTATGACGCTGGTAGTCTCACATATTGTGCCGTTCATACACTCTTACTCGGTCAAAACAGTAATAATCGACAGTAATCGGCTTGAGATAACAGTAAAAGTTGCGACATAAACGCCCTATACCATGGGATATCTACTCACGCTATTGTTTCTCTATGCTACTACCTACTATCTAGTAATGTTGAGATCCGATTGGTTTAGGTGTGGTTATTGGAACCGTACTACATGTTACTTTCAGACAATGCTCACTGTCATCACAAAAATTATACAGTACTCAAACAAGAACACTTTCATTGCAATGTTACAAAAATTCGAAGAAACAAAAACTTCTGAAACAAATGAGTTTACAGAAATGTAACTCACCCTGCTTAATAATTTTCATGAATTGTTTCAACAATTCTTACAAACAACAAGTTAATTTTTTTAAACAATATCACCAGAATGTTATTTAATAATTATATTGAAAAATTCAGTTTGCTGAGAATCAACAATATTTTTTATGGTGAAAGGTACTGAGTAGGTATGCTACAAAAAGACAAGGAAAATAGTAGCGGAAATGGTGCGTAGGTACTGAGAAAATAAACTAGGTGACAAACATTGCATGTGATTTTTTGATTTTTTTTTTATAAACAATTGATAGACATTATTTGAAAAAAAAACATTCGTAATACGAAAACACAACAACTTGACAAACAATTCCATTTTATAAATGACTTCATTTTTGCTGGAGTCTTTTCAAATTCAATCTTCATTAATTTACACAAAGGATGTGCAAAAAGAAGAATACAGTAGAAAATGAGAAAATTAATTACTTGGCTCCATTTATTGCAATCATGTGTTGAGATAGGTAGGTAGGTACCTAGGTATATGGCAGTTCCTTTGACATGATTAGAAATATCGTTTTGTCAAAGTCTTCAAATCACACTCAGCAAACTTGCATTTTACCAAAATTTGGATTCCGGTTGCCCCAAAGTTCAAGATTCAGATTTTTAGTAATTCTGATCATAATAAATATTTTACTTTTTTCAAATTTTGAGAAAAATTTAAGTACGGCACCGTAGTGATGAAGCTTCTTTGAAGTTCTAGTCTTGTCTTTTAGTGGTAGTTTGGATGAAACTTTGAAACTCGATCACATTCTCTTTTATCCTAGTTTGTTGAATGCTGGCTTTCAAGAATTGAAAAATAGTATGAATAATATGTTGAAGTTTTGATAAAGAGTGTTTACTAACAAATACCAATTTATGTGATTTCATATAATCATCAAACTTATATCCACTCCCTTTTAGAAGGTTTTCAAAATCACTTTTTCTCTGTATTAAAATATTTTGAAGTGGGAATAGCAACTCAAAAAGTCCTCGATAAATTATTATATAATCATCAAAGTTATATCCAGTCCCGTTTAGAACGTTTTCAAAATCACTTTTTCTCTGTATTAAAATACTTTAAAGTGGGAATAACAACTCAAAAAATCCTCGATTACTGTGGCAGTATTGCACATAAATTTAGTGAGGAGCAGTGGCATGGATGCGATTGGTCATGGCTTCAGCTGCATCGTCTACTTCCCCTTCCGGGCCATCAACAATTTCGATACGCCTTTTCAGAATCCAAACGGAAGAGAAAAAAATCACATTTGGTTGCCAGAGACTGATTTTTTTGTATTCCCACATTAGCATGGAACACACACCTAGTGCCACATACTCTTGTATGCAGATATCTTAATTGATTTAGTCAATATTCATGATGAAAATCAATTACAGGAATATATTTATCTCGTTGTTCGTCAACAATTTTTATACCTCATCATTAGTACTATTACATACTGTATTATTGTTGAATGAAATATATATTCTATTAGTATTAGTACTATTACATACCGTAGTACTGTATTATTGTTGAATAAAATAGATATTCTATTAGTATTAGTAGGCCTACTATTACATACACTGTATTATTGTTGAATAGAATAGATATTCTATTCTATTATATTCTATTCTAGCGTTCTATAGAGCTTTTGATAATGAGTGATTGGCTCCATTCTTGATAAAATCACAAAAAACTTTGAAATTATGTAGATGGAAGTAAGAGTACGTGGCTCAATGAATCACCACCACCACCACCTATGTCGTGTATCATGTTCATGTATCCTATTTTTTATAATGTATTATGTTGTGTATATTTGACTCTTGTAATGTATCTGAAGACCTCAGATATGGCTGCAATAAAGTTTCTATTCTATTATGTTGGCATAATATATAATATGTATTTTTTGGCCATATGAATAAATCATCAATTCATCACATTGGTAGCGTGTGAGGGAGTTTATTATGCTATATAGTACTATTATAACTACTATACCTCAGTACTTATTAGCCTTTGGTACTAGTAGCCATTATAAAAAACTAAGAAATGTGTACCTAGTTCTACTCTTATTATCATGAAAAAACCTAACAATATAAAAATTCATGGATGGGACGTGAGTGGCTCAGACAGCATTCATCATCTACAGTCACGCTCTCACAAGTTGATCCCTGGACTGATTTACCACTTCCACAACATCGAAAAACTAACGTGTTTAGCAATAACATTTGAGCAGCCAGTTGACATGTATCCAGCTATTTGACTCAACCAGCCTAAAAGCCGTAATTTTTACTTTCCTTGCCCTACTACCATAGGTAAGGAAAGTATTGCTTTCCAAAAAAAATTAAGGTACCCCAATTTCAAGTTTTCTATACGTTTCAAGGTCCCCTGAGTCCAAAAACATGATTTTTGGGTATTGGTCTGTGTGTGTGTGTGTATGTGTGTGTGTGTGTGTATGTGTGTGTGTGTGTATGTCTGTGAACACGATAACTCCATTCCTAATTAACCGATCGACTTGAAATTTTAAACTTAAGGTCCCTATACCATGAGGACCCGACAATAAGAAATTCAATAAAATTCAATTCAAGATGGCGGAAAAAATGGCGGATAATTACTAAAAAACCATGTTTTTCACGTTTTTCTCAAAAATGGCTCTAACGATTTTCTTCAAATTTATATCATGGATAGCTATTTTAAGCATATTTATAAGCCCTATCAACTAGCATAAGTCTCATTTCTGGGAAAATTTCAGGAGCTCCGTAATATTCTTGAGAAAAATGGCGGAAAATGACTAAAAAACCATGAATAATATATTGAAGTTTTGATAAAGAGTGTTTACTAACAAATACCAATTTATGTGATTTCATATAATCATCAAACTTATATCCACTCCCGTTTAGAAGGTTTTCAAAATCACTTTTTCTCTGTATTAAAATACTTTAAAGTGGGAATAACAACTAAAAAATCCTCGATTACTGTGGCAGTATTGCACATAAATTTAGTGAGGAGCAGTGGCATGGATGCGATTGGTCATGGCTTCAGCTGCACTGTCTACTTCCCCTTCCGGGCCATCAACAATTTCGATACGCCTTTTCAGAATCCAAACGGAAGAGAAAAAAATCACATTTGGTTGCCAGAGACTGATTTTTTTGTATTCCCACATTAGCATGGAACACACACCTAGTGCCACATACTCTTGTATGCAGATATCTCAATTCATCGGTTTAGCCATTATTCATGATGAAAATCAATTACAGGAATATATTTATCTCGTTGTTCGTCAACAATTTTTATACCTCATCATTAGTACTATTACATACTGTATTATTGTTGAATGAAATATATATTCTATTAGTATTAGTACTATTTCATACTGTATTATTGTTGAATAAAATAGATATTCTATTAGTATTAGTACTATTACATACTGTATTATTGTTGGATAGAATAGATATTCTATTTTAGCGTTCTATAGAGCTTTTGATAATGTGTGATTGGCTCCATTCTTGATAAAATCACAAAAAAACTTTGAAATTATGTAGATGGAAGTAAGAGTACGTGGCTCAATGAATCACCACCACCACCTATGTCGTGTATCATGTTCATGTATCCTATCTTGTATAATGTATTATGTTGTATATATTTGACTCTTGTAATGTATCTGAAGACCTCAGATATGGCTGCAATAAAGTTTCTATTCTATTCTGTTGGCATATATAATATATATTTTTTGGCTATATGAATAAATAATCAATTCATCACATTTGTAGCGTGTGAGGGAGTTTATTATGCTATATACCGTAGTACTATTATAACTACTATACCTCAGTACTTATCAGCCTTTGGTACTAGTAGCCTTTATAAAAAACTAAGAAATGTGTAGTTCTACTCGTATTATCATGAAAAAACATAACAATATAAAAATTCATGGATGGGACGTGAGTGGCTCAGACAGCCTTCATCATCTACAGTCACGCTCTCACAAATTGATCCCTGGACTGATTTACCACTTCCACAACATCGAAAAACTAACGTGTTTAGGAATAAAATTTGAACAGCCAGTTGACATGTATCCAGCTATTTGACTCAATCAGCCTAAAAGCCGTAATTTTAGAATGTCATTGGAGAAATGTCAGCACGCCTGTCTCCTGTATTCTTAATTATTAAGAATAATTCTTAATTATTACAATAGAGTTATTTGAATACAATTATTACAATACAGTTAATAATATTTAATAATTCTTAATTTATTATTAAAATATTATTAGAATACAGGAGTCAGGCATGCACAGTTAGGTTACTTCAACTCCACCCGCCCCCACACCGAAAAACTAGAGATCAACTTATTATACCACATCTGTAGGCAGCTTGTTAAGCTCATGTTCTAGTTCTACAGTTAAGAAATAGTAAGAGATGAAAGATTCGTTCTTATGGAGGCAGAAATATCTAAAATGCTGATTTTATGGATGGGTTGCATGAATGGGTCAGCTGGCCACCAGCACCTAGGCGTCTTGTGAAGTTCATGTTCTAGTTCTATAAAAAAAGTCTGATTTATAAAATGTCTAAATTTATAATGATTTATAATGTCTGATTTATGAAAATAGCTTAAAGAATGAATGATTGGTTCTCATGGAGACATAAAATATCGAAAATGCTGATTTTGCAGACAGGAAGCATGATTGTGTCAGCCAGCCTACTCCACCACCTAGGCATCTTGTGGAGAGTAAAGTTCATGTTTTAGTATGTTCAAGCTCATGTTTTTCATTATAAAATTGTAAGAACGATTGATTTTTATGAAACTTGTGGAGTTCATGTTTAGTTCTATATTATGAAATATTTAGAAATGAATGAAATGGTTTTTATCAAGGCAGAAATATCTAAATTGCTGATTTTGCAGATGGGGAGCATGAGCGGGTCAGCAAGCCACCATCACCTTGGTAGCGTGTCTCCCACCCAGCTGTGTCCGTCGGGTGCTTATCCAATCAGTCCGGGAAGCGGAATGCTCGCCTCTCATCAGCTGCCTCCCACCCCGACCAGTCTCGCTCTCATGGGCCCACCCTCCGGTAAGAAAATTTGCTTTTCGTCGATCTAGAAATCAATAATAACTAATGATAAACTAAATCAATAATAAATCGATGATTCAGAATAATCAGAGCCACTACCACCTAAATTTTGTAAATCTAGGTGGTGGTGTCAGAACCCACAAATCAAAATAATATTAAATCCATTTTCTATTCTGAAAAACTCTTAATATAAAACTCAAGAGTTTTTAATCCTTAAAATTCAATTCCATCAATTATTTCTACTTAAATTTGAAATTGAAGAAAATGAAATTATGGCAAGTGTCTTGTAAACTCCCATAACCATATAAGATTCACGAACATCACTCATTACTATGTTAAGCTTTTAATTTTTTTCTAACCACAAGAAGAGGTCAATATCGTTTTCAATGAATTCCGTAGAATACCATATCATATACTGTTTATTCTATCAGATACCAGAACATCATTACATCATTGAGTATAATATGCTATGCACAATGCACAATGTACAATTATAATTTTGAAATAAAATAAAACTCTTCAAGTAGGTACCCTTTTGTATATTCTATCAATTCACAACATCCTTCTACCTTATAGCCACTTTCAATTACAAATAGGAGATTCTACCAGAAAAAGGCTAGTCGAAGCATATTGTGAATTAATGTAACATACAAAAGGGAACTTGAGGATTTTTGTTCTCATTTCAATAATTTCATTTCATTTCATTTCAAAAAGTAAATGCTAAATAAGATCTTGTTTTTGAGCTTCAAGCGAGATTCAATCAGTCCTCTTACTGTAATAGTAAACCATATTATTGCAGGTAGTGAAACAAAATCCCAATTATCGATTGAATCAGCCGAACCTGAAGTACAGGCACCAATAATCGGTGAGTTCTGTATTCAAAAGATAGAAGGGTCCTTCTGATATCTGATTGGAAATCAGATCGGTTTTGGAATATCTTTGACTTGACCTTTCGCTAAAGCTTCCAGCACTGATCTTTCTACAAGATGAACAGGCACTCTGCATGACAGCTTCTGATGCACAAGCAACATCACTTATATTAATTCTACTCAGAATTACAAATTATTAAATTTTGGTTAAACGTGAATGTAAAATAGGCTAGAGCATAGATATCCTAATCAAGGCTAAACATCTATGCCATTTTGAGAAACTCAAACTGATTTGTACATACTCTGATGCTTACTACACTGATTTCTATGAGAGGTCACAACAATTTTTTTCCTCTTTCTGAATTACTTCCAATCCATTGTCAGCACAAGCTTGCATGTTTCAAAACTACACTCAAATCTTCTGCTTTCTTGAACACTCCTCGCTTTCACCTGGTGGACATAAACTAGAATAATTATAATACATTTGAGTTATTATTGTATATCAAACACATAATTATCTCCTCTCTTTGGGTGATGTCACATCAAGCCGGACACGAACGGACATAGGCTTAATGACCACTCTCCGACAGAGTTAGAAGACTTTTGAATTGGAGTAGGTGAGACCATGTTACACCAGTCGCATCCCCACATTTTCTATATGCGCAGTGCATTTTTTGTACAATTATAGCCTTACAAAAATATATTGTGTGTGGCTACATACTAGTGTGATATCACCCTTAAAATATCATGCTCATAATACTATTGGTATTGAAACAGTCATCAAAGATAGGTACCATTGTAAAGCTCATTGCTATTGGAACAGTCATCAAATTTTAGATAGGCCTAGA
The DNA here is from genome assembly GCF_014356525.2 of Nilaparvata lugens. NCBI lineage: Eukaryota > Metazoa > Arthropoda > Insecta > Hemiptera > Delphacidae > Nilaparvata > Nilaparvata lugens. The sequence continues at coordinate 89,839,574 of NC_052504.1, forward strand.
TACTATTGCAAGTAAATAAACAGGGATGATTCGTACTCCAATTTAATTAAACTTCAACTAACCGTTGAAATTTAATTATTTCACCTTTCTATGATACAAGAATCGTATGGACAATGAATGGGCAATTTCCAATCATGTATTTAATATTTTATTACATTATTCTTGTTTCCCATGGAATATGAGCGAGTTTTGATTACAACCCTAGCAGCTCTCTCACATCCCAAATACCATTTTTCATATCTGTCCAATCTTCTCCATCAGATTTCTGTCCATCATATCAGAATATACCTGATTGGCCCATAATTGATTAATTACCGTAATTCATTTATTTATTTTTCAGTAGACAATAGATAGGTAAAAACAACAGGCTTTCGCCCAAAACTGCGTCAAACCTTAATTTGGAATACACAGTCTAGAGGTTATGTAAATGATAACTTAATTCACACACTATTATGAGTCCAAATGTATGTACTACAATAATTTTGAATTTATTAGATTAATTAATTTTGAAATACAAATGCAAAAAAAGTCTCCCTTCACAATCACAAAAAATATAAAAAATAATTCGGGTGCTTACTTATTTTCCTCCGATCTGGTGGTATTTTTGTTCCCTTATATACTATTTTTACTTTCCTTGCCCTATTACCATAGGTAAGGAAAGTATTGCTTTCCGAAAAAAATTAAGGTACCCCAATTTCTAAATTTCTATACGTTTCAAGGTCCCCTGAGTCCAAAAAACTGGTTTTTGGGCATTGGTCTGTATGTGTGTGTGTGTGTGTGTGTGTATGAGTGTATGTGCGTCTGTGTACACGATATCTCATCTCCCAATTAACGGAATGACTTGAAATTTGGAACTTAAGGTCCTTACGATATGAGTATCCGACACAAACAATTTCGATCAAATGCAATTCAAGATGGCGGCTAAAATGGCGAAAATGTTGTCAAAAATAGGGTTTTTTACGATTTTCTCAAAAACGGCTCCAACGATATTTTGATCATCAAATTCATACCTAAAATAGTCATCGATAAGCTCTATCAACTGCCACAAGTCCCATATCTGTAAAAATTTCAGGAGCTCCGCGCCATCAATGCAGATAGATTCCCAATTTAGATACAATTTAAACAAAAAAAATCAAGTGGAGTAGATTGATCATGAAAATCTCTACAATTAATGTTCAGTAACATTTTCACCTAAAATTGAAAATAAGCTTTAAATTCGAGAAATTGTGATTATTCAATTGCAAATTATTGTTGATTCTATTAAATCATTCACTATGAAGAGATAGCAGACCTCATGTGTGTCTCCAGCGTTATTGCCCTGTCACCAGCTGGCTCAAATCTATGAATAGTAGACTTGAGATGCGCGGGAACACTAGCGTCAGGTGATCAATTTTCATAACGGCAAGGAAAGTTGTGTGAGTGCGCCACACCAGATTTTTTTGTTTCCTAGTATTGTATATTTTTTCATACTCATTATTTTTCATTACTTATTTTATTTTAACTATGTTTCCTACTACTGTATGTTATTTTTTATACTCATTATATACGGTACTTATTTTGATTTGATGTTTCATTTTGCAGGCAACAGCAGCAGCTCAGGCCAGGAGGCGATGACTCCGTCTCACGACATGGTGTCACTGAACAGTCCGAACAGTGGCTCGAACACATGGGCCACTCTGCCTATGACCTCCTCTCACTCGCACCACCATCACCAGCTGCAGCGGGCGAGTCCTCCACCCATGCTCGGCAATCCTCTCAGTCCATCCTCGGGCTACAACACGGGCTTCGTCACCGCGCCCCAATCCCGCGGACATCCGCAACATTTCTACAGTTGGCCCTACTGACATAGCACCGTCGTTGCGGCCTGAGGGCGTAGACACACTGGTGATTTAGTTGCTACAACTCGGGTTTCGTTGCGGCTTAAGGGTGTGGACACATCGGTGATTTAGTTGCTGCATGAGCGTTACAGAGTAAGAACGTGGCGCACCAGTGATTTAGGTGCTTCAACTCGGGATTCGTCACCGCGCTCCAATCCCGGGCACATCCGCTAAATGTCTACAGTTGGCCCTACTGACATAGCACTGTTGCGGCTTAAGGGCGTAGACACACTGTTGATTCAGTTGCTTCAACGCGGCTTTCGTCACCGCGCCCCAATCCCGGGCACATCCGCAAAATTTCTACAGTTGGCTTTACTGACATAGCACCGTTGCGGCTCAAGAGCGTGGGCACACCAGTGATTTAATTGCCGCAGAAAATTTGGTGAGGAAGGGTGGGGCACATAAATATGAAACTTATTTAGAGCAAAAAAATTGGTGTAGAATGAAAAACAAGCATTTCCTATGTACCTGTCATACTGGCAACTGAGATTGTTTTATTTTGTACGGTGAATGAAGTAAGACATAAATTAACTAAACATAAATAACTAAGACATGTTCATGTCGAGTTAATAGACATGTTTATGTCTTAATGTCTAAACTATTAGACATACATAACTGAACATAAGTAATTGAACTACCACGATTCTACCCCTAGTTGGCATGACAGTAACAAATCTGGACAATATTTCTGACCGTAGCACAATAATAGAGTTAATCTCCTCCAAAACAAAATTTCTATAACATGAAATTTGAAATATGTCTACTGGGACAAAACCTAATGTCTACCTTACTGGATGAATAAAAAAATTCACCTACGATGAAATTTAGGCTGTATATAATGAATTGCTATGCCAATCTGTTCTGAACATTCAAGTATAACTGAATGGAAGAATTTTAATTACAGGTAATGTTTGAAAACCACTGTTGCTGTCTAGTATATTACCAGGGTGTCGATTCTTAGAAGATTTTACTAAATGATTTCAACCGTTGCTCAACAACTTAGTTGCTCTGATGTGCCCACACCCTGGAAATTATCCAAGTCATTCAGTATATTAGTGCGTTCACAATGCAGCACCGTAATAAGGTGGCCTCAAAATTGAATTTATGCCTATCAATGAGATAGTTCAAGTGATTATTTATCAATGGTGTGAACCCGGCCTAGGGCTGTAAGAGACTGTAGCCTATGTTTCAAGTGATAGTCTACAGAATAAATATCTTAAACAAAATTCAACAATAATGGTGAACAACAAAAAATAGTGAATAACGAGCTTAGGACTGTCAAGTAATTTTCCACATCAAGCTCCTCAAGTCTTAGGCTGGGCGTACACCGGTTAGTCAAGACAAGACTATAGTCACGTTTAGTCACAATCCTTTACATAGTTGCCTATGAAGACATGTCTTATTGCAATGACTAATCAGTGTGAGTAGCGTCGTAAGGAACAATGTGAAGTATTGTGACTAAACGTGTCTGATCATGTCATGTATTGTCTTGACTAACTGGTGTGTGCCTAGCCTTACATCAAAATTGGATAGTGGTGAACAGCTAACGATATTTTTCATATTGGTTAAGAGAGCTAACAACTGCTCTTATTGAATCGAATGCACGTACAAACTCCTTCATCAATAATTGATGAAGATAGTGTGTAGAGAGCATAATATTATCTACATAGTTTGTGAATATCATTAATTTATCAAAATTAATTTCGACTCGGATAGTTCACAACTTGAATAAACTTATAGTGAACTTTGTAAAAATATTTAATTTATTTGTTGTTTACCAGGATTGCTATGTAAAATATATTTTTAGACTACCTAAATCTGTTAAAATGTAAGTGCAAGTAGATATTGTAAAAATTGTCCATTTTCTAATTTCGATTCACGAGTTTTGATAATAAATAGGACTTGTACCGGTATATAGATTGTAATTATTGTGTGTAACTTGATTGAATTGTAAAAAGTGGAATTAACGTGTCGAGTTATTTTTGTGTGATTTTTATTAGGGAACAAGATAGTGTATAACATGTGAAATCATGGGTTATGATATTTCTGTATTTGTTCTGGTTTTGAATTCGTTCTATAATTTTTTTATATAATCTTATGCTCTATGATTGATGATCATCATGGCCTGGAATAAAGAAATAGATAATCTTGTGGATCAAGTATTTCTTAGCCAATAATTCACTCTCCTGCTTTACTGATTGTGCATTATCACAACATCAAGTGGCCAAGCATGAACTTGGAAAAAGCTTTCCAGGCACTCACATGAATATCCTAGTTGTTATCATGTGCCTTTTTGATAATAAGAATTATAAATTTATCAACTATGTAAAACTATATTTTTATTGTTTGAAATGTCCATTATCTTGGCAGCTCGCAAGATTAATATATTATAACTATCAAGCAATAATTCGACAAAACTCCAGCAAATATGGGGAAATTTGTAATATAAGTTGTTCTATTAGTCTGGTAGACTTGATAAAGTGGTTTAGTGCCTATTATCATTATTTGTTTTCATGAGATCTCAACCAATGAGTTAAGAATAATATTGTATGTTTGAATGTATGAATAATAAATAAATGTATAAATAAATATTTATCAGCAAGCGAAATCAAGAGTTTAATCCCGTTAGAGAATTTCTTAGCAAATTATTGACTTAGAATTTTGTTCATTTACCTTTCTTGAAATTGGTTATTCTACTATTGCAATACTGTTCTATTTAGAGTTATCAATTTGGAATAATATACTACAATGAAATACATTTATTAATGAAGAATTATTGTATTCAGCACCTTCTTATGTTGACACAAATGACACTTTCTCTCAACTCCTTATCTAGAGTTTACAAATTTGGTTTAAACCTACCCCTTGAAAATTATTGTTATTAGTTTCAAAATTAGTTTCAGTTAATTATTTTCACGACAATAATAATAATAATTGCCTGACGATGGTGTGATCACCGAAACTAGTAGTTACATTACAATTTGTATTCTTGTTTTTTAATATTTTATTCATTTTAAAGTTTCGGATGGACACGTTAAGCCGTCGGTCCCGGCTGCCTAAAAAGCAGTCGCTAGGTTATGTCAGAGGCCCTGAAATTGATCAGTTACGACCTGAAAACTCTGACACCAGACCTGAGCCAGCCAGGTCACACGATATTATTATTATTTTAAAGGGTACTATACTCTATTTTATAAATACAAGAAAGTAGCCCTGAATTCATACATTTTAATATAATAATAATCATGCATGTTATTACAAACAGCAATATTATTCCAAACACCTATTGGTATTGTGTAGGTACTATTTTACGGTACCTATTAATTTGGTTCATGGTAACCTGTTGCTTCAATATTGGATTTTTTTAATAAATGAAAAGTTCAATATGTATTTGTACATTATACTCTACATAAAGCACATTCATAAATTTATGTTTTGAATGTGTCTCATTCTTTGCTCTAATCATTCACTGAGGCTATCAAAAGTATAAGTACTGTCCAACTATCCAGACTTTTCAAAATGAGTTCTGTTTAGCAAACCGTAGTTATAAAAGCACGCTATGTTCCTAATGTACAGAGGCAGTACATGAGTGGGTAGATAGTCTACGTCCTATGTGAAAATTATGATAATGAGTATAAGAGAAATTGAATTTTCTAATTTGAAGTGGACTTCCAGTGAAAAGGAAGAGTAATATTTGTGTTTGATAATCATAATACTTTATTGAATTAGTACTAAGGCATTGTAAATAAATATTGTTGTGAATAAATAGCATTTGAATAAAATCAGTCTTGTGTTTTTATGTGTAATAGGACTATATCGTCAGTTGAATGTTCATAGTAGAGGGGATGATAATGGAAAATTTGATTTTCTCTCATTAACTTTACCTAAATCCGAAAGAATCCTTTTCATGATAGAATGATTTTTGTGGCTTTCCTTCTATAGTCTATGCAAACCTTAGACCCAATTCACAGTGAAGTGAAGATACGGTGGCGTGGCGCTGATGTGGTGTTTCGCCCAATTCAAACTGAAGTTATTTAAGCATTATAATGTATGCAAGGGCTATAATATATAGCCCTTCTGACATTCTCCCCATAGGACTTCTGAGTTTTTATGAAACAGGGGCCTGTTTCATAAAAATTTAGAAGTCTTGTAATACAGGAGCAGCTGATTTTATCGGCTATATTGAGCATGTAATTGGAATTGAATTCTCCTGTATTACAGGACTTGTAAGTTTTTATGAAACAGGCCCCAGGGGCCTGGGTTGGAGAACTAGCTCATATGAACTGTTGTATGACTTTGAAATTCGCAACTTGTAATTGTAAAGGGTTGGTGAAAATTATGGAAACAGCTTGATATTTCTTTCACAATAATAATTTGGCACTATAGCTTTCAATGGGGATCCTATTCGAATTGAAAAAACTGCTCTCCTATCGCTTCAAAATTTTTGTCTGCTAACTTTGATCCGTCTTATGAATCAAACTTAATTTTTTCAAATGGTCATGTGATAGATGATTTCGATGCAAGGTTTGAATGAGAACATCAATGGCGGAAACCAAGGTATCTAGAATACAGTATTCTAGGTACATTGGCGGAAACCACACATCGATATCTCAAACCGTTTCTCAGATAATCGCATAATAGTAGTTATAGTGGCAGTAGGCCTACCCTATTTATTAACATTGGTGTTATTGCTATCCTTGTCTATCATTCGTCAAAGCAGATAGCTGCATCCTTTTCTAGCTCTGCAATGTAGCCAGATCGTTTTCTAACAATGTAAAAATATGATCAATTAACAAAATGTTAATTATTCCTGACGAATAATAATTATAAAATTGATCATTTTGAACAATAATGAACAGTTAATATATAACATATGATATCTATAGAAGGTAGTGACAAAAGGTGGAGAACCGACAACGCTGTCTCCTATCTTATTTCATTATATGATAATTATATAATTGATAATTTTGAACAAGAATGAACAGTTAATATATAACATATGATATCTATAGAAGGTAGTGACAAAAGGTAAAGAATCGACAACGCTGTCTCCTATCCAGTGGCGTAACGTTTCCAAACCGGGCCCCCCGCAAAAAAAATGCCGGGCCCCTCTTCTAAAATCGTACCACCTTTCTCCAGCCCCCTTCTCCCTTAATCCCAAGCATTAAACTGTAATGTGAACGTACATCTTTTATGAGTGAATTACATAGCTTAGTTGAAAAAAAAACTTGCTCTCGATTGAATTCTACAATTCAAGTCAAGAATTATGTTTCATTTGTATGCTACAAATATAGAATCCAACCTTTAGAGCTAGAACTAGAGTTAGTAAGTAGTATCTAGTCTTAAGATTCATGAATTATTAAAATAATGAAAATAATAATTTATAAAAACCTTTGATTTGATGTCTCCTACAAGCCTCCAAGTTCTGCAATCACTGTTTTCTGGGTACAGTAGCACCTTGGTTCTTCCTCCCACATGTCTATTTTCACCCATGTTTGTATTCTGATTTCTTGTTCGCGCACTTAACGAAGTTTAAGTTTTGGGTTTTAGTAAGAAGTTTGAAATTTTCAAGGTTTTAAATTAGAGTTCGATTAATAATATTATTTATTTTTTTGATTTGAAAAAAATGTATAAATTTTAATGATTTGTGAACAAACAACATTCCTAATTTTTCAATAAGCTCACTACCAGCACACAATTATTGAAGCTCTGTCAATGGAACAGAGTAGATTTACGTTATTACGAGTAGATTTGAGCAATGATTGTTTTTCTTTTTTGCTTTATTCATTATTTTCTACTTGCATTCTCTTGATATTGATTTATAACCAGACTGATAACATTGTTCTATTGCATATTTCTTCTTACACAATGAATGAAACCTGTAATTTTCCACAATAAAACTTCTGCTTTTTTACCATGATTATTTAATTTCTCTTTTTAAAGTATGCAATATATAATTATCATTTCGGGCCCTAACCCGGGCCCCCTAGACCGGGTAATTTTATTTTTTTCAGAAAACCTATATTAGCCTACATATTATCCGGCCCCCTAGGGACCCGGGCCCCCCGCGCCACGGGGGCAGCGGGGGTGTACGTTACGCCACTGCTCTATCTTTTTTCAATGCAAATTTTACCCCCTACTTTGAAGCTGCTATAACAATGAAAGAAAAACTTGGAATAGTGAAATAATACATCATTACAAAGAGAATTCAATGCTCGACAAACCTACGAAAAGCATCAGTTTTTATGATGCATTTTTGGTGAGGTATGAGCCCTGAAAGAGCAAAACATTGGATAAAAACCAGTTATTTCAACAATTACACACCTTCAAGAGCGAATATCTCGGGAACTGTTGGGAATATCACAAAATTACACTGAACAAAAAGTGTAGAGAATTTATCAAGCTTCATTTTTGGATTGTTTGTTATGTCGGTTGAACATATTGTTCTCAAGATATGATCGTGGAAGCAAAACGCTGAAAAATGCAACTTTTAAACTACTCTATTCATCCCCTTAGCAGATGTGTTAGGAATGGAGACTTTTGATATGTTCTCCTCCCAACTAGTCTCAACAAAGCTGCAAAGTCAAACATGTTGCTTAAAACATTCACTCCAAATTCCTTTGTCTATTGGTCCATTGTTGCAAAAATAGATATTTCACACTCAACACTAAAGCTGCTGCAGAAGGTGTAGGGGAATTCGTTAAAGGGTGAAATTATACATCAAATTGAAGAGAATTTAATGCTCTATAAGCTCATAATCAACATGGATTTTTCCCATCGATTTTTAAAAAGTTATAAGAGCAAAAATAGAAAAAAATTGATGGCAAACGTGTTTTTTGAAAAATGTCACACCTTCAAGAGCGGATATCTCGAAAGCTAGAGGAGATATAGGAAACGTTTTAAAATGAATATTGTAGGAAATTATGTAAGCTTCATTTTATTATATGACAGTCAAGTCCTTAGGTTACATAGTTTTTTAGTTTTATGCGAAAAACAAAAATGGTACCTTTAAACCACCCCCACCCCTTATCACAGTGGGTAGGGGTGGGAACTTTTGATATGTTTACCTCCTTACTACCATAAACACAACTGCGGGGTCAAAAATTGTCTTCCCAACTTTTCCCTCTATACCCTTTTTCAAGCATTCATTGCCTGGACTATTGATCCTATTCTCAAAATAATTTGTTTCAAGAACAAATTTGATTTGTAAACTTGTAGATTTGACCTGATTGAATAAGCAATCAAAAATATATGATTCAAAACACTAATCTTGAGAAACACTCTTCGAGCAAATTATAGATTGTCTACTCTCAATTCAAGCAATTCAAATTTCATATCTCAATGCATTCAGACAAAATACACTGACAAGTGGTTTCTATTATATCATGGATTGAAAAAAAAATTAATAATTTTTTTCATTTGACAAAGTGATAATTCTTATTTATGATTATGTAATTAATTGAAGTGAACTACTTTTTTACCCATTTCGCCATTCGATACCGTTTCGATACTCCAACTTGCGTATCGATACCAGTAAGTATCGAAACATTCGATACCGATACCGATACCACCGGTATCGAAAGCAAAGTATCGATACCAGTAAGTATCGAAAGTATCGGAACGTCCCTACTTCCTAGACCTAGCCTGGGATGGTGGCGTTGGGATCTATTTTTTGGCGTCTTTGCTTAGCTTGTCAATAGTTTGGATAAAATAGATTGATTAGTTGTAAAAAATAAAAATAACTATTTTTTTACATTTTATTAAGATTTTTTATGAAGTTTTTATAGTTTGTGAAGTGTTTTTTACTGTGTAAGAATTTTTGTTTATGGAATATTACTCCGCAGTCAATTTACCGCCATTCGACTCTTCGTTCAGCCATGTTTGCTGGTTTCTAGTCGAGCTTTGAGGTGATTCACCATCGCCAGTTGAGATGTTTGGACATTTTATGTTAGCACACCAACTCCAGTTCTTCTAGACTGCAACTTGAATTGCTTCAATTCTGTTCAATTAGCTGATTATTCATATTTGATGGTAAGTGCAATCCTATTTCTATAATATATTTTTAGGCTACTTCAAAAATTTCCCTAGGATACTTGGTTGGTTGGTCACAGCTGAGTTGTATAGATTGGTTGGCAGCTAAGAATGCCAGTAGTTTGTTTATACTGGAATATTGTTGGAAATTCTCAAAATACTATTATTTGTGTATAATGTATCTGAAAGTTTGAAGAATTGTATTTATTCAGGGTAAGACGGCCATTAATATCTTTTAAAACTGATTGTCAGTACCTATTGGAAGACGGTTAAAGTTGTTTGGTCAAAAGTTAATCCTTTGCTATTATTGCTTTCAAAACATTAATTTTTCTAATAGTTTAATAAGTTACGTTGACTCTCAATATGAAAATTGCTTTATTGAATTTTTATACAATATTACAATTCAGTCTATGTCCCATGTGCCTTTCAAAAGGTCTGAATTGAATGAAATTTAGTTCACTTTTGATTCCTTAAATTTGTCAATAGAAATAAGTTGATTTAATTTTCTAATTGTCTCTAATTAATCTAGAAACTGTTTTTGAACCCAAAATAAATTTCATTAGTATTTTAATCGAGCTAAATCGCGCCTTTTTTCATTGAGTTAGGTTAGCTACCTTATACTACACTAGTGCACTATTTGGTTGGATATAAAATGAAGTCACTGTATCCTGTAAGTTACCTCTCTTGAAATGTTATGTTTCAATAAAATGGAAGAAAAGCTAAAAAAACCAAATCATCAGTTTGATTATAATATGATTATAGTCAATTCCAATTTTGACTTTATCTTGTGATTGGGTAAAAATCTTTACAGCTTTACCTAAACTAACCTTATGCACCATATAGAAATTATAATATAAAATATTAGTGAAAAAGACAATTTTAAAGTTCATGAACACAGTTGATTTGCAAATAAGTCAACTTTTTAAGATTTTAAGGAAGTGAATTCTTGAAACGTCTATCAATTTGTCTTTGTTTGAATACGATCTTAGTGCTTCCCAATCCTTTTAGATAATCATCATATTACAATGTCTTAATGATGTGACTTGTAATTTCAAACATAGTCTGGTGTTGAAAATTTTGTTTTAAACGTTTTTTTCTTTAATTTGTTCATTGGAATTACTTGTAGGCTACTTGTATTACAGTATGACTTATTTTTATACTATTTCTGAGACACTTCTTATAATCAATTTGAAGCTTATCCAAGTTTTCAAATAAATCTTGGCTAAATTCTAGCCGGTGAGCCCCCCCTAGTTTTAAATGAAGATATTGACTTAATTTTTTTTAATGAAAGAGAAGAAAAAATAAAAAGCGCGCTAGCCTATTTTGATACAATTTAATTCAATTTTAATATTAAAAATAGCTGTTTCGAAACTAACCTTATTTTGAAGAAATGATTCACTTTCTCTTGAATACTGTATTAATATTTCTAGATCTAGGGAAGAGTGGGGGAATAAGAGACATTTTTTCTTTTTTAATTTTATGTATGTGTTTAAAATTCTGAATAAATTCACAAAGTAAAAATTTATCATATAATAATTTCAAAGGATTCAAAAAATATTTTGACATAAAAATCTATACTTCAAGTGGACCCTTGCAAAAACTTCACTTACCCAAAGTCATGTTTTAGCCAACATTTTTATTTTTCTTTGCTTAACTTTACTAGGTAGGCTACTTAGTTTGCTCCCAATCTCTTCATCAAACCTTTTCATAGACTAATAGAGCCTCTTGATCTAATTTTTTGTTTTTCTTTCAGCTATTTCTATTTTCGTGAAAAAGGCAATATCTATTTCTATTATCGTTTCTTATTACCCCAATTGATTAAAATGTCGGGGTAATAAGAAACATAACTGTTAAATGTGTAAAAAATGTATTTAGGTTAATCAGTTTTTGTCTTTGGTTTGCTATTTTTTTGTGCATTACATCATGTTCAATGTTATGCCTCTTATTACCCATTAAGTTTTCAAGAATAATTAGTTTCTAAGTGCAATTTTTAAGCACAATTTTCAAGTATAATTTTCAACTATAATCAAATATTATCAAGTATTCGAAATGTTAATCATGATTTTTTGGGTTTCACTTACAAATTAAAAGGTTGTAAAAAACTTTCGGCCTTCAAGTTTTTGAACCTAATTTTTGAATACTCGTAACTTTGAAATGAATTGAGGGTAAAACCTGAAATTTGGTGGGGCATTAAGATACACCAAGGAGATGTCCCTAAAGCTGGGTTTACACCAAAGTTATTAACAAAATGTTAATAACTTAATCCTTATAGTTTCTATTAGATTGAACGGATCTTGACAAACACATATGTTCATCATGTGTATGATAAGTTATGTTCAATCTAATAGAATCTATGAGGATTAAGTTATTAACATTTTGTTAATAACTTTGTTGTAAACGCAGCTTAACAGTCTCATTTAATTTTTAATGCTATTACTTAGTGAAATGACTTCACTGTTCCTTGTTACCCCAAGTGGGGCAATAAGATACACTTGAATGGGGTTATAAAAAACCAATTTTTATCTCTCTATATTTTTTAGTTAGAGACATGACAATTTTTTCTAAAGGCTGTTCGGAAGCCTACACTTTTTATAATTTAAATTGGATAATCTTTTTCAAATCATAAACGGTTTTGACTATATTATTAGAACTTCTCTTAAAAATTCAAAAAATGTATCTTTCCAAACTAAAACATTTTATTCCTCATATCGTTCATAATAATAATAACATTTTTTGTAAATTCGATAACTGCTTTATTTTGGCATTAATCGACAAAAAAACGCATATTACAAAGCCAATAATATTCTGAATGTATTAAAAAAAACTCCAATGGAAAATTAGAAACTGTCTATGATCTGGAAAGAAAACGGAGTTTAGCACTTCAACAACCCATAACTGGCATATTAGACCACTTAAAAATTTCAGTTGCCACTTTTTCTCACTCTCATAATGATCGTAACAATTATATTGAAAAATATTATCAAATTTGAATAAAAATAAAAAGGTGTACCGAAAAGCCTTAAACAGCTATTGGTTGTATAAATATGACAAAAAATCAACATCATTAATATGTGTATGCTGTGAAATTTTCATATGTGTCTTATTCCCCCATTCGCCCCTACTCTTCCAATTTTTAAAAGCGCAGCTAATCATTTCATTTGTCTTCACCAGTCGTCCAAGACGACAAGAATAATCAGAACTCTTGTTTTTTATTTAGTTTCTCTCTTTTGTTTCCTGTATGTATGTTCCTCCACAATCTTACTCAAATTGTAATAGGTTCTAGCCTTTTAATGTTTTTTTTTGGCTTTAGTTTTCAGCTCTGTAGGTTCTTGAGGTGTGGTCCTATAGCCCTATACGTTTATAGATTTACAGCAAGGAAAATTGGGGTTAAAAGTGATAGGCTATGAATATAGGCGTATTGGTCGTCGGGCTGATGATAGTGTGGTGTGGAGATCGTTAGTGTGGTGTGATAGATGGTGTGGAGATTATTAAAAATTTGCTATTTCTAATCAAATGCTTGAATTTTTACTTCTGTAAAAATAGCATATAAGCTGGTATAAACCAGCAGTTTCATGATTCTTGATTTTTAGGGCCGGTTTCCGAGCTCTGGATTTAGCTAAGTTCTAGACTTTAAGCAGAGAGTCAGAAAATTGGCTTTCCAAAACGGGGCGTAGTCGCAGCTTTTATAACACTGGTCGCAGTTTTTATTTTCTTATTTCTATAATTGGAAACGTTTTTCCTTGACGAAATTAAACATTCCTAAATAATTCAAAATAGCTGAAACTACACTATTTTCTCGTTATTTTATTTTGTGTTCAATTTTCTAGTTTTTCAAAATTTAATTCAAACGTGACTATGACAATGACTGCGAGTAGGCCCCGTTTCGGAAAGCCAATTTTCTGACTCCAGCTGTTTGAAGTCTAGAACTTAGCCAAATCCCAAGCTTGGAAACCGGCCCGTAGTGTCCTGAAACCTGATTATAGTTGAAGTTCTCTATTGTTTTTCACTGTAAAACATTTTTAAATCTTATTTTTTTTTAGAGTGTGTCAAATTTTTAATTTTTGTTTCAGACAATCCGTTGGCTCATCTGTGCTGAAGGGCACTAATTATATCTTTATTTAATAAATAAGATCGTAGCAACTACACCATGTCTTCATACATGCCACCGAAACAGCAGCGCAACAACAAGGTAAGATGAATGGTTTTCTGCTGGATTTAATAAAGAATTATTAATAGTTTTATTCCATCTTTCATTTATAAATTCAAACACTCTTGCTAGTTTCTTATTAGTACTATACCTTATATGCTTTTTGATCAATAAAGAGTAAACCTAAACAATTCATACTTTCATGTTTGAGAAATATTGATGTATCTTTTAGAGCTAACTATTTTTCTTTCACTTCCACTTTAAATTTTGTACACAAGACCTTTCCTGTTATTATTCTATCAAAATAGCCTACTATTACTATTATAAAATTGAAATTAAGAAACATTTTCAGGAAATTGATGAGAAAAGAAAATTATTCCATCAGAAATTCCTTTCTAATGACTGATTTAGAAGTAATTTTTTATCTCAATTTCCCATTTGAATGTTCCCTGATACAACCTTTATAACGGCCCAAATATCAAGAATATAAACTCATTTTAATCCTCTATTGTACACTTTTAAATCATTGCAAAACTTCTAAAAACATCTAAACTAGCTGTTTTAATAAAAAATTACCTATTAATCAAGCTTGATTTGCTTGTGCTGTTTAAAGTCAGATTGCTTTCACATCGCAGGAAAATGAAAATGCATATTTTGTTATTAGATACTTTTCAAATTGTGCGTTGGGTGGAGCTCCTGAACTGTACATTGCTAAAAATGTGCTGCATTGATTGATTGTACATTCTGCTTTTTTTACAAAATATATGTTCCAATATCAGTCATTAATCTCAAACATACTTGAACGCTTGTTCACAATGTATTGGTTGGTATGATCCTTTGCATTAATTGTTTATTTTGCACTTTGAGCACAGAATGTTGAAATTGACGAATCTTCACTTGAATTATCAATAGTAAATAATAAATATTAGCAATATGATTTGAACTATCAATAGTTTCTCTCTATTTAAATTTTTTTCTCCAAGTTCATGTACAGTATTTCAAACTCAACGAGATTGATTGTTATTGCAATACTAGAACGTAATTTATGTATTGACAACGACATAATACACTTGTCAGTTTCATCATACTATGTAACACTCAGTTATTAGTAATGAACAAAATAGACTATAATATATATTCAATTTAATTATGACACAGTTAGACATAATATAGCCGAATATATATTGCTCAAAATATTGTTTCTCAAACGTAAACTATATGATTTATTACATTATTTATATCATCCTGTCTTCTCACTGAATCACTATAATTATATTTTATTATTTTTATGCAACTATAATATTGTAAACTTGCACCGCATTTTTAGATTGTAATTCCTACACATTTTTATTATTTAGCAAAGGGGATTTCCCCTTTTTTATGTTGAGTAAAGTACCACCTTGTCGGATGCGTATTGAACGATGAATAATTTATTTATTATGATTGCATTCCTATCCACCCACAGGATCAACATATTCAATCATACTACAAAATATTTGACAATCAATACTAATTTTTGTTGTTAAGTTTTATACATATTTTGAAACGTACAAAACTCCCATACCTATTGAACTCTACATTAAACTGTTGCAGCTATTTGGTTCTCCTCAGTTTTAGTTCTAGAAAATCATTTCAATCTCATCAAACTGCGTCTACTAATTTTAGTAGAAGTAAGAATTTTATCTAGTGCATGCATTGAAATGCGTGACGTTTATTACAAACCATTTATTTAAAAATGAAGATAATACCTTGATAAAAGATTTGGGGAATTCCTGTACTACATCTCTAATTAGGATGAATGTTTACAGTTACTTGAAATCCTCCTGTTTTTGAAAACAAACTTTATGATTAACTGAATTTTTGAGTAAAACAATTTTAAAATTATTTATTCATTATTATGATGTAATCCACATATCAGATTTAAAAAGATTTTATAAAGTTTGAAACATTTGACGAACAATCTTTCAACATTACTGTTTCAACATTACTGTTTCAACATTACTACCTTAATCGTTAAAGCATTTATTTATAATTTCTTCATGGAACATCAATAGAAAATCTCAAATTCAACTAGGCTAATCCTTTTTGTGTTGTAAGATAGATTGTCTGTTTCTTTATAGTCTTTGGTCGTCAGAAAATTTTAGTATCTTCGAACCATGACTTTCTATCAAGATTGAATCAGTAGAATATTTGAATACATATTGCATTACACTGATTTGAGAAAATTATAGAAGGATGTGTGCTGTGAGTGTCGAGAAAATTATCGATTCCCCGATAAACTCGAGTGGAATGCTATGAGAAAGGCAAATACAGTTTGTTTGTTTAATGAAATCGACAGGATGATTCATGTCCGGTTGTCCATGTCTTTTGTTGGTGGGCGATTGACTTCTATTCACAGAGCTGCTCGTGCATTCCACAGATAAGGAAATTCCATAATGAAGCATTTATTGCTCTTGCTGCTCATTTTTATATCTGTCTGTGTTTATTTTCGTATTCGTATTGCAGATTGATCAGTTGAGTAACCAATTATTGCGTCTATCGTTATCTCAACTCTCATTAGTTTTGAGTTAGATTTACTTAGGCTATATTGGGCAGTTGAGCTTATATTATTTGAATGAATGTCTCATACTTATTTTTATAACTATGAATATTTAATATTATGTCCCAAAATGATAGTCTAAGCTAGAAACTTTAGTAAATTTTATTTAGAACTTCTATTTCCAATGAAATTCAATAATTCTTCCTAGTTCTATAAAAAGGTTCAATTTTCAAACTTTGAGAATGGTGATTCTACAATATAAATTATATTTTATATTAATTTTACAATATCAATCATTGAAAAATTGTTTCTCCTATGATATAATGTGTATCCAAAATAATATTTCAAAGTAAGAAATATTAATCTCATTTAATTCCTACTATAATCTTACAAGCAAACCTCCAGTAATCCTAGTTAATTCTTGAAATAAATTTTTGGTTCATATTTGCTAACATGATCGAAAAACCGGATTCATTTATTTTAGTCACTAAATCTTATTCATTCTCATTTTGACTTGTATTTAGAAAGATGAAATTTGTTACTATCACTGTTATAACACTTGGAAAAGGGGTTCTTTCTTTTCATCTGTTCACTCGGTATTGTTTCGTTCTAATGTATTGCATGTGAATGTTAGTTTAATTTGCATGCTATTATATCATTCAATAATAAATCCTCGATTTACCTTCTTGCTAATCCTTCTCTTTTTAGGAATTTGAGAGATGAAGGCTGTGTAGTCATCACTGCTATAGAATAACCACATTTATCACACTTATTACTTGCACTTGAATATTGAAATTATTAATGCTTTTCAGTACAACTTGCAATGGAGATCTACACTACAAATAATGAGGAAACCTCATGGTTTTGTAACTTGGAATAATTTTTGAAGTCCTTTAGTATTGTGCAATTGATTGATTAGGTCTTTAAGTCTTTTGTTAGCCGATTAGGCAATTGATTAAGTCCTTTAATATTGATTAGGTCTCGAATTTGTTCTTAGATAAAATTGATAAAACATTTTTTAATTCATTTTTATTTTTAAATTAGCCAAAATAATAATAGTATGGTGGATATCCGGGACATCCTTTAGATTAAATTCATCTGATAGTTTGTCCATTTAAAACTTTGATGCTTTTATAACAGTCTTGTGTCAGTCATTACTTTCAATAATTGTTTCAAAAGTCGGTATATTTAACTTCACTGTAATGAAACTGAAATAATCGCTCTTAAATAATCCTACATCTGTCTGTAATTTCTTTCAATAATTTTCTCAAAATTCGGTAGATTCAACTTCACTGTAATAGTCACATATGAAACCTTGTGAATTTTGTAGAATTTCTACACTGACTGAACTTGAGTGGTGAGACTTGACATTTTAAAATGTTTGATCGTACTCGAGTTATTCTTGACAATTAAGTGAAATCGAAAGTTTCTATTTTCTCTTGATAGAGTTCAATTTTTAGAAGACCATGAAGTGATTTGGTATCAAATACGGGCTTCCAGCCGCTGTAAATGTATCTTATACTAAAGCTCGAGATTGTAGTCATGAATAAAATATTATAGGCACTTTTAAAAATTTTATTTTCAGTTCCCAATTAGTTTCCGGAAGGCGAAGTTGCAGCTTATTTTTATTACTTGAGAATACCAGCGTTCAAATATTCTGAAACTATTAATAAATATGGATACTATCCACTTGAAAATTCTAGAATAGCATTAGCATATTCAATAATTTTGTTATTTTATAAATACGGTACATTAGTCAGGGTGGCCACCTTCCGGGAAAACCGGGAGAACCTTGAATTCCTCATGATTTTACTAACCGGGAAAAATACCGTGAATTCCTCATGAATTTTTCCAATTATGAATTTTTCATGAATTTCAATCAATTTAGTAAAGAAGTGTACTGTGTAAAGTAACAATAAACTCAAATAAAAAATACTTAATGGCTAGCAATAATAATTAGCAATGTTTTTGAACTACCTAACATAAAACATCGAAAAACACCGATATTCTTGTCATGTCAAAAATTTTCAATATATTATTTGGAAATTTAAATATTGTATTTGCAATTCTTCATGGAAGATCAAACTGTAGATTTCCATAATAAATTGTTTACGAATGTATCTTGTTTCTCAAATACCGCGGATATTCTACCTGGAAAATTTGATATTTTACTCTGGAAAACCGGGAATTGCTCATGATTTTTTATTTTGAAATGGGTGGCCACCCTGTTAGTTGAATCCATCTTCGCCACAGAATAATAAAGTAGTGATTAGTTTGCTCCATTCATTCTTAGTAGAGTAAAAATATAAAAAATATTTAATAAGTTGTAGGTATGTGATAAGATGATAACGTGATTGTTTTTCAGTGTGTTAAGAGCATCAGTGAGCCTTCCAGTAATGGTTCTTCACCCCCCGCCTCAGTCAATTTAACTAATGGAAATAACATGAGTCAAGTTGTCAACAATAATAATCTGAATAATAATAACAATAATGCGCCGAAGTATGGTACATTAGTTCCGAATCGAGTATTTGTTGGTGGCATATCGTCCACCACGACTGAAACAGAATTGTGCCAACTATTTTCCAAGTATGGAAACGTTAAAGCCACCAAAATCATAGCTGATCGTGCGGGGGTGTCGAAAGGCTATGGTTTTGTTACTTTTGAAACTGATGAAGAAGCCAAGCGTCTGCAATCAGATGTGAGTATTAGTTCGGTCTTTGAGTCTTAGCCCTTTTTGTTATTAATGAATTAATAATTAACAACCACTTGAAAACAGAATCAATAGTACTTTAATTCAAAAAGAATCAATGAGCTGAACAAGTTGAAAGTTAGATTTACTGTAAAATTTACTCCTGGAATTTAAATTTTAATCCGGATAGTTTGCGCCTTCTTTACAATAGTTTGCGCCTTCTTTACAATCACTTCATTTTCTCTAAACTATTTCAACCATTTAGATTCGAAGGCTGAATACCTTTGATGATTTTATTATGGCAATTGTATTGAAAAAGTAGGATTAATTAGTTATATTTGGGTGAATACCTTTGTGGATTTTATTATGGCAATTGTATTGAAAAAGTAGGATGAATTAGTTATATTTGGCCCAAGTTCTGTAACTGATAATAGGGTATTAAAAAAATGTTAAATCAAAATTATTTTATACTTGGCCAATCTTTGGCCGAAAAGAATTGAATGCAGTTTTCAGCCTTAAGCCAATTTCGGAGTCCTGTTTTTTTCAGAATTGCTGTTTTCAATAGATAGTCATTCTGTGACGTAATTATTATTAATAGAAAATATACTCATATACGTCTAGAATATTTGTAGCTAGATAGCATACTACTTATTGTATTTTTTCTGTTATATTGGGATTTGAAACTAATTCTCAGGAAAGTTTCTTTATCACCTTGCTGTCTGGACTATCATCAGATTAATAGATAGCTACTAAGTAGAAAAAATATAATCTATCTTGGCCTATCAAAAATTATTCAGATGGAGAAATTCTCCTATGATGAACCATGAAACAGATAATTTAGTCTTATCTCTTTGTTTTTTGTGTAGTAAGTTATTGGCTTTTCTGTATCATGTCAACGATGTTTTAACATAATCTACTCCTTTGGGTCTCTCAACTTGTAAAATCGATTTAGACCTCAATTTTGGTTGATTAGAGGACAAGTAGTTAATTGTCAGAGCACAAATCCCAATCCTTTGATAAATTATTGTTGTTTGTAGTTGAAATAGGAATATGTGTCTTCAATGTTTCCATCTTGTCTAGTCACTTGAAATATTGATATTATTTATAATATAATATCATGTTTTATTGATGAGCTTCAAATTTGAGTCAATTGTGGCTTATCTGTTGATATTCATGGATATTCGATTTCTGTATTGTAACAAATATCTTTGCCAAAGTCCAATGTTCAAGATTTTGATTATTTTAGACGTTGCAATATTTCAATATACAGCTTTCCTCAACTCTGCAAAATGAATTATGTTCAATTTAAAGCTCTTATAGCATTCATAACAATGTTCTAATGTTTTTATTATTGAGTCATTCGAGATATCCTATGGTTTTGAAAGTTGGAAACAATGATGACACTAATAAGCTGCAATAGGTCTCCCACTCATCTCCTTTATAAAATTATTTCATTTTCAGGCTGATAATATTATGCTTAAAGAAAGAAGATTGAACATTGCTCCCGCAATTATAAAACAGGTATTATTGAAGTTTCCTATTTTTTACAGCAGATCTATATGACAATGTTCTGTTGTTTTTGATAGTCATTTAAATCTTTTACTCTTTTGCTTTTCTTGCATCTGGCGTGCAACTTAACTTAACTAGTGAAAAATTCATTTAAATCTCTTTAGTGTAAGAATAAACTTAGATTAGCTTTTGAGTCTTTGATTAGAGTATGAATGTGCTCAGTTCTCATCAAATGAGACTCACTTGTGTATTTTAAAACTTATTAGATCTGCATTTTGTGGTTTTAAAAAGTTTTCATTGATTAAATATTTAATTATTGTAGATGTAAGTCTTGATTTAATGTTTTCATAATTTGTAAAATCTTGATTTTGATTAATATATGTATTAATACATTTATTTGTGTATTTTTATGACGTCAAGCATCTCTATACATCTACGGTTGTCTCAGGTCTAATTTTCTAGTTGTGTTGAAAACATGATCATGAAATTAATATATTTCAATATATTATAATTATTATTCAATCATCTAGGATTATCATATAGGCTATCAGATGAGGATTGTGTGTGAAGTTTATTGATATTAAGTTCATTGTTTTTTTGTGCATGCATTTCTAAATGTTTTGATATTATTTTTGCATGGACTTATGTGTTATCAATGGACTTTTTTGCATTCGAATTGATCTGAGTAGAAATTTCTCGCTATTGAAATTTCCTATTTTGAAATCGCTAATGTGGGATTTGTATTATTTGAAACCTGTATTGATTTTCCGCTTGCTTTAATCCCTTTATTTTAATCGTTCTTTTGTTTGTGACAGTTTTTTGTTAGTTTTGAAGTTTTGCTTGTATCATGTCTGCACGATTGCATGTAAAATCACACAATTCTTTCACTTTTAATACAATAATTATCCAACACTATTCAGCTCTTACCTTTTTCAAACCATCATCATACATTATCATTCATAACCAGTATTAATTTTGAAGGGTATTATTAAATAAGAGACTTAGTTATGAACGAGTAGGACGAGTAGATAGAAAGAAGATCACAAAAAAGATTTTATCCATTTTAATAGAAGAGTCAAGACAGAGAAATAAAGAACAGGCAAGTTATCGATTAGGAATATAGACTAGTATCTTGTGGAAGTAACAAATAATGTTCTCTGGTTGGTAATAATTGATTGCAGTGAATAAAAGCTAATGTGAGAATTCAAAATAATAGTTTGTTTTTCACCTAAATTGATATTTTTCATCTGTATTCCTGGATATGAATATAATTTGTATAGGCCTAAAATATTTTTGAGTTGTCTCTTAACTAGGGTATTCACGATCTTCAGACATGCAACTAAGAGTCATTTTCTCAGAAATAGTTGAATTAAAATACGTACATTGATTGAACAGGTTCATTAGTTCGACCAACTTTTGAGAAAGCGACCCCAAGTCGAGCTATTTGCTAACTTGAATAAACTGCTATATTTTTTTTGTAATTTACAACTGTGGCAAAAAGCAGGAGCTAGCGGATAGCTCGGCTCAATCCAACATCTTGAATACCTCTATTATAGTCCGGGTTCTAAGACACTTAAATCTAATGGACTATCAAATCTTGTTCATTAGATTAAAAAATAGTCTTAGAAACCGGGCTTGATTTTTATTGTTTTTAATTAATAATCTCAGATAGTTCACATGAATATAATTCACCACTTAACATAAATTTGCATCATACTCTTTAATAATCTAAAGGGTGACTAACAGGGACCGAACTACTTCCAAAATAAAATCAATAACTTACTATAAAAAACACTATTTTCTTTATTATTTCAATGTATATTTATATTATCAAGAAGGATTTGAACTTGTATATCCAGATTTTTCAGAAGACCCTTGCATACAAAAACTGAATAGCAACTATTCGATTTCATATTCCATTAATAGCCTTGTTCCAAAAGGAGAATTACTTCTCTATTTTTCGCGTATTTCTTTGCATCCAGATCGAAAAGAGCACAACTCATTCTATTTTTATCCCATTAGTAACGTTCTTTCATTGTTTTCATGTAAGTAATAATATTCAAATATCACCAAGTACAGTATTCAAATATTACCAAGTAAAACTATGTTGTTTTTCCAATGGAGAATTCATTTTAGGTTTGATTTTTTTTATGGAGAAATCACAAGGTTTGAAAGTGTAGTTTCTGTTGGTCACTTTTTATGAACAGAGTACATCTACATTTCCAATAATTGTTGGATAAATGTTATCAACGAAATAAATGTTTCGATGGCTATTTATAAAACTGATGCAACTTTTTTGCAGGCGTTCCCACAAAGAGTTTTTGAGGCAACTGCGTCGCCGCCCCCCATGCCGACGCAGATTTATATGTCCAATAATGGTATCCCATATCATTTCAAAAATGGGACAGCATTTTTCCAGGCTCCCCAAATGCAGGCAGCACCCATGCCAGTCGCACCCGAAATGTACCCAGGTAAACACAATTCATTCTTTGAAATGTGACGAGAAAAATTATTCATTACCAAGATGAATTATGATGTTTTCCAGTAACGAACTCTAGCATATAATCTATTCTTTATTTAAAGCATATTGAGGTGAAACAAATTCATAAACATAGAGTTTGATAAATTACTCTTCTTCACTCGTGCGTGACAGATATTGTTGTGGACGAAGTTTGGGAGATATCCTCTTTCACTTAATCCACAAAATGTTGAAGTCTGTAGGAAAGACTACAGATATAGTAAAATGACAATGTCACTTTTCACAGATTATACGTTTTTTGGTTGAAATTGAGACCTATTTTTTTGAACATGTAACATCAAAATTTGGGTTGGAATAGTTTTGGGCCAAGCCTGTTGTTCCTACCCAATCATATTATTGATATGATTTATGATCATATTATTTATATGATTTGTGATTGTATCCACAAATAAATAAGTGCCTCTCTTTCATTCAAGTCACTATTTATTTTTTGGGCTAGAATTTGTATAAAAAATCGGGGGAGGAAGAGTTGTGGGCTGTGCATTTTGGTCCTCTCCCAGTCATTCTATTGAATGATTCTTCATTAGAATCATAAAAATCATTCTACGAGTTTGTGTTTCTTGAATAGTTCCAAATTTTCTCGAATAACTCAATATTATTCGTTAAACGTGGTAATTGAGTGGAATATTTCTAATTAATTTATCAATTTAAGCCATTCAAATTCAAAATTTTTAGTTTTAATGTTTATTTTGGACCAAAATTTTATAAAAATTGTACACGTGAAATTCTAACCTTATCTGGGACTTAGTCACCTATAAATTTGGAAGAAAAATAGCACAAGGACTACCTTATTATTTTATCTTTCAATGTTATTACATTAGTGTCATTTGCATTGTAAATAAATAAATGTATAGTACTGTAATTTAATCAATTAATCTCGTAGATACAAAGATTACAGGAAAGCACAAAACAGTTTTCAATAGCAATTGAAAGTACTCGAACTCATGTAGTAGCGTATTTCAATTGCATCGGTCTCAAAGATGAACAATTTTAATAGAAATTGTAGTTAATCAACTGCTGGAATATTATTACTGTATAATAATTATTTCAAATATCCAATGAAAGTAACTTATTTTATACAGACTAAGATATATCTTGTTTATCTCGATTTCAGTTTGTAACTAATTTTGCAGGATGTGTATATAGCTAAACTGATTTAAACCATTTTTGGAGACAATCTGTTCGATTGTACTCAACTTCCAGTTTAAAAAAATGTATTTTATTTTTTCAAAAATGCATTTGTTCATTTCTTTTGATACACATTAAAATGTTATTTATATTTTCAGGCGCAGCTTACATGCCTGCACAAGCGCCTCAGGCCTATGCACCCTTAATGTATCCAAACCAGCCGGTATACATTAATCAGTATCCCCACCATTACCAGCCTTTGCCGGTCAGTACAAACCAATACATCTTTTCTTAAATACTTTTTTACAGCTGTGGTATCAAATCTAATCCAGACATCAACTTGAATTTTGAAAAACCTCCCCTGAATTTCGGATAGGGGATGAAATCATGCAAAGCTGTCTTCTTAACAGAAATTATTAAATTTGAAATTAGAAATTAAAAACAGTAAAATTATTTGTAGTTATGAACTGATTACTTGTTAGCGCCAAAAAACATTGGTGTCCAAAATTTGCAGGTTTCATTCGATTTCTGGGAAAATTTAATTGGATCAAAAATGAAAAAAAATTGCTATTCGTCAAGAGTTGGAATTGTAATTTGAGAGTTGGAAGTAAGATGCAGGATTATTGTGTACACTTTTCAGCCATTCCTAGACTCAAAATAGTCACAGTTTGTTTACTTGTCACATAAACGTCAGCTTCCCAATCAATAATTCCAATAAAAAACTGTAATAAGTGTGGGTTTTTTCATATTCTGGTGGGCATCTGGAATATAAAATACTGTCAAGCTGAAGTCTGCATTTTTTCATCTATATTGAGAGTGTGTCGCAAGATAATAACTAATGATGAATCACAACGCCAGCTTTCATCAGCTTTCCTGGCTGGATTCAACTCTTTCCCTGCCATTGTATCATGGAGTTATCAAAGTTAACTCCTGTGAAGATATTGATATTAAAAAAGTCGTTCTTCATGTTTTATCTCACTCAGTCTTTGAAACTACATCCTCTTTAAATTAGCTTTTGAATACATTTATAGTTTTCTATTTGAAATACCAATGATATTAGATGCAATATCATGACTATCGTTGATTTTAGATTGATGAGTTGATTCCTGTGTATTCAAAAATTATGAAATACCAATATCATTAGATATCATATTACCAATATCATATCATTAGATATCATATTACCAATATCAAATACCATTTGAAATACCAATGATATTAGATGCAATATCATGACTATCGTTGATTTTAGATTGATGAGTTGATTCCTGTGTATTCAAAAATTGTGAAAGCTACTCTTTTCTTTGAGCCTTCAGGTGTGTTATTGGAAAATTACATTCACTGTCAAATTTTTGTAATGTTATTGTACTTGTTATTCAAGTGAAAATGCTGTCTTACTTCTGAGACTTATCCTAGTTTATCTTCGAATTTAAAGAATATTCACTAAGTGATGATTGATTGTTTTTGATGTGCTAGGTGTTTTATTTGATAGCACAAGACTGAGCTGAAAAGAGTTGGATAAAAAGTTGATAGAAGATATCTATAATTCATTCCTGTTAGGTGTATATTGATTTATTCCCAACAATCTTGGTTATACTTACCTTTGCAGATTCACTATGTTAAATGTACAATAAACACAAAATATTTTTTTACAGAACTTGTAGAAAATATAATTTCGAAGAGAAAGGTGTAGACTTAAGCTGCGTTTACACCAAAGTTATTAACAAAATGTTGATAACTTAATCCTTATAGATTCTATTCGATTGAACGGAACTTGACATACACATATGTTCATCATGTGTATGATAAGTTATGCTCAATCTGATAGAATTGAGTTATTAACATTTTGTTAATAACTTTGGTGTAAACGCAGCTTAAGTCTATAATGGACAAATGCAACCTTTAAAAAATAATCCTTGAATGCAATACGCATGAAAAATAGAGTACTCCACTTTTATTTAATAAAGAGAGAACTCTCTATTTTTCATGCATTTCGTATTTAATTAAGGTTTTTTATAAGGCTGCGTTTGTCTATTATAGACCTATTTTACATCTTTCTCTTGAAAATTCAATTTTCTACAAGTTCTGTAAGAAATATTTTGTGTGTATTGTACATTTAACATAGTAAATCTGCTACAAACCTTAAAGGAACTTGTTTTTCGGGACCAAGTTTCGCGTATTTCGTCGCATATCTTGAAAATCACTGTAGTTAAAGGTCTGGAAACGGTTTTATTCAAATTCTCAGTTAATTTTACATAAAGTGCGCTAAATTGTACATCTTGTCAGCCAACAAATACCCGTAGGGCTACATTTCAGCAGGGGCCCAGAAATTCAGGCGAAATCCTCCACCCTGTATAACTTGATAACTAAGCATTTTCGGACCTATGTTAATAAGAACTTTTTTCTTCTTTTGATGTGAGGAATCACGCCCTGACTTATGGGCACCTTTTTTCAGAACACTCTGTATAATAGACTATGTGAACACGAACCACAAAGTGCATTTTCATGATACTGAATAGGAGGTTCCTGGCATGGGCACATGCCTTTGAGAAAATAAGATATTACAAGCTCTTGAGTGCTCTTGTGATCGTAATAATATTTATCACAATATTTCTCATCAATATCTCACAATATTTATGATATTGTATTACATTTTTCTGCCCGGTTTCACCAAGTTCGGTAAAGACATAATCATGGTCAAGCGAGGTACACTTTACAAGTGTGCACTGGATAGTAACTCGCCATAGAATCATATGTCGTGCACTAGTTGTAAAGTGTACCTGATTTTATCATGTTTAAATGTCTTGACGGAGTTTGGTGAAACCGGATATTGGAGTATTATTTTGATGGAGCGTCTTGAATTTAATAGAATGCTCTTCACATAGGCACAAGTTTTTGAAGGGAAGGATAATTCACTGATGAGAAAGATTAGAACGGAAAGAAACTTACTGTTTATTTGATTTCATAATAATTCATGAATCTCACTTACATTGAGTGCACTTTTGAAGTTGATGTACTTGGGTTAATAGGAGGCTTCTCTTAGGCTTGTGAGAGAGAAGCGAAATATTCTCTTGGGCTTGTGAGAGAGAAGCGAAATGTTCTCTTGGGCTTGTGAGAGAGAAGCGAAATGTCCACCTCTCCCTTGATATACGGAAAGTGTGATGACCATTATTCTATTGTATATGAAAGATTATATACGATCGAATTAAAAAGTGTTTTTATATGTAATTTATGTGAACTTGAGTTGAACGAAGTGCATTTTTGTGATTTATGACGTTGGATATAAACAAGTGCATTGTTATAGTTGAATTGTGATAGGCTGAGACTAGTAGTGGAGTTGAGGTAGTTGAGTATACATGTGTGTGTGTATGTGTGTGCAGTGCGGCGGAGGATACCCAGTGGGGGGCCCCACCCCCGCCACACCGGTCGAGTCTCCGTCGCAATACCAACCCGCCTATTTGCTATTGGACACTATTCCCATCCCCTACTAACAATCAACTCATTTCTAGTTATCGTCCGGCTCGGTTTTACTTTCGACAGTTTCTCTCCAAAGGTTTGCACCGATGACATTCCTACGGCTTGACTCAATAATCGCTTAGTCTTGTCGTGCTCATCTCCGAATCTCCTCTTGCCGTTTGCACGACCGCCAATCACTGATCGCATACAAATCTGATTGATAGATGTTCAGCCACCAATCTGATTGATGGGAGTACATCACAATAATTCGTTTTTTGTTCACTGATCACATACAAATCTGATTGATAGATGTTTAGCCACCAATCTGAATTGATAGGAGTACATTACAATAATTCGTTTTTTGTTCACTGATCACATACAAATCTGATTGATAGATGCTCAGCCACCAATCTCAATTTGATTGGAGTTCATAACTTCGTAGTTCATTAAGTACTCATTTTGACAATTTCTTATGATACTGAAACAAATGAGATGTTGAGCCATTCAAGTTTCGCGGCATCTAGTTTTCGTTGCAGACTGATACACAGTCAACTACACCGTTGCAACTAATTAGGGATTAGTGAGAATGGGTCAGGCTGAGATTAGTTGAAGGTTAGGGGTTAGATTCTTACTTTCAATTGCCAATATTATGGTATTAACCAGAATTATTAGAATTACATAATGGTATTAATCAGAATTATTTCAGAATTAGAAATATAATATTGTATCCACTGGTATTTCTAAAAGCAACAGGAATTTGACGAACTGAATGAAAGCCTGAAGTACTGAAGTGGCCTACATGGGCTGATTCTAGATAAACCGAGATCTTGATAAAGTGAAATACACCCAATTTGATTTATGTCAATATTGTGACTAGATACAAATCTATTAGTATCTGTGTACAGTCTACTGTCAGGATTTGGCTTAGATCAGCTATGTGCATAGGCAAATTCAAGACACAAGTGTTTCAATCAGAATTTCATCTTTGATCACTCCTGAGGGCTTGGCAGGACCCTCAATTGTTTGTATTGTGAATGAAAATTTTGATTTTTTTTATCAGAGACAAATCTGTTTATCTGTGCCAACAACACATAGACCCGGTTTTAAAAAAGCCTGTTGAATTTTAATCATGAATTAAATTCCACGAGAGCAAATTAGAAAAGTTAACAGACTTTTGTGAAGCCGGGTGTCAGAGTTGATTCTTTTCCACTTCTGATCAGATTTTATCCTAGAACAAATTGTGATGGGCGTCTGTGAAACCGTCAACCACATTTTGATATTTTATCATTTCTCATTGTCTTCTATTCAATTATCAATCAGAATTTTAATGTAGATCATTTCTGATTGGCATCTGTGCAACCGGCCGTTTGTGTTTCTTAATTTGTGAAACTCAGGCATGTGCTAATCCGTCAGATTGATGTTCTTTTGCTTGGTTTAGTTGTTTCCCCTAGCGAGCCTCACCGTTTTCCTGCAGTCACATATTTACTTTCAGAATGATTGCATATTGACATTTTACTACTGGACTTGTGTTTTGAAGATGCATGGCGTATTCATTCTACTTTCACTTCAAGTTTTAAACCATGAACCTTAATAATAATTTTCAACAAACAAAACATAACTCTATACCACTTATCTCTTTTGGAAAGACTGACATATTTTTTCCAATTCAAATTGATAATTTGATTAGTTCATTCCTCTTGTCATAAAATCGAAAAAAATAGAAACTGACAGGTCATCTATCTCAATCAACTTTTAAATTAGCAGCATTTTTCGCTTTCATCAGGAATTGATTCTTCTAGAGCTCAAAGTCTTATCTAATCACCACTAGATGAAACTTTTGTTGAAGATGATTGGTTCATTTTTTAAGTTTTTCTCATTGATTTAACAAACTCTTAATCGTGATTTGAAACCACGAGTTTAATTTAGAATATCCCAATGTTTACTCCTCGCTTAGCAAACAAAATTTTTCTCTATGCGTGAACGATAAGCAAATTCCCAATGTGTATTGAAGTCAGAATTATAAAATCAACCAAGAAATAAGTCTGTCATAATACATAGTTGACAACAATTTTCACCTATACTTTGTGCTCTTATTTTGTTGAAAGGCAAGTGGCTTGAATATTATCATCAGCTTGCAACATTTTCCAATTCTTTCATTATATAGGAAATGTACAGTTTTTTATCTCACTTTCGCAGTTATTCATGTGGTATTGCTGCATGAACTTGACTTCAATTTGTTTCATTCATTTGTCCTATACGTGTTCTTGGTTTTACATAATCGTTTTATTTGTTTTCATGCTCGGTTTTCATTTATATCTTAAGTTTTTATATGTTTTCCGTGATTTGTCACTAATGAACTTCATTATTTGAAAATTGTCTGCTGTTTGTCGTTTTATTTATGCGATGTGTATTTGATAACAAAGTTTTCTGTTGAACTAATTTTTCTGTTTTTTCGATGTGTTTGCTTCAATTTTATGATATGAGTGTTATACGAAGAGATTATATTTTTCCAACACATTTTAAGTTAGTTGATGAGAGCCTTGAAAAATGTATTTATATTACTAGAGTAAATTTACTTATATTACTACATTAAAATCTATCATTTGATATTCTTCAGTCAAATAGAGCATCACATGAAAATACAGTACTAGCAAGAGTTATTTTCGATTAACATTTCAAACCTAAAAAAAATACTTATCTCTGATAGACATTCTTTTTCATTAGTCTCTAATCACAGAATGCCTACTCATTCATTTTGCGTATGCTCTTGCTTCTGACATTTTAGTGATTATAGTTTAGTGTTTTCAATATCGCAGTTTTTAAACTCAAGCTATGATCTTTTTATCTCATTCTTTGTTAATCATCCAATTTTTCAAGTTTTGCATGATAATTCTTTTTAAGAACAGTATATCCAGCTTCACAACTATTGTATTTCACTTCTTAATTGCATTGACATTGAAGTTGGTCAAGTTGGCTTTAGAAGTCTAGATCATTTTAATGAATTGATGCATATTGCAAGTAAAACAATGTTTTAGTGAGATCTATCAGCCTAGTAATGTGGACTGATTGAGATTCTTCATTCATGAATCAACTTATTCTTGACACTAATTTTGTATTTACTTGAACTTCAAACTACATTTTTTCCACACAACAATATTACTAGACTCTTAGTAGATAATTTTTTTTAAAGAATTTATACCCAGAAGTATAATATATATTCACGGTAATTTCTCTGATTATCTCAAATGTATTACTGATGAGTGTCAGATAAGTTAGTAACTATTCTTATGTAATTCCAATGAGTATAATAATATAATTATCGTTGCAAAGGCGCCACGAATATTTTCAAATATTTATATTAAAATCTCATTTAGAGATTTTTGTTGAGACAGGACGTAGAATTTTGCTTGTTGCTTATGAAGCCGGCTCAATAGTAGTTCCGGCATTACAGTGAACTTTTGGGATGTTCTTCCTCCCTCAATCATTCCAATGAATTGTGTATAGTTGTATGTATTCATGTATGTGTTCAATTTTGGCTGAAGTGAGGTCTTCTGACTGAACGAATAGTCCAAAAAATGACAAAAAAATGCCAAATAGGGGAAATAATTCATGTATAAGCCAAAATTGGTAGTTGTAGGGGAAGGCTTCTTAAACAACATACTAGAAGTACTGACCGGTGGTGGTGGTGCTAAGGGGGGAGGGGGCTCTAAAGGTGCATTTTTTCGGTTTTTTGTAAATAACTCAAAAACTATGCCCTCCAAAAAAGGTTGTCATTAGAAAAATTAAACTACGTAAGATTCTCTACAGAATGTTCTATGAACTTTTTTTATAGGATTAATAATAGTGGAGATATAAAGTGGAGAAAATAGGGGAAAATATTCATTGTTCAAAATTACCATGGTTTACTGTTACAAATTCTACGTATGCTACTACAAATGATAATAATACTATGTGGAGTTTTTAATACCAATTTGTGCGAGTAATCCTAGTGAAGGTATGGAGGGCTTAGTCAAGATCATGTGGCTGTGGAAGGGGGGTGAGCAGACGGCTGGAACGTGGTGGCGTGCTAACTCCCCACCCCCCATCACCACCGCCGCGCAGTCACGCCAGTACCTCCCGCCTCTCACCAGTCAGGCGAGAAAAATAAAATAAAAAACTAAATAACATGAAAATAAATAAAAAACATTACAGCAAAAACTGTATGGTTGTGTTTGATGGTTACACTGATGTCAACAGCACAAAACGAGCGGAGCAGAAGCGAAGAGGCTCACAAAAACCTCGGTCGAAACTTTCATGAAAATACGACCATCTCAGTCCAACAGGAGCATTTTCTAGCTAATGAAAGGAACAATTAAGACTGATCGACATGTTAATCGAGAAAATGATGGAAACAAATGTTGCCACCGGAGATGCTGATACCACCATTGTGAGGTGTGGGTTGGATAAAGCTGTTCTACATACAACTGTGATAGTTGGGGAGGATTTTGACTTGATTGTACTCCTCATTGGATTGGCACCACCATCTACAAACATTCTTTATGAAGCCAAGACGTCAAAAAAAAACAGAAACGAAACTGTTTTCAGTAAAAAAACTCCAACAGCTTTCATTCGCCAAGACGATCCTCCTTCTTCACAGTTTCTCCGGATGTGATACAACCTTGGCAATACACGCAAAGAGCAAAGTGGGAATTGTAAAGATCTTCAAAGCGAAACCTGACCTCACTCAAGACATCTCTACTGTCTTTCTTAGATCCCTCAACATCGCCAGAGAAAATTGAACAGGCTGGCGAGTAGTTTTTTGCTGCATACCATGCTCCTGCACAGCAAGAAAATTTGAACAAACATCGCTACTCGGCATTTTCGAAAGCACCAGTAAAGCCTAAATCAGACATTTGTAATATATGCATTGTAAAAATCACTTTTTACTATTATCTGTTGAAATAAAGTTGGGACTCTGCTCAAGGATAGTAACATAGGCAAAACTTTTGCGCCTTTACTGTTAGTTACTTTAAAATCGTGTAGTCGTTGTTTAACAAAAATTTAAAATTTTCTGTCAAAATCCCAAAAACTCTAATAACTTTGTGAAAAGGATAGTTTCTAATTTTCGGTGGCTCTTGGGAGTTAATCTACTTAGTTACCTGTAAATATACTCGACAGGAGTGTTGCCTTGCAGCTCCTCTGGTTGGGGGGAGAGTGGCCATGTCTGATTTAGGCTTTACTGGTGCTTTCAAAAATGCCGAGTAGCGAAGTTTGTTCAAATTTTCTTGCTGTGCAGTTGGCAGCACGCCACCACGTTCCAGCCATCTGCTCCCCCCCTTCCACAGCCACATGATCTTGACTTTAAGCCCTCCATACCTTCACTAGGATTACTCGCACAAATTGGTATTAAAAACTCCACATAGTATTATTATTTGTAGTAGTATACGTAGAATTTGTAACAGTAAACCATGGTAATTTTGAACAATGAATATTTTCCCCTATTTTCTCCACTTTATATCTCCACTATTATTAATCCTATAAAAAAAGTTCATAGGACATTTTTTGTAGAGAATTTTAGGTAGTTTAATTTTACTAATGACAACCTTTTTCCTGGAGGCCATAATTGACCGAGCGAAGTGAGGTCTAAGATTCAAGTCTACGGTTTGGCATTTCTCTTAATGTTTTTATGTTGCGCATTTACGGCGAAACGCAGTAATAGATTTCCATGAAATTTGACAGGTATGTTCCTTTTTAAATTGCGCGTCGACGTATATACAAGTTTTTTGGAAATTTTTCATTTCAAGGATAATATAAAAGGAAAAAGGAGTCTCCTTCATACGCCAATATTACCGTAAAAATCAGACTATAGAATTATTCATCATAAATCAGCTGTCTAGTGGACTATAATACTACCCGTTCAAAAACATCGAACATCTTGAAAATGTATCTTTCCATTAACGTTAGTAGACAGTCGACTATAATACTACCCGTTCAAAATATCGAACATCTTGAAAATGTTATCTTTCCATCAACGTTGTGACGACACGTCACGGTACGATATAGGACAGAAAGCTCTATGTTTATTTAGGATTTTTTCTAGACATTTAATTGATAAATTATTTATTAATTTTTGAGAAAACATAACAACAGGTCAATGTAACTCACTGAGCGCGAGGTCTACTGTTCACAGAACTACTAGTAGTTTTTGAGTTATTTACAAAAAACCGAAAAATGCACCTTTAGAGCCCCCTTCCCCCCTTAGCACCACCCCCACCGGTCAGTACTTTTAGTATGTTGTTTAAGAAGACTTCCCTTTCAACTCTACCAATTTTGGCTTATACATGAGTTATTCCCCTTTTTATGTTTTCGTTGCCTGGACTAGAATAGATGATCTTAGGGTGGCCACTAACGACATTGATGACACACACACCTTCAAGAGTGTTTAACATATTATGTGAACACACATATTCGTCAAACATGTTGTGTCATTAGAGAAGGCTTCAAATTTTTTGTACAAAAATTTGAAGAAAATTTTTTGAAGTTAAGTTTTTGTATATTTGATTTTTTGTTGTTTTTTTCTTTGCTGCTCTATTCGAGGTTAAATTATTCTTGCAGGATTATCATTTGTAATTTTCCAGTGGTTTATTTATTCTTATTGGTTGTTTATTCATGTTAGAAGCTGCTGTTGTCAAACAGCTATTTTTCGTTCACACATGCTCGCCACCCTTGTCCTGTCGTTAGTGGCCGACCTTAGTCACGAGAGAAAGCTTGAAATTGCAGCGGCCTAAAGGCGGAATCCCAACAGTATCAGACTCAGTGACCAGTACTGTGAAAATACAACTAACATTATTTCTATAATCCGTACAAATTTACTTCAGACTTGGAGGAATATGCAGCGCAGAGAAATGGAGGGAGATCAGCTAATTACAGTGATTAATAAAGTCATAGGTAGAAGCGCAGTTGCCCATTTGTCAGTCGTCTGACTGCTTTCAGGCAGGAAACTTCGCATGTGTAGCATGAACAGTCACGAGAATGGTCGCTTCAGAACAGCAACATCGCGCCTCTGTATCCCTACCGCTGTATGCTTTCTCTGCTGCGCATGTTCATCCCAAGTAAGAAGTAATTCTGCACAGAGTATAGTGGGACTATTGCCACTCAGCCCGGCAGAGCGAGTATGAATATTTCTATTGGAACTTATGAGAATAATATTCTCTCTGTATCACTGAATATGTGGCTATGTTCTAATAGGGATAAGGACTATCTTTTCTCGTTACTGAATTATTTATAGTAAACAAAATTTCATTTTTGCCAAAATTGGATATATTCATCTGAAGATACAGTTATACACAATTCATTGAAATATTAAAATTTGAATCAATTTATTCCTATAAAGCATATTTAGAAAATAATAGTGTGACAATATAATGAATGACTTCTAATTTTTACTCTGAATATAATCTGAGATGAATTCATCCATATCATTAAATAATATTGGGTACCTGTTCAATGCCGGTCATTTTCGCAGCAATAATATTTGACGACTTGTTTTGCAGATGCAGAATCCCATCATGTATTCGCAACAAATTGCTTCTTTAAACAACGGCACGGAATCCCAATCGCCGATATCCATGTCTCCACATGGCACCCCTCAATATTTTGTGCCGCCCCCGGCAGCCGGCGAGTACTACATGCCTCCAGTCCCCGCCGGCCAATATCCTCCCTATGGCCCCCCTCCTGTCATGGTGGCCACAATTCCCGAGCAGCCAGCGCTGCAATACTGCACTGATGCCCCCACCCCCGCCCCCGCCGCCGTCGATCAACCGTCCACCTATGCTCCCGCTGAGGTAAGCCACACTAGAAATCTTTCAAATATCCCAAGTCCATCCTGTTGTGGTAAACCTGCTCTAGTAGATGGGCTTACTATAGTTGAGAAGGTCTATTTCCGAAAAATTAGATCTGTAGTAAATTTGATATTGTATTTTAAATATTATTGTATGAACATTTTATGAATTTGATTGCTTGTTTGTGTTTTAATGGGAATAAAATCGATTTATTATTATATAAGCAAACTAATAGATGCTGAGAAATTTCCTTTAATCTGTCTTTGCAGACAAACTGTAACATTACAATGCTACACACATCGAAATGTAGCATTGGTTTGATATATAAATTTGTTTCAAGTGAAGATTGTTTTGAAGTGATTTGTTTCAACTTAAATATCTAAATAAATTGATAATCTAAGTTTAGAAGTGATAGGTCTGATAGTCGATTGCCTAAATAAATTGATAAATCGAAGCTTAAAATTTGTTTTCGTCTTGTTTTTATTATCAATTGTTTACAAGTTTGTGTTTCTTGAATGGTTCCAAATTTTCTTAAATAACTCAATATTATTCGTTACAAGTGGCAATTGAGTGGAATATTTCTAATTAATTTATTAACTCAAGCCATCCAAATTCAAAATTTATAGTTTTAATGTTTATTTTGGACTAAAATTTTATAAAAATTGTACACGTGAAATTCTAACCTTATCTTGGACTTTGTCACTTATAAATTTGGAAGAAAAATAGCACAAGGACTACCTTATTATTTCATCTTTCAATGTTATTACATTAGTGTCATTTGCATTGTAAATAAATACATAAAATACATAAATACATATCAGGCCTGGAAGTGTAGCTTTACAGTAGTAAATTAAGCAGTTTCATATAGATTGAGAATTTCATAAAGAGCTTAGATTTGATTGTTGAATGTAGAATCTAATAATGCTGAGATATTATTTTATATTTTGATAATCTATATATTGATTTGTACATTATCCCGCTCCATGCTTTCTGTTCTGATAACTGTAGATCAGTTTAGTCGTGTACGTCTAATTTTATCTGGCTTAAACTATTATAGTATTTTATTCCCTTTGTATTGAATTTTTTTCTCAATTAACATCCAGTGCTGTAAATGTTGAATTTTGTTTTGAGCTTTTTTGTGCGTCAAGATATTCAACTTGCCATGAAGTCCTAAATTTTTATTTTGCACTAGGCTTAATTTTCCCTTTGTATTGATTTTTTTTCTCAATTAACATCCAGTGCTGTAAATGTTGAATTTTGTTTCGAGCTTTTTTGTGCGTCAAGATATTCAACTTGCCATGAAGTCCTAAATTTTTATTTTGCACTAGGTTTAATTCTGTATTTGTAGGTACAGTATTAGCTTTCAATGGAATTTAGTAATTGTACAGAATCCATTTATACAGCTTTCCTCAATATATAATTGAATTGTACTTTTGTTCTTATGCACTTGGTAGTTTGTAGATCAATGATGGACTAATTTCAATTGTTTTATTCGTTCGTTCGTTTCCGTATCTAGGTCAGACTGAAAATGAGTTTTTACTAATGAACAAGAATTTGTTTATTCAAAACTTACAGTGCTCATCTTTACAGAAAGCATAGGCGTGGATCCCTGTCCTTGATTGCCTCTCAGTATGTACGCAGTCTCTTCAAGTGTTTTATTTTGTCATTTTGTCAGGTGTCACCTGAGCAAATTGTGGAGGAAGACGCTGCTCCTCAGGAGCACCAAGAGCAGCAGGCCACCGACGCGCCCGCCGAAACACCTGTGGTTTCGTTAAGAAACCTTGAAAAGGTTGAAGATGGTGGGCCTACGAACCACCGTAGCGGCTATCGTAACACTAATCGAAGGGGGGGCTATAGAGGTGGCGGTCCACGCCATCAACTTGCAAATACGGTACCAAAGTACCCTTTTGCAAACAATAATAGTCCTATGACATGTAATAAAAATAATATTAACGAAACTCCGAGGGGTGGGTTTAGGGGAGGTCGAGGTGCATACCACCGGTTTAGTCAGAACGGTGGGAGGCGGGCCAACACCCGCTCCCAGACTCCGTCGCCCAGTAATACATACCCTAATCAAGTGAGTTCGCCCAATCCGCAGGTACAACAGCAGCAGCACCAGCACCAGCAGCCACAACAGCAATATAGAAGCATGCAGCAGCTGCATGTGCAGCCCTATATGCAGGTGCAGCCGATGCAGGTACAGGCGCAGAGCGGGGCAAATGCCCCTCAGCCGCGTCGCTACCAAAATGGTGGCCGACGTAGCCACACTAACAACAGCAACAACGCGGTGAGTAGAATTGACCAAAGCTGTACCGCTCATATCAATCACAGTATTATTAGTTTCTTTGTAGTAAGAGGGCCATTTTTTCTATCTCCGATGGGCTATAAATAAAATACGAATGCATATAAAACAATTTTTCATCGAATGTTACTCACACTTATGATTAATTTTCAACATAATTGCCGTGTAGGTTGAGGCATTTTTCATACTAGTGAACCAGCCTACCAAAAACATCTTAAGATGTTGCCGCCAAATGAGTTTGAGTAGGCTGTGACGTTGTTTTGGAGCTCCAAAAGCTCTTGAATTCAAGTCATGTATTAAGTCTATGGAAATGTTTCTAATAGCCAAGTCAGGTGTGTGTGGTAGGTAATCAAAACTATCCCATTTTATGTGGGATAACTCAGACATGATGTTTAATAATATGATCACACAACGTTTAGAAAGGTACTAGAAGCTAAAGTCCAAAACAGTTTGAATTCCAAGTCATACATCAGACCCAATGTAGCTAGGTTATGTGTCGTATTGCACTCGAATTTGTATGAAAAATAATATTGCAAATATTCGCTGGCCAGGATAGCCGAGTCGACTAAGGCGTTGCTGCACCCTTCACTCTGCTAGTGCTTGCTACCTGGTCGCAGGTTCGAATCCCATCAAATAGGCATGGACGTTTGATCATTTCGTAAATCACCCTCGCTTTTTCCATTACCCACGCACTAGCAAAAAAGCTCATGTGGACATCATCCTCAATAAATAAATGAAATAAAATAAAAAATGAATATATTTACAATCCAAAACACTATTTTGTAATAATAATCGTTATATTTTCTTGAAATGTGTAATGGTGGGATATGCTACTATAAGTTTGGTGGGTGTAATTGACAATCAAGTGGAGGACAGTATTACTAAACAATTTATTAAAAACTATATCGTCACGTTGAACAATATTATGATTTTTATTATAAACTATCAAGATTACTAGTTTTAAAATGTTAATGAGATTGGTATGAATTTATAAACAATAATAAGTGCTACTCGCTTGGCTAATCTGTGGTCGCTCAGGTTTAGAAAAACATATTATGAAATTAATTTTTGGCACTGAAAACTGAAAAACTGTAGAATAAAACTATTATCTAGAACTTTTCCTTATTTTCCTTTGGCCTGCACCTCAGGGTCCGGCCATAAAGAAATCACTCTCGACGTTAATTTAAAAATATTTATAAAATAGAAGTATAGTACCCTTAAAAAATTAATAAAATATTAAAAAACAAGAATACAAATTGTAATGTAACTAGTTTCGGTGATCACACCATCAAGTCAGGTTGTAAAAAACATTTATTAATTTTTTAAGGGTACTATAATTCTATTTTATAAGTACAAGAAAGTAGCCCTGAATTCATACAATTTAAAAATATTTATAAAAAACTTTTATAAGATGATTGATCAAAACACTAACTTTCCCTACAAGGACCCAAATCCCGAAAATACAACTATGTGGGATTAAACTGCCCGGACTGGGAAAGCCTATAATTGAATTCTCAAGACAATATCCCTTCAGGTGAGCAATGCTTCGATACAAGCACCTGTAGCTCACAGAAACGATTGTAAGAGTATGGGCCTCGAATAGTAGATTCAATAGTTATTTGTATATCTAGAGTGAAAAGTACGACTTTTTCTCCCTGTGGGAAAAAGTTTGAAGCCCGAGGCGAAGCCGAGGGCAGCAATTTTCCTGAGGGAGAAAAAGTATTTTTCGCTCGTGATGTACACAACATTTTTCCTCCATCTACATTTTTTTATAGAAACTGCAAATAAAATCATTCTAATAACTTACGTATTGGTGACAATGATTCCTAACAACATAACCTAAAATCTAAAACCTAAAAACCGGTCGTCTGATTGGCACTGCCGATTGCGCTATCTATCGGCAAAAGTTGTAACAATTATATCAGCTGAGCAGCTACCAAAAATGGCTGACTCCAGATCACGCGGTTCAGATTTGAATTGCAGATCAAAAAAAAAAGTTGGCTGGTATTTTGAATAGAATAAAATATTTTAAAAATTGTATAAATTTTTATCGTCTACTAATATTAAGAATATAATAATTATCATACAAACATATATTTCATGAGTTAATCAAATTTCTGGTTGTGGTATTGAATTCAGTTGACTCAATGACAGACACCTCTATTATGCTTTCTCATCTGAGCTTAGACCTTCTAACCTTACAATGTAAGTTTCAAAATAGAGATGCTCCCCATATTATTTAAATGGAGTCACTTTTACTCCCTAGGGAGTTTTTCTGTTTTTTTTCTACCGAGAGCGAAAAAGTGACACTTTAGTATTAGGTTTCAGGGAGTAAATTAAGTACTTTAGACAGTAGGTGGAGGAAATAGTTATTTGTATATCTAGAGTGAAAAGTACGACTTTTTCTCCCTGAGGGAAAAGTTTGAAGCCCGAGGCGAAGCCGAGGGCAACAATTTTCCTGAGGGAGGAAAAGTATTTTTCACTCGTGATGTACACAACATTTTTCCTCCATCTACATTTTCTTATAGAAACTGCAAATAAAATCATTTTAATAACTTACGTATTGGTGACAATGTTTCCTAACAACATAACCTAAAATCTAAAACCTAAACAGCGGCCGTCTGATTGGCACTGCCGATTGCGCTATCTAGCAAAAGTTGTCACAATTATATCAGCTGGGTGTCTACCAAAAATGGCTGACTCCAGATCGCGCCGTTCAGATTTGAATTGCAGATCAAAAATATTTGTTGGCTGGTATTTTGAATAGAATAAGATATTTTAAAAATTGTATAAATTTTTATCGTCTACTAATATTAAGAAGTAATATCATACAAACGTATATTTCATGAGTTGATCAAATTTCTGGTTGTGGTATTGAATTCAGTTGACAGACACCTCTTTATGCTTTCTCATCTGAGCTTAGACCTTCTAACCTATTATAATGTAAGTTTTTAAAATAGAGATGCTTCCCATGTTATTTAAATGGAGTCACTTTTACTCCCTAGGGAGTTTTTCTGTTTTTTACTACCGAGAGCGAAAAAGTGACACTTTAGTATTATGTTTCAGGGAGTAAAGTAAGTACTTCAGCCAGTAGGTGGAGGAAAAATCTATTTATGTGATACAATCCAGACAGACCTTGACTCGCAGACCAAAAGCCAACTCACTCTTGTTTGTCTAGCATGGAGCTAAGATCATAATATTGCGCTTTTGCGCTATTACGCAAAAGTTGTATGAGTGCGCCACACCAGATTTTTTAATATATTATTTGGGTACATAAGAGAAGTCCAGAACCAATTTATTCATGCAAAATTTCCTTGTGCTAGATATAGGGTGGCCCAAAAATCTCGTATTTTCGGCTCAGTTTTCAGCTATTTCTGCTAAATCTCGTAATCGGATAGAAAAATTTGCTCTCGCCTTTTTCCTAGAATGTGAAATTCTGAATAAAATGAGATCCTTCGGAACTCTCTATCTCCAATGAGTACTGAGTTATGATTTTTCAAAAATGAGTGAAATTTGAAGAGAAAATCCATTTTTGATAAATTTTAGATTTTGATCAACAATATCTTCCGATTGTTACCATTTAGATGTATAACTCAAAATCCCTCTGGGCGTATTTTTGTGCTCTA
Source organism: Nilaparvata lugens (assembly GCF_014356525.2). NCBI lineage: Eukaryota > Metazoa > Arthropoda > Insecta > Hemiptera > Delphacidae > Nilaparvata > Nilaparvata lugens. Next base: position 89,881,234 of record NC_052504.1, read on the forward strand.
CAATCTGAGATCAGGTAGAGCGCTCTATCTCATATAGATTTCCAGGTACACCTAACAACAATGCTCCTTGTATTGTGAAAAACACCTGATTTTCAGCTTCAACCATCATCACCAACTACATAGTCTACACATTGATATTTCGCACAATGACATAAGTTCATAAGATTATGTTCTATGAGGATCACCCGTTAGATGCACTTCATTTCAGTATTTCCTAGTGGAGAGGCGCGCTTAAGGACACCTCAAGGATCAAAATTTCAAGCACTTATAACTTCTGACACAATGCTCAGATTTCATCGTACTACATTTCATTATTCTCGGTCGTCAAGGCGGTCCAAAATCATGCATCATAAGTCAAATTCGGTCAAAAAGTGGACTATTTATTGTTGAGTTTACTAAAGCCCATATTCCAATACACAAAAAATGGCCAATTTCTATATTCAAATATATCCGAATTTGACTTATGATGCATGATTTTGGACCGCCTTGACGAGCCGAGAAGAATGAAATGTAGTCAATCGTTATAATGTTATGCCAATCGGCATAATGTTATTCCCTAAATTATCCTCGTTAATGAGGCTTATAGATCAATCAGCAAGGAAAGTTGTGTGAGTGTACCACACCAGATTTTTTGAAATTGATAAAATAATGGATTGAAATACAATAGTAATGTATTAATATTATTTGCATCTTTAATAGGTACTACAAAGTGACCCAGAATAATGGGAACTTTTTAAAACGTCATAAAACAAAAGTGAGAAGGGCTAAAATGATTTTATCCAAACTAATGTAAAGTTCAAGACTTGCCATTTAATAACATCATCTTTTGACAATTACTTCATTAAGATGGCTTCCTCCTGGCTTCAAATCTGTGTGGACGATTCCTCATTGATGGCTGCAACATCTCATCTGGGATATTGTGGATTTAATTTTAATTCTCTGTTCTAATTTTTAATCAATTTAAAATTATTGATGAAATTGTGAGCGAAATACACACTGCACGGCATTCAATGGCAACTGTGCGAGTGAGTATTGTTTGGTAATCGTGTAATCTCTCGATTAGGTTGCGTTTCCTGGCCCCATGGATCTGTCCACCTGCGATTTTCTGTTTGTGGAGCTATCTCAAATCAAACGTTTTCACAACTTGACCAATAACTTTGGTTGAATTATAAAAGACAATTCAGAATGAAATTAACAATATCCCAGTTGAAATGTTGCAGCAATCGTTCAGGAATCTCAACAGAGATTTAAAGAGTGTATTCATGCAGGAAGAAGCATCTTTATGAAGTAATTGTCAAAAGGTGATAGATGTTATTAATAATCCTAAAATGGCAAGTCTTAAACTTTACATTTGTTTGGATAAAATCATTTTTGTCTTTCCCACTTTTGTTTTATGGCATTTTTAGTTCCCGTTATTCTGGGTCATCCAGTATAATTCTATTTTTATTCTATCTACTTCTTTCTTACCTATTCCATCTACTCTCTATTGTATTGTATTATGAAGTTAATATTCATGGTATACTTTCATGATAAGTTTCATTCCACATGGATGCAAATAACAACTTTTCTTTCCTCCAGTATTGCTAATGTGATCTAGTATAATGTTCATAGCTCAATATATACTATATTATTTTCTTTGATATTTGTAATTGATTAATACCAATGCAGAACTGTTAAATAATTATTTATCTCTTAAGTTTGATTTAATTTTATTGTATTTTTTTTAATGTTACCATCGGCAACAGCCTTGTAACAATTATCAATAAATATATCTATCTATCTATTTGGTACTATAATAGTACATTAATATAGTATTTTAATCTATTATTTTTCATCAATTTCAAAAAAGGTACTATAGTTCCATTTGTATAAATCATTATATTATTGGAAAAGCATTGAGTAATGATTAGGCTACCTTATGAATGAGATATTGTAACTGTTATTTCTGAAGAATAGGAGTTTTGTAGAAGCAGTGATCTAATAATGGTTGTTACGTCTGTTACAGCATCATACGCATGCGCGCAAAAGGGAAAGTGTGTTGTTGGACAATGGAGCTGCCGGGGACGGGTGCAACCAGCACGCCCCCCCTTCCACCCTGCCGCCCACCAAAGATGAGCAGGAACTTTGCTTGTCTCTGAAGAATTTAAATGTGCAATAATGTTTCACAAATTACTCAAAGTACCGTTACCAAAGTACTTAAAAACTAGTTGTTGTAAGAAAACAATAAATAATCTTACGGTTTCTACATAAATTTCTTGGTGGCTGTTGTTGAAGTGGCGAAAATAAGTGTATTGATCCATTGTTGAATGCAATGTCCTGAAAGAGTCGCAACCACTCGTAAATTGGATGAAATTACAAGAAACTAGTATTTTTTAAATCTAGTTCAGAGGAATTTGTTGCTCTTTATTAATAATTCATGTTTATGTCGATTAAGGTACATTTATTTTGGAAATTTGGTCAAGTATATCTTCCCTACAATTCAATGAGTTTTTCCAAACTCATTTTATATATATATTTCTTTTTTGTGGCTCTGATTATGGTAATTTTATTTACTGTAACTTTTGATTAGGACTCACATACAAAAAATGTGGTCAACAGAGATGAAGTGAGGATAAGAAGAAAAAATGTGCTTTAAAAAGTGTTTAATTCAAACTTGCAAAGCAATATTAATTTTGAACACTTTGACTACCGACTATCCTTAATAACATTTGCTGCAGATAGGCTAATTTTCATTTCAAGTTACATAACTTGAGGTTGTGCAAAGGCGAAAAAACTTTCCACTGGTGATATTTTTCAAAGTTTTCGATTTTTATACTATCAAGCTATCAAAATGAAAAAGTTTTCTCAGGAAAACATTTTTTTTCCGAGTGCCTAAAGTTGATTTTTTGGGACAGACCATTTCAAATTTGATTAGAGATAAATCCATCAAATTTTGAGGATGAATTCTTCATGGTATTGTTACAATGAAGAATTTATCCTTAGAGTTTCATGAATTTATCTCTTAACGAATTTGAAATGATCAGTCCCACAAATTAAAACTTTATATGCTCATATTGCATCAAAAAGTAATGATCGGAAAAATGTTTTCCTGTGAGAATTTTTTCATATCTTGATAGTATACGAATCTAAAACCTTAGAAATATCACCAGTAGAAAGTTTTTTCTAGCCGAAGGCTGTGCACCTTAATTGGATACATCTTTCTAGCTTTTGGGTCATTAAAAATGTTATATACGCCGAAACTGGTTTCTTGTTGAATCCATTAACAAGTGGTTATGACAAGCAAGACTTGATTCAACAAGGATATCTTTATCACTATTGAAAGTGGTAAATTTATCATCACTACAAAATGTGTTCGTGCTGAAGTTAGTTGTTTAAAAGTTGCTGAAGTTGTTATAAGTCTGATTACATTTTTTGAATAGTATACAGTAGCTTCCAAATCACACTCGTTACAATAGCACATGGGCTGCTTTTTGTTAATAAGTAAGAATAAATTTATCACTCATAAATCTTAGCTGGGCAAGACTTGGTTTCCTAGCAACCAAGTACTGTACTTGATCGTTTCTAGACAACAATGTCTAGGTTTCATCCTGAAAATTGAAAGAATTTAGTCCTTAATATCAATATTGTCAACGCCAAATTCAGTAAATTGAATTCGTTGGCTTGTTTCAAAAAATTAGTTCTCATCAATAAATCATTCATTAACATATTGATCATTTTTAAACGACTGAATCTTGAAAGCTAGGCTAGATGTGGCCTAAATATATAAGTGAATTGTTATTTTTTAACAGGAATTGCTCAAGTATACAGTTGTTAATTCATTTCCTTGTTAGTCTAGTTTCTGTAAGTAGTATCTGGTAAATTAGACGAAATTTAGATTATCCAAGTTAGAAATTTGTTTAAATATATATCTACTGTTAGAGTTTGTATATACGATATACATTCGTCAATGTATTTGTGTAAATTGTTTTTCATGTTGAACTCACATGTAACTGAAGTAGACATCTTATTTTCCCACTCTTATTACAACAATGCATTTTTTTACATTTGTACTCCATGTTTCAATATTTTGTTGATTTGAAAACATTTCATTTTTCGATCTGGGAAATGTATAGTCATTCTCTAGTTGATCTCTCATTCATTAATAATCTATTATTTATAAAAAAAAACCAAAGGTAACTTAGCCAGTATTATGTAGTTTAATTAAGTAGTAATTTCAGTTTTTCATTTCGTAAAAATTATAGTTCCTAAATTTATTGTATTTTCCCCCACATGATTATTCTTTCTGGATCTTTATTTAATTTTTATTCACTCTTCAGTTTGAATAATGAGATGTTGAACTCAGGTACAAATACCTAGTCATGTATAAAATATTTGTAGCTGTGAGAATGTTAGATTGCGGAAATAGTTTGTTAATATGTATTGTTGAAATTGATAAAAATGTGAATAATTATTAGTTGTAAAGTAATTGTGGGAGGATTTATAATCTCATCATAAATACCACTTCAGTATTCACTGAAATTTGTTCGTTAATTCGATTTTTGTTAAGATGATGCTTGTAATGATCCGAATTCATTTCTTTTCTCCAAATCACATTCATTTCTGTTACCATACCGGTGGTAATAAAGCGATGCCATACTGAACGTGAAAAAACTTGATGGCGTTAGTTGTCACTGAGTTTATTTTAGATTTTTGACCCAGAAACATATTTCTCAAAATGAAACCTTCATAATATTATATGATGTCCAACTTGATTTTTTTTAAATTTATATTACAGTTTGAAAGTCCATAATAAGAACCTTTAGAAGTTAAATTTTTTGAGATTAGCAGTAAACAGTCAAATTTAAACTAAACAAATTTGATTATAATTTTTATTTTGAAATCTTCTTTCATGGGTTAGCCATTACTGCCTGCTCCGAACCTCTGTGCCTCTAAAAACCATTTCTTCCTAGAATGTCCTTGATCACTTCTTCTCTTATATTGAAATATTATCAGTAAAAGCTTGATCAAATCCTAAATAATTATGTTTGATTTAATTTGTTTTGGCAATAAAAAATGTATTTTTTACTTGATTTGATTTATTTGTTCCTTTTTAATCTTACATTTTGGTTTGTAGTTATTGCTATAGTTTTTACTTCGATAAATTCAAATTTCACTGCTTTTTCAACGTGAATGTTGTAACATGCTTGGTTAGCGTACTTGGAGTAGTGAAGTTCAAGCGTAATGTAGGCTTGCGTCAATGCTTTGGAAAGGATTTCGACACATTCTTAATAGGTCCATCATTTTAATTTGGAAGTAGCCTATCTATAGTAGTCTGATTATGTCTGACATCCAAAATACTAGTAGTTCTGTGAACAGTAGACCTCACGCAGTATTCTCATCCACAAGTACCTGATTGAAACTATAGACCTTATGGAAATACAGCAATAGACTGGCTTCCAGCCACTTGTCAGCTGATTTATGATGAATAATTCTATAGTCTGATTTTCACTCAAATATTGGCTAATAAAGGAGGCTCCTTCTTCCTTTTATATTATCCTTGAAATGCAAAATTTCCAAAAACCTTATATATACGTCAACGCGCAATTAAAAAAGGAACATACCTGTCAAATTTCTTGAAAATCTATTACCGCGTTTCGCCGTAAATGCGCAACATAGAAACATTCAAACATTAAGAGAAATGCCAAACCGTCGACTTGATTCTTAGACCTCACTTCGCTCGGTCAATATACCTATATTTCATGTTCAATTGATAGTACCTTTCTAGTATTTTTGAAGATACCATATATGTAACGGTCAATTTCAAGCGTAAAATTGATTTAATTTGACCTTTGAAAATGTAATAAATTTGGTCAAAACATGTCATGTCATGGAAAAGCAAAAAGGATACTAGCTCATTCAAGAGGAAAACCATCGAATAAGCCTATTAAAATCAGAAAAAATCCGATCATAACATTTTCGTAGAAAGCACCTAAACGTAGAGGTCAGACCGGTGTGTGTGAGGGGTATGGTATATAACAATTTTGAAAATATACCTTCCAATTTAGTGCGATTTTACGCAATTTCAACTTGAAAACTATCATTCCATTCAAACTTTTTATGTTTTTAGTAGGCTACTTATTACTTCAATAATTTTCCATTGAAAATTGTGTTGGCCTGTGTTTTTTGACTAAATAACAAATGGAATGAAATTTAATAGAATTTATTATTCATTAAATTGTTTCAAGAAAAATAATAATGCAGTCACAGAATAGGTACAGAATGGAAACTTGTAATCAAACGCCTATCTAACCAATGCTTTTTACGTGACGCAAATACTAGACACATCACGTGACCTTAGGAAGTTCCAATCCTGGTCTTCTGATTGGCTCGTAGCAGTGAACGAGATCAATTATTGATCCGGATCATTAGTATGTATACTGTGATGTAGAAGCCCTAAATAAGCCTATTCATGATAGCATGCTATAATATGGCAGTAAAACAACCATATTCACCATTGGATCATAATATACGATCATTATTTCTAAATCTATTCTATAAACTTCTCTCGTATCATCACAAAGCAATGAATAAAATGTCATATAATTAGTGATTTTGGCAATATTTTAATCGCAGTTAAAGCTGCGTTTACAGCAAAGTTATTAACAAAATGTTTATTTTTCCGTCCTTAAAGATTCTATTAGATTTCGATTAGGTTTCCCACACACAAGTCCAAAACTCATGTGGGACTATTTCCTTTGTTGTTGTGTCGGTGCAAGTTATATTTCGTACAGGCTAATAGGCTAGTTTGTTTTGGGCCATCGGTTGGTGGCTGTGTCGTGGTTGTTTGTTATTGAATAATATACAGTATAGTGGGCATGTTTGCGATGCAGTCGTCGACCGATGGCTCGGAATTTTGAATAACAGAATTGCAAGTTTTGTTAATTTTTTTCAAGACTTGAAAACTTTTTATGGCTTAGCAATAATATCCAGGTCAATAATGCAATACATCTTTGTGAATTGATATTTATTCCTTTATACTAAAAGCATATATGTATGTATTCTTGTGCACTGTATATGGCAATAAAGAATTATTGAATTGAAAAAAAAGATTTAACATAACTTCTCATCATACAAATGATGTGCATATGTGTTTGTCAAGCTCCATTTAATCTAATAGAATCTATAAGGAGGGAAAAATAAACATTTTGTTAATAACTTTGCTGTAAACGCAGCTTACGAGTGTCAAACTAGTGCAAAATGTTTCTTGATTTTTTTTATTTGCTACCACCTTTCATGCATCACTAGCGGTGACATCTGTAATTAATTTTTATCCTGTAGACCTATTTCAGCTTTTCGTTATTTTGTGTTCATAACCATACCAGTGTTATAAGGACGGAAAAATGAACATTTTGTTAATGTATTTGGTGTAAACGCTGCTTTAACTGCGAATAAAATATTGCCAAAATCACTAATTATATGAAATTTTATTTATTGCTTTGTGATGATACGAGAGAAGTTTATAGAATAGATTCTGAAATTATTATCAAAACATTCCTGATAATATCAACATATTGCCATTTGAAAACAAAATCCTAAACCAGAACCTTTTAGGTTGTGTTCTTATATAGTGAGGTCCACGTTATAATGACAGTATTTGATCAACTTTGGTTTTGCTATCCTTGTCTATCATTTGACAAAGCCGGTGGTACTATCCTTTTCTAGGTCCACAACGATGACAATTATATTTTTGACAATGTAGAAATATAATTAATTAATGCAGAGAATCGGCATCGCTGTTCTTCTATCTTCATCCACTGCCAATATAAGGTGGACCACACTATAGTTTTGTAGACAGGACAAATTTAAATCCAGCCGATCTGAGATCCTCCCTTCATCAGTAGGCCTACTTCAGAAGTTCAGAGAAATGGCCCCAATTTTCATTTCTACTCATTTTGCATTCATTTATTTTTTCCAAAATAATAAAACTGCACATATAGGCTACTGTAAAACAAACCATTGATTTGTCACAAACCGTATCTATATTTACCCAATATTGAAGACCATGATGGCTGTCAGCATTTATACAAAATCCTTCACTTTCACAGTCTTTCAATGTACAAGTCTTATAATATAGATTCTATTCTTTAATCTTGAACAATTCCATACTAATCATGTATAAACTACTGTTTTCGTATGTTTTTCCAAATACTTTTGCTATTTGTTGTAATTTAATAATTTACCGTATCGTTTTATCAATATGTACACACGCACAAGGTTAACGCTGATTTGCGATCATTCGCGTTTATTTATGGTTTATAATTATATCATTATTTTATTATTGATTGGAAATGTTCCAATAAGATACAGTATTAAGGCTTATCATTGGATGGAAAAAATACGTATTGGCCTACTATTTGAATTGAAAACGTAGCCTATGCCAATTATTTTTCATAGTAGCCACTCATCAGTTACAGGATATGGATTTGATGACTTGAAAAAATATTGCTACCCGCTAAAAATGATGGTAATGAATATTCTTATGAATATCTCATACTGATGCAGATGCTGTATATAATCGGATGATCTGCAATCAAGACTAAAATAAATCATTCATGTAGGCTACCCGTATGTCAGGTTATTTTGTATTATAAACTTGAAGTGGTATGATCAAAAGGAACAAATACCTCACTACCTTATTCTGTACCGTACTACTGTTACTGTACACTGCAGACAATAATATTATACTTAAACACTACTCGAACATCATACTTTAACATTTTCTCTTTCTTTGTGGTAAAATAATTTCTACATTTTCTCCATCATGTGATATCCTTTATTTTTATAGCCTTCATCAGTATTCATGAAGTATCACTTGAATCCAAGTGATGCTCCTTGGGTGTGCTCATATTTTGCTTTATTTTTCATAATCTCCAATCAATTGTATTGATAGCTCTGATTAATTATGTTTTCCTATTAGTATTATTTTTATGATGTTGTCCTTTAAGCAGCCTTCGAGCTGAGATCAATCACAGCGGAAAGAACAATTCCCTTTTTGTGATTTGCCCAGTCATGTCGCAAAATTGTATTCGCCTTAAAAAATACACTTAGCCTACCTGCTCACATTTTGCAGAGTGAATTCCTCTCAAGGCAATATTTGGAAGACACCAATAAATTATGCTACTGTAGTTTAACACAACATTAATGGCTGTTCATCAGCAGAACTGATAAGTTTAGGCTACTCATCAATGTATGCCTACAATCATAGAGAAAATATAGCATAAGCTCAAGTTATAGCATACCGGTAGCTAAAGCTATCTTGTCTCTATGCTACCAGCCTACATACCTTACTCAGTGTAGGCCCATGTAGGTAGGTTCAATATTATGAAGCAATAAAAGTAATAAAAATGTAATTACTAGCTGTACGGTACTATGGTACTCATATAAAAAAATTCATGATAGATAAATTGTACTATAGGCCTAACATGATGCAATGGACACCTATTGTCTGTTGAGTATTATTTCAATTAATTGTACAGAATTGCTTTATACGCGGAACATGGTCGATGATTCTATCAAATTTCACCAGGAGCCCTGCTTTCCAAAGAGAATTCCTTTGTTTCTCATGGTAGTATTCACATATTTGCAGTCTGCCAATGTGAAAACTCTCATAAAAACGAACTCCATTCTCTCTGTTCAGCAGTTAATGATTGGAAAGCATGGCTTAATGAGAGTAAAACCTTGTCAATAAATGCATTTAGAAAACGAATTGGATATTATATTCCTCACATATAAATAGACTGGTTTTGTCGTTTTATATTGTTGTTATTGTTATATTATTGGGTAAAATGAGCAATGAATATTAACTGTTAATCGTTTGGAGTACTGATATTGTATAATAGTGATGTATAAATTTTTGAATTCTACATTGTTTGAGAATCGATATATATTGAGCGTATTGTCCTGTTAATCTGATAATGTTGACTAGTTTTGGCCGAAGTGATATATGTAAAATAATCTATTATGTAGGTGTGTAAGATCGATATGATAAACATTTTTATGAATATATTACAGACTTGATTCTCATAATAACCTATATCAGTCACTTGGATGTACAGTATTAAATAATTATAATGTGAAAATACCTTCAAAATAATGTGAAATAAACTAGATAGATCCCAATTATTAATTTTACAATATTTCAATGTGCATATGAAAAATAATGTGTACATAAGTAACTGTGCAAATAGAGTTTTTGATGAATGTTAAAAAAAATGAATGGATGTATAGTTATTCTGTGCTAGAGTGTGAATGGAATTAATTATTGATAATGATAGTATTATTGTATTGATGATTTCGTGTTTAGGACGAAGCTAAAATCTATAAGTGATTAACATTTTTTGTTATTCCTCATTTTAACAGCCTTATTCAAATAATATAGTATAAGAAGTATGGAATGACGATATGTGATGAGTGTCTGGTATAGATTATATGCAACTTAGTAAAACTAAGTAAAATGCATCTGTACAATAAAAATATTTTCAAAAATTATTTGCTAATAGTCTAACTATTATAGTTGTTCAATCCTCTTAAAATCGATTGAACAATAATGTACAATTTTTTTAAGAATTTGATTGGAATGAAAAGCAATAATAATTACCTACCTAATTAATATCCTATGTGATGCTTTTGATTTGATGTTTCTCAGAATCTCTTGGAATTTGATTACAAAAGTGATGTTATTTAATGTTTATCAACAATTTATTGATTCTCATCAATTCTTATAAATGATGAATTTATAAGTTACCGGTACGGTAACAAAAAACAAATTTTATTTCTCTACAAGCATTTATTTGGTAGTTCTTCGCTCACTTTACATTGAAAAGTAAACGTTTGTTTCATTAAAATGCATCTCTAGTAAGCTAATCAATAGATATGGTAATAATAGGTTTATTGAAATAATAGTATTGCCCTGTTGCGTCATAGCGCGGTGGAAAATAGACCCAAAATAAAAACTTTTGTTGAATCGGTTTTATGGATGAAAGAGTTTCAATAATGAATCTAATTTATTGTCTATCAGTTTTTATATTGATTTTGAAAAAAATCAATTTTTGGGCTCTTGATGTGATTGCATTTATTCATTGGAATGTAGAATTATGTTATTATTTGATCGAGATACTGCTGTGTACCTAATCAAGTAAATGAGAGAATACAATGAAGCGTTTTATTATTCTTCAACCTGTCACCACATCTACTAAAACCTCCATAGGTACCTAACTAATAATGAATGAAGAATATACCTACATTATAAACCTTCTACCTTCCATTTCCAAAGCAAATAATGTAATGATACTTTTCCCAATAACTCAATTTAGCCTATAGCCTAAATAATTCACTTTTGCCTCCAAATCAATGGCATTAGATAGGTAGGCCTACATCAACGTTAGTAGGCTAGACTAAAATTACACCAACATTAGTTGGGCCTACATTAAAGCTATCAACACTCGTTTCAAAAATTATTCAATAAGTTATTCCTTATTGAATATAGGATGGAACTCAATATTCTCATTCAAAATAAGACATTGCAAAAGAAAATAATATTTTAATGTTACTAGAATCTCAAGATATTCTTCTCTGTAATTCATCTTCTTCGAATTGAGTACGGTACGGTATTTGGGCTTAGCCGCAAAGCCGTCAGTCGAAGCATTGTAATAATTTCGAGGTTTAGGCCATAGAATAAACAATCTTATCCGTATCAAACAAAATAAACAATCTGTATCAGTTTTCTCTGGTGTAGACCTATTATAATAAAAAATGTTTTCTCAAAAGTTAGAAGTGATGATCTATATTATAATTTAAATAATTGGCGCGTATTTGTTTTTTGTGAATAGTAGGTACAAATTTTCTCAACATGAGCGCTGCCTGTTCTGCTGATTTTACGGTTTTAGGTTATGTTTATTAACTTGGAATTTTGTGTTGTATGAGATCATCAGACTATTTTAGTTTTATATCTTTTCCTGGTAGTTTTAACAATTTTAGCAAAAATGGATTGTATCTATTTTCTAATTTCATTTCTATTGATTGTGTCGTATTCAGAGGGTGAAAACAAATATTCTAAAGAGGCAAATGTGCAAAACAAGAGAATACTTTTTGAGCCTGCCGGGGATATTAGAACTTTGGAAAAACCATTCAGAATAGCAAAATTGAACCTGCTATGGAAAAAAGCTCAAATGGTTTGTATAATTTAATATTTCTATAGAAAAATCCATGGTGGTTTTAAATTTTATTCACTCATTACCTTACTCATGTTCATGCTGACAAAAGATGTTTTGATTGTAAAGGTTAGAAATAATCTTCATTTGTCCCATCTAATAATATTAGATGGGACAAATAGCTACCTCTGATTTGCATGGTAGAGAGAGGATCCTAGACTCCTAGAGGTACATTTTTCTATTACTCTGACTCATAAATCAGGATGAATCTTATAGCTTAGGGCTTGAGTTGGTAATTTTAATATTATTTTAGGTAATGATTGTTGGCTTTTTGTCACAGAACTTTGACTTGAGCATGAGCCTACAATAAACATTCTAGGGGAATCAAATCACACATTTTATTGGCCAGTTAACATCGCGAAATAATCATGTCACAAAATCGCACATCTATAATGTTGATTGCTTTGTGCGCTGTCTAGCAGTTAGATTGCGCCATCTTGTTAAAATCACAGATCATCCACAACCTTATTGTCCAATTTAGGCTACATTAAGTGAAAAATCAGTCAAGCTTTTAGCCAGCCAAGGTGCTTTGCACCCTTCAGTCTGACGCACAAGCTAAAACCTCATTTTTGTGGGCAACACCCGCAAAAATATTAATTGGCTACATTTGCCAAGTTGAATTCAGAGAGGCTGAATTCTTGTGCGCGGCTATTGTGCTTTTTCTCTTGGAAAAAGAATAGAATAGAATAGAATAGAATTGTTTATTGATCAACAAATATAACATAATATATATGGATCGTGTCAAGTTAAAAACTACAAATAAAAACGGCCCCAAAACAGACCCTTGAGGGACGCCTGTTTTCACGGCTTTTGGGCTAGATAGTTTATTATTTACTTTTACCACCTGTTGTCTATTGCTCAAGAAGCTTTGAATCAGAGTCAGCTCGCTACCTTCAATACCATAGTATCTCAACTTTTCAAACAATATTGAATGTGACATGGAGTCAAACGCACGACTCAGGTCCAGTAGATCACCAGCAACCATACATTGGCTTTCAAAGCTCTCAAGAATGTAGTTGACAACCTTTTCAATCGCCATAGTTGTTGAATGATTTGGTCTAAATCCAAATTGATTGGGGTTGAGCAAATTATTTTCTACAAAGTACTCATACAGCTGTTTCAGTAGACATGCCTCAATGATTTTACCTACGATCGAGACTATTGCTATTGGTCTGTAGCTTTCTGGCAGTTCCTTTTCACCTTTTTTATAGATTGGATTTATTATCGACATTTTCAAGCATTCAGGAAAAGCTCCAAGTATCATAATCAAATTAATTACACATGTCAGTGGACGGAGAATCGAATCGATAATGTTCTTCACCGTATAATTTGAAAGACCAAAGGTATCCTCACTTCTTGAGGAACTGAGATTTCCCACTATGGACTTCACCGTTTCAATGTCAACCTCTTTCCATGCAAATCTTGGTGCAGCCACATTTTTTAAATTGATGAGATTACATTTTTCCAGCATATCTTCCATTGTAACTGATGTAGAGATAGACATATCCTGAGCATGAACTCCTGCACTAAGAAAAAAATCATTCAGTTTCTCAGGAGGAATGTTGATTGTAGTTGATGACTTATTCTTGTGTTTAGATTCATTGTTGATGATTTTCCATGCTGTTTTACATTTATTGTTAGATTCTGTCAACAGCTTGTCGTTGAGTGACAACTTTGCCCTAGCAATCGCTTCAGTGTAAAGTTTTTTGAAATCTTTGAATCTCTCTTTGTCTTCATTGGCACCTCGGATCTTCCAAATTTTATACAAGACTAACAGGTGGTTCTTCATGGTCTTGAGTTCAGGAGTGTACCAACTATTAACATGCATGTTTGAGTCCTTGGCTCTATTTTTGTGGGTTTTCATAGGGCAAAACGTCGTCAGGTATTGAGACAGTATATTCATAAATTTTTGTACTACCTCGTTCACGTCCCATACATAGAATATCTGTGACCAGTCCAGACTTGAAAGGAATTGACTTAGGTTGTATAACCTACTAGGAGACACTACTCTTATTAAACAACAGTTGTTTTCGTCATCCTGTCGGTTAGGCCCTTTGAGAAGAAAATTGTCTTGACGAATATGAACCAAAACTCCGGCATGATCTGATACAAGGTCTTGCTTATAGATTTCACAATCATATGAATTAGTATCAATGTTAGAAAAAATATTATCTATACAAGCATGACCTCTTGTTGGATGAGAGTGCATGCTATACAAATCAAACGATCTTAGAACATTTATAAATTGCTTTACGTCTGTCTTCTCATAGTCAGATATGTTAATGTTCATGTTGAAATCACCAGCTAAGACAACATACGAATATGGTTTAGAAGTAATATATATTAGTAGCTCCTCCAGCTTGACAAGGAAATCCTTAACATTGGAGTCTGGTGCTCTATACAGACATAGGATAATACAATTCACTGGCAATAATCTAATGGCAGACAATTCAAAGAGGCTGTCTGATGTGAAATCTGATACGTCCATTCTCTTGAATCTCAATGAGTCTCTAATCAAAATAGATGAGCCACCATGCGTTTTTGTATTCCTACAATATGAGTCGGCCAATGTAAAACCAGTGGGCACATAAAATGATACTTCATCTTCATGTAGCCAATGCTCGTTTATGCAGAGGATGTCAATTTGTCTACTTTCAGCTATCAGCTCTATCTGGTTTACTTTGTTCCGCATTGAACAGATATTAATAAGAAAAAGATTCATGGTAGAGCTGTTTCTCAATTCTTTATTCTGAACCAGTAAAATCCACTCTGAGTCATTCTTGTCTGTTGTCAACGAAGTGTTATCGTCAAAATCAAGCTCTATGTTCAATTGATTGTCGTTTATTGATAACTGATACTTGCCGCCATCCATAACAAGTGAGGCCTCATCATTTAGAACAGTTTCAGTTGCTTGTCTAAAAGAGGCAGCTTTCAGCGAAGCCTTGTCGTTTATTTCAAGTTTAAAGGTATTGAATCTTCCACTTCATTGATTGCCTGCATGGATGCTCCACTTATAAAATCAGATATGTAGCGCTTTCCCAGCGAGTTGAGGTGTAGCCCGTGTCGTGTATGGAAACGCCGACCTATGTTACTAATATCTAAAAGCCTAACATTTTTGAATTGTCGACAAATTCTAGCTATCTCTAAGTTTGTTCTCTCTATTTGATGATGAATGTTAGAAGAAATTGGAAGATCATATCTACGAGGCACATTCATGAGTATGATATTCACATGCGACAGGTCATATAAACATTTTTTAAAGAACTTAGAAATTTTTTTGCACCAAATTTTTCCATATCATTTCCTCCTCCCATCAGGACGACCAAGTCGCGATCTGACATATTTTTGCTCTCATGCTCACAGCTTGAAGCAACATCTTCGAATTTAGCACCTGGTTTTATCATTCCTGTCACCTTACAGTCTACTCTTTTTGCCGTGAGATTCACTATATTTTTACCATGACTGTCCGCAAATATTGTTATTTTCTCGAAATTTATTTGACTTGAGCTGTTTCTAATTGCTACTGGGGGTGACGTAGTTTTGTGAGACAAGAAACTTGAATTTTTGAAGTCTCTAACCCGGTTTTTCACAAGACGATGAACTTTGGCCTGATCCGGACGTGAGTTTGACACATTGAATAAACTTCTTCTATTTTGCGAGATACTAATCATATGGAGCTGCGCCTCGTCCGCTTCTTCACACTCAGTCAACACCTCACATCCCTTCCTAGAAGTCGCAAAAGAACTGGAGAGACTCCCAGGAGCTGGAGTAGCTCCTCCTCTGTTGTTTCCAATGCTCGACGAATCATTCATGAGATTATCACTTGATTTAATGTACAACTCGTCATACCTAGCTCTCCATTTGTCAGTCTCTATCCTCTCTAAAACTTTCTCATTCCTGAGCAACAAGTTGTCAGCCTCAAGAGCTTCTATTGAAGTAGACATCAGTAGAATTTTTTCTGTAAAAGTTTTATTATCCTCTTTGAGTTTGTTAATAGTTTCCTTCAAATCCTGTATAATTTCATAGGGGACAGCCTCCATTTGCTGCTCAGCCTCCGATGGAGCCTCCTCTCCTGATAAACAATTTACAGGTTCATTTGTGTCAGCAATCCTGCTCTCTGTCTCAGTCTGGACGCCAGTCTCCGCGGTAGATTTATCGGCAAGATTCAATAACTTAATATCGTTCTCGATTGACCTATTAACTGCCGCCTCCCATTCTGTTCTTAGCTTCTTAAGTTCGTCTCTAAGAGCGGCGTTTTCACAATCCTGGTTACCATCGTCTGTATGTACGACCAGTGAAGAAGACAACTCGTTGACATTGGATTTCTCCTGTTCAAGAACTTGCACCGGTGTGGAACAAAACCCTGTATTATTTCCTTCAGGCTCATATATTGAGCTTTCTGTTAATGATGGCGTAGGTGATTGATTGATCGTTTCTTTTAAACAAGAGCTTTGCTCATCATTCTCATCCTCCACATTAAAGGATGTCTGATGAGTAACTGAGGGATGATTATGTTTTGCTAATACTTTGCTAGTGATTTTATCGATGCTAGCATTAGTTTTTAGGGAAGCATTACAATTTTTGAACAAACATCTCCATGAGACCTGCAGCCCTGTGGCCATTTCCCTACCTTTTCTATAAGAGAAGCCATCGTAAAGAAGTTTTGGATTACCCTTAGAGGTTTGCGTTATTTTCAAGCTGGACATCCTAGAATTCACCAATTTACAATTTTAAGTTTATGGAAACAAAAGATCTTATTCAAAATAAAAGAACGCCATTGTAATACATAAGATATGACAAATGTTAAGAATCACAAATACAGCTCAAAAGAAAGAAAGAGATCTGTCCGGAAAAGAAAGATAAAAGCTGAAAAAACCAACATGTGTGATGTTATGAGATTTAGGATAGATGAAAGACAATTAAAAGTAATCGTTTAAAGTTCAATATAGTTCAGATTCAGGTAACAAGTGCGAAGAATCCAAGTCTGTATTTAGAGCGATAAGCGTAGCACATGGAATCAACAGGTAGATAAGTAGTTGTCTAACTGGTAGTCTATCCCACAATCACTGCTCATAGAAATCTCTGGCTGGTAATCACATCGGTTGTAGATGAAATACAAGTGCATTGATTTTGTTATTAATTAATTCGCCAAATGAGAATAATATTTGTATTATGAATGTTCAGAAGTTATTATTGTAATTCAAGTTTACAAAAGAGTAAGATTTACTCCAATAAATATAGAAGAAAATTGGATTTTTATATTTTTGGAGAGGACGCAGCGATTAGAGGAGAACGGGGAGGAGGGGAAACGAAGATCGCCGAGAGAGCGAGCACGGCGAGGTGAAAGGAAGCTCCTGATAAGAGGTTTAAAAGGTATATCCTACTGGGTGTGGAGATAATAAATTGATATAAGATAGGGAGACGAATGAATTGAGAAGAAATGAAATCGTAGTTATTTATCACTCTAACTGATTATAATTGTTTATGAGCTCGGCTGACTATATCAGTGGAGTTTACAGATGTTGAAAGTTCAGAGCTGTTATCAGTAGAAACAGAAACAGCAGGCTCTTTTCCCGCGCAGAGGATTGTTGAAAATAGAATTCTTGTTATTGGATAGTATGAATTGAGGTTATGATTAGCAAAATTAATTAGCGAATCACTTTAAGATTCAAGAGTGAGCAGGAGAGAAAATTAATACCTTTCCAAATTAACCACACTCTCGCACCACACTAGCACTTAACTCGGAACACAGCAGGTAAGAAATAATTATTTATTACAAGAGAAAATTGAGAGTAACTTCACCACAAACCATCACCGGCAGACCAGTCCTGCCAACCAGAATTGACTTGGAAAAAAATTGCATCCGAAGGAAAGGATAAGGAGGGTCTTCAAGAAGCTGATTTGCGAAAGAAACTGACTGGTAATGATAAATGAATGCTAATGAAATTATTTTGATATTTTTATTAGTGAAAATGTTCTTTACTACATAATTTGGAATTCTATTTCGGTGTTCAGTTACTGTTGGGTTATTATTTTTTCCTACAGTTACCTTAAAAAGTGACCATTCCTGCACTGATTACAGAATGCAAAGAATCACGTTTCCGCTCTAGTGCGCAAAGTATATTACTTTGCGTACTCTTAATACTTTGCGTATTATCTTGCAGCCATCCCAATCAGCTGTTGACATTGTTGGCGTGTATTTTGAATGCATTTTTGTTCTATCTATATTTTTTTCTGATTTCAAATAAATTTAAATGAGAACTCATTAAATTATACATTTTGAATATTATTAATTATTCATTATTTCAAATAATATTTTTTTCATTCATAAATTGATTGGTTGAAAAATCATTTAGAAATAAAGATTTACTCAGAATTATTCAAATTTTCAAATTAATTGGATTAATTTAATTTTAAATTTGAATAAATTATCGATTATTAATTTTCAATTGGATTATCAAGTTTAAAATAAATTAAAGTTGTTATTAATAACAAAATTATAAAGACAAACATTTGATGGATTTCAGCTATCAATTTACCAATTAATCAACCACTTCTCATATTCATTGGTAACTGTAGGAAAAATTTAATGTGAAATGCGTGCGCAAAGTTCCTCTGCTGCACTCAAGAAACCATTCCGCCCTCCCTTACGGCTCGTGCGTAAACGTTTCTTTCGGTGCAGCAAACTGTCACTTTGAGCACTAGTTGCACAAATAACTATTATATTCGACTGAGTAACTTGAATAAATATAATTCATCATTTAGATTACTTTCTGGCTAATCTAGTGTGTGTAGTCTACTTGTAAAATCACTATCATTAAAGCTTAGTTAATCAATGAATTACTCGATTCAGGTCTTGAAAGTAATGGATTACTCCTTCTGTACACACCTTTTTCTCATTCTCAAATATTAATTACCATCTATTTTTCAGGTATAATGAGCACATACAATCTTCTAGAACATTTCAAAGATGTGAATGATCCCAATCAGTATAAACACCATAAGCCTCTTACTGGCGGAAAGTCAGATACACATCTGAACAAGAGTATGTTCAAGGACAAGAAACTGAATAAGCTGTGGGAAAAAGCTGAGGTGGCAGGGTTCACAGGTAGATCAACCCAATGTATTTGATAGAATTATTGTAATATATAAACTGTTTTTCAATTGATTCAAAACTAAAAATGCTTTTGATTGTTTTCAGATAGAGAGACTAGTAGATCAACAATTTTCAATTAGGAAGACATTCTTGAAAAGTATTTTAAAGTTACAAAAAAGTAAATTCATATATCCTGTATCCTCCTATCAATATATTATCATGAATAGACGCTCACTTCGTGAATAGAAAAAGATGGCTTTGTGGTATTTCACTATCCAGTAATTGGGCTACTGCTGAATTATCACGCTACCTCCGTAAACAAAGACGTAGTGCATTCGTGTGACGTCAGCAGAGGTAGGTCTCCTACACCAATAAAAATTCGTTGATTTCAGCTGATCTATTCTATCAGTGTGTGATTCTATTGGTGTGGGTGCCTACACCAATAAAAATACTTGCTGATATAGATCAGCTGAAATCAACGAATATTTATTGGTGTAGGAGACCTTCCTCTGCTGACGTCACACGAATGCACTACGGCTTTGTTTACGGAGGTAGTGATTACCAGCATAATTATTGATTTTGAATTCTGGAACAGAAATTGGAAAAGCTCACGTGTTGGTGGCCAGCTGTTTTCTCACTCGGTATATTATTGGTGTAACACCAGTGTCCCGCTGGTCTTCAGCTTGCTTGACTCACGGACACCATTGGTGTCTCATTGGTGTCCCGCTGGTCTTCCAGCTTGCTTTACTCACGGACACCATTGGTGTTTCAGGCTTGTGTGGACAATGTAATGCGGGCCTATCACTCTCAACTCATGAAGAGCGTGTTGTGACCTTTGGAATCGAAACTTTATTTTTCGCCTGTCTTGAAATTACTCGATAAAGTAAATGAATCATGTCATGTTTTGAATTTGCGAATAACAACAATATTTTGGAATCAATACCAAATTGGAATTTATCTCTCAATAGTCCACCATTAATTGTCTGTCTCTCTTGGTTAAGTTAACGCATTGAAATCCTTCGAAACCACAAAAGATGTTTCTCTTGCCTTGGGTCACACATGAAAACTATGTTGTACTTTCAATGGCATGTGAAAAAATTCCAAATCTGACAAACATAATTCGTTGTTGTGTAATATTTCAAATTCTAAATTTCTTGAATGTCCGAAAAACCCAAGTCTCTGCCTATATACTTTAGACAGGATGGCGATCCTGGGCTGAGAAGGCTTGCAATACACTCCTGTGGTGGTCTGCGGTCGGCCGCCTGCGGCTGTGACGAGGTTGAGCGTGTGGAGCAGTATTGTGCTACTTGGGAATAACAATTGATCACAAAATGAGTTGGTCCCCACACATTGTCAATGTTAAACGGAAATTGAGAAAAGTATTGTATACCTTCTCACAGCTTGCATGGTTGCTGGCTGCGGATCAGTGCAGGAGTGTGTATTTTGCGTATGTTCAGTCGCTGCTTCAATATGGTGTAGTGGCGTGGGGCGGTGCCTCTGCTGCTGTACTTGAGCCTCTGGCTGTCACACAAAGAGCGCCTTTAAAAATTCTTCTAAAGAAACCAGTCAGATATTCGTCAGACCAGCTCTTTTCCGATTTCCAGGTCCTGGATATCCGCCAGCTTTACTTGAAATCCATCCTCACATTTATAAAAACAAATAAAACTAATATCTTTACAAACTTACAACATGATTATCAAACCAGACACCGAATAAATTACGGATATAACTTTCCCAGATCAACCTTAACGTCACTGAACAGTAACCCCTTTCTACTTGCCCATTTGATTTATCGAAACCTCCCACAAACAATCATAGATGCAGAAGAACTTGGTGCTGCCGCCTACAAAAAGAGAGTAGGTTTTTGGCTCCGCTCAATCGGCCGGGTGGCCGCCGCGGCGCTGCTGGAATCGCCATATAGGTGACACAAAGCAATTGGGCACATATTCATCCACAAACCTCACTAGATTGTGATTTTTGTGTTTCAATCCCTTCATGCCTCACCCTGAGTTTCTTTTATTTATTATAATTATTATTTATATTCTGCTTTTATATTCTACATTCTATTTAATGTTGTTAAATCGTTAGTTCAGATAGCTCACCAGAAGATGAAGTTTTCTGAGTCGGGTACTTGTGCTGTGTGAATCGTCGTTGATACAGTTTGTATTTATATATTCATACAGGATTTAACATATTTTTTTATAGGCTAAACTTGAATTAATATAAGTTATTGATTGTAGTTTTTACACTATTGTTACCTGTATAGATTAGGTACTCTTTCCCCGCGCACGGATCAGCAGTCCATGCCAGGTAATAATTATTCCATGACTATTCTATTTTATTCTGTACAGTGTTTTATATTGGAATAAAGAAATAGAGTTGAATTGAATTCTAATGGTCGTGACAATGACCTATGTTGTCATAGTTCTTTTGTGGAAATTATTGTTGATTTCAAAGTATTCTATTCTAATTTTGCAGCTGAGGAACTATTTGCCTTGAAGGAGGAATTCACTCATCATCAGGATAAACTGGATCAATACTATTCTCTCCTCATTGACATAGATAGCAAAGACGATGATCATCTAAGTATGTACATTTTTATACTTTTACTTTTTTGGCTGAAATTGAGTTTCCATAGAATTTTCTTGCAAATTACAAAGATAACTCAAGTAATAATTAACATAGTGGGCCTTGAACATTTGCTTATACTTCTAAAATATTGAGCATTTGCTTCATTTTCTATGAATAAACGTGAGCAAAACCTTTTGCTCATGCTTATCGAAAAAATAGTTTGAGCATTTGCTCAAAAGTAAAAGCTTATGCTCAAAATTGTATGAATAAACTAGAGCATTTGCTCAACTTTTGAAGCAAATGCTCCAAAAAAGGTGAGTCTAGTCTAGAGCAGCTTATCACCTTTTGCTCATAGTAAAATGGCTCAATTAATTTGTGTGAGTAATAGGAAACAATACCAATACAATCACAACCAATAGTTGAGAACTATAAAACTTTTTAGATTCAACCATGATATATATCACCATTATTCCTACAAAAGAATAAATACAAAAGATATATAAATCTTTATCTGATATAAAGATAGCCATCACAAAATAGGAAATAGGCATTTAAGAAGATGAGAGTGTAGACGATTATAAGAAGGCTTTTGATATCATAAAAATATGCTGAAGATTATTATAGAGATGACATTCTTTCACGCTATTATTTCAAAATTCTAAACTCAACTAACCTAAAACTATTCAGAAATAGAGAACAGAGCAGACGACGCAAACACAAGCAGTGCACACTACTTGCATATTTAGCGCTTCCATGAGCTATAAAAACAAAGTAAGGCTACAAAAGCGAATCAGCTGATGAAAAATCTTTAAAACTATTCATAAATAGAGAACAGAGCAGACGACGCAAACACAAGCAGTGCACACTACTTGCATATTTAGCGCTTCCATGAGCTATAAAAACAAAGTAAGGCTACAAAAGCGAATCAGCTGATGAAAAATCTTTAAAATACGTGAGCATTTGCTCCAGAGTTCAGGAGTATAAGGTAAAGCTAATTCATATAAAAATGAGCAAATGCTTTTGCTTCTACCTTTTGCTCATGAGCAAAACCTTATGCTCCATGCTCTTGCTCATGAGCATTTGCTCTGGTTTTATTCATATGGGTCAATAAGTCTAGATTGACCGTGAGCAGATTGCTTTTGAAATTCAGTCTTGAAACAACGTGACTTTTATCAGAGTCTCACAATTTTTCCAAGGATTTCTTATTAAAAACGATGGGGAATGCATAGGCCCGGCCCATTCAATGAATTATTTAAATAAAACCTTTATTGACTCACTAGGTCTATATTACCACACATAGTAGGCTATATAACTTTGATACAATATATCACCACAAACTATCATATTACTCAATCAAAAAAGCCTTAAAATGATTGAAGAAAATAAAAATACTTTTTCTCCACCTGAAGTGGCAACAATTCAACTTGGGCTTAAGTTCGTCAAGTTGAATGAACGAGTGACATGATTAATGATTTAATGATACATGTAGATAGATTGATATCATTATTGATTATAATTTGTCCACTTTACGGAAATCAAGTTCTAATAATCACTAGGTATCTTGATGTTTCTCCTTTTAGAGAATCTTGATTTCCTAAAACTCAATTTTCAATATTCTCTTAACATATTATTTAACATGTTGAATGAAATAAACTTTAAAAGTCAGGTTATTAATATTGAAAGGCATCTATATTCTCATTAATGCAAATTTTATTTTCCAGATTCAGTTGATGAGAAAATAGAACATTTTAATCAAATAGAATATGGTGAAGAATTAAACAGGAATACCAAGAAGGATTTCGAAGCTAAAGTCAATGCTTTGAAGTAAGTTGAACGCATGCTAGTTTAATCCACTAAATCATTTCTTTAGCAAACTCGCAGAAGTTGAGAATATGTTATTAAATAATTTTCCTAAATAATTTATTTTGTCATGAAATAATGCCATAATTCAAGTACGTACGCTAAAAACATTCCAATAATCCGACATTCAAGATTTCGAATGAAACATTTAAAAACAACATCCAATTCATAGTTGAACTATTACTAATTCCTTTTATTTGTCACAATTCCTCCTCTTTGCCTATTAATAATCATCATGATCGAGCCTAAATATAAAGTGCAAAGCTTTTAGCAATAAAAGAAAATATAGTATCCCCTTGTTGAATACTTTACCAAAGTGTACTAACACTATGGCTAGGAAACTGGCATATCCATAATATTATTATTAAACGAAAATCCAAATTAAATGCTGTAATTTACCCCGAAGACTTCTGCTACTGCAAATATTGACAACAGGTTAATCAGCTAGATGGAAATTCGATGAGCGCTACTATTCAAAAATTATTTGTCAGCCCGGGAATCGAACCCAGTACCCCCTAATTGCCGGTCAGGAATGCTTACCCTTACACCAAACTGACAATCTCTGGATAGCAGCGCTCATTTTATAAGAATAATTTTATTTGCTATGCAGGTCCTCTGCATTTCATAAAGATTGATTTTAATTTAAATTTAATAGCTCAAGTACTGAAACTTTATGATTTTTGTTTTACAGGCAGCTTGGACTTCTTCCAGTCCTATCTGAAACAAAACTATGGCCACATCGAGATGGCTGGTTTAGCAGCAGGTAAGGCGCTTTCATGCAATCCTCTTATAATATAATTTCTATCACATACCGTAATAACGATTAGTGATAGTAGTCACATTGGTATAAATAATTTTACCATATTCTGCTGCTATTTTTTGTAGATACTGTGATAATTTATGCCAAGCTAAAAACTTGGAGCTTTTACATTAGAGTTGTCATTAAAAGTTTTCAACAAATTATGGCAATATGTTAAAATTACAGCAAAATTGCTTCCTCAACTTGTAAAAATCCCTCTATCTAACATGATTTTTGTTTTCCATACATTCTAAACACTGAGAAAGTTGCCAACAAAATTTTCCTTCATTACAAGTCCATGCAGACTATGCTTTCTTAGCGAAAATTTTGACAGCTCTTGTTGCTCTACATTGTTTGAGAACAGCAAATTTTTAAAGATAATCAACAACTTTTTTATAGAAGAATCTGTGAAAACTTTGGTGTATAATATGCAGCTTTAAACCCATTGCATTTTGAAAACTTAAACCAAGCTACTCCACAATTGAAAGAAGTCTGTCTTTTCGTCAATACTAAAGAAGATACAGAGAAAAACATAGAAGACTTACAGTATAGAGAAATCTCTAAAACTGTGAGACGAATAAAATGTTTAGGAAAATTTGTAACCTTTAATTTTTCCTAGGATAGTCAGTATTTGATTAACATTGGTGTTGCTATCCTTTTGCCAGATTTTTTACAATGTTGAAATATGATCAATAATTGTTAATTATTAACAAAATTTTCAATCTAATTATGCAAGTGTATTATTTATTGAAAAGTAAATTCACTTGATGAGTACAATAAATTGATTGTTCTAAAGAAGAATGAACAGTTACATAAGATATACTGGTATCAGCTATAAAAGGCAGAGAATCGGCAACGTTGTTCTTCTATATTACTCTACTGCCAATATAACGTGACCTCACTATAGACGCGTTTCTTCTATGTTATATGTGATTATAACATAATTTGAGCTACTCTTCCGGTGTAATTTAATCAAGCTTCTGTAAGATTTTGTAGCCAAGCTTGAAGTTTCCTTCAAAAGACAACTTCAAAAAAGTGGCAATGATACAGCCTGTTTGAGAGTGATTTATAACATATTGAAAATTAAGAACTACAATGTATTTTGCAAGCACCACTGTATATAGACTGCACTACTTGTAATTATAACATAATGCTTAGTAGACCTACCTTATGGAAGTCAATCATGTTCACTACTTAATGGTGTTTTAATATCATTGTTTTCTTTATGTTACAGAAGTCACCACAGAGGGTCATGTGTGGACTACTGATGCAACAAAAGTGAAATTTATTTGGGATTAAAAGTTAACAGACCGTTGTGCAACCCGGTGATAATCTTGTATTAAAGGAAGTTCTTATGTAGCAAGCACAAGTTATGAAGTTGGTAAAGGCTATTATTATTAATTACATCAGATGACTTTTGTTGCTGCAAGGGTGTCGACCATGTTCATCTACTGAAGCTGCAATGACATCCACTATCTCATAGAATGTTCTATGAGCAGTACTTTGAGAAAAATTATATCTGTCATCAGCAGCTAAGAATGTCTCTGGTTTGCTCAACATCCAAACTGTAAAAAGTATTTTCTCCTCAAGAGGTATTTTTATATTTGCAGGCTGATTAATTCTCCTTCCTATAACTTCTAAGAGCACCTAAAAATGTTGATGTAAATCTTTGTAAAATTGGAATTTAATAAAAAAAAACAAACAATCCACCAATTTTCGATTTGAAATACACCATGTTTGGTTTTTCGTATGGCCTATATCTTACAGTACCTCTATTATACGCTCATATGGCCCGCCGCAAAGTAGACCCACGCTAATCCACGAAAAGCAACCCACGCTGTGGGATGTTTTGTAAACCATTGCTATAGAATTATTCATAATCAATCAGCTGACAAGTGGATTATTCATTGCATGTATTACACAGATGTCTGGAGAAGCTTAGCAATGGTTTACAAAACATCCCACGGCGTGGGTTGCTTTTCATGGATTAGCGTGGGTCTACGTTGTGGCGGGCCTATAGTTGGGTCTAGTCAACTATGACCATCCTATAACTGAAGACGTGATCGATCTATCCAGGAATGCCTGGTCATTGGAAATAAATGATAATAATTTGAAATAGTCTACAGCACTGATTCCATCATAAAAAATGATATAGTCAATTTCGAATAAAATAACAAACCAGTTACTTGAGATGAGTAACAACTTGAGAGAAATGGTGCAACAACAGAAACTAGTCTCTCAAAATGTTTTTATAAAAATTTGGTTTAGAAAATGTAATGTTGGCTCTATTTCTAAACTCATTTTGGTTCTTTTAAAATGTCGAAAGTAAATAAGTTTTTCTTTCATTTTTATACAATTTAAAAGCAGCCAAAATATATTTCTAGGGAGAATGGTATTATTTTCATTCAATGAAGACTAGTCCAGTGGTCTCTTGATGACGCCAAAAAATATGGTCCCATAATATATAATGATTATTAAACAAGAATCCAAAATCTACACCGCGACCCACTTGGTATGTTCTCAGTAGGTGACCTGAATAGAATAATGCTACATTAACCATGTTTACAAAATTTCAGTGGAAAGATTCTGATGATAATAGTATGGAATCTTTTATCTGCATGGTTTGCTAAGACATTCTAAAATGGCTTTTAAACTCACTCATATTATAAAGTGATATTATAATTTCAAAATAACCCAAGTTGTGAGGTCTCGTATTATTACATTCCTGTTGGAATAATTCATTGAAAACCCTTAAAGGATTTCCCAATTCCTCCACAACAACCGCAGCAACTGGCCCTACAATGTTTGGTGCATCATAATAATTATTATTATTGTTATTCTGTTCCTTATCCAATTCTCCTAGAATAAACTCATTTATTACAGCATGAGCCATGTTTGTTTTGCAAAACAACTTACTTTTAGTGTCACACCAGTGTATGTGTGTGTGTTTTATTCAAATATTCGCGCCATCCGAATATTCAAAAGTACGCGCCAAACAGCATCGACCGGTCGATGTCTGGTTGTCGTTCCATGGGATCACTAGTCTGCCCCGGGTCAGCCGCCATTTTGTTCGGCTCTGGGTCACTCGAGTCACTGACTCAAAAGTATCCCTGAAGATAACCAATAATAATAATAATAATGGTTTTTGTTCATAGCACAGACATGCCACCAGGGCATGTCCATAAGGGAACACGTTAAGATAATAATAAAAACAAGTCCTTAGATGAACAATCAAAATGTTACAGAAAGTAAAAAAGAAACTCAAAAAATACAACCAAGCAGCAGGCAAATGCGCTATTGCAAGAAGTAGCTACTTACAGTTGCCGTGTCACATTCAAAAAATTCCCTTAAGGAGTAAAAGGGATTTTCATGCAGGAACGTCTTCAGTCTCCTCTTCAAGACCACCTTAGGCAAACCTCTGGTGGAAATGGGCAGCTTGTTGAGGATCCTCACCGACTGGTAGGCCAAGCTGTTTTGAGTCCTCCCCAATCTACAGTAAGGGAGGTTCAGCCTGTGCCTGTTCCTGGTGTCATGCCAATGAAAGTCACCTCTGGTAGGCAAGGCAACAAGTCCCCGAAAAGCTGCAATGGCAGACCTGAAAATGTAGAGGTTGAAGACTGTCATTATGCACTCCCTTACAAACAGTGGCTTGCAATTTGCCAGATAATCAGCCCCACATAAAATTCGTATAGATTTCTTCTGCACCAGCAATATCCTTTTTACCTCGGTGGCACCACCCCACAGTGTAATACCATAAGCCATCACGCTATGGAAGAAGGCAAAGTAGCACATTCGATGATGGGCCCCCGGGATGCAACCTCTCAGACTCCTCAGCAGGAACAGCACTCTATTGAGCCTGCAACAGACACCCTGAATGTGATCTCCCCAAGCAAGCTTACGATCCATTGTAAAGCCCAAGAGCTTCACCGAGGGGAAGTTGTACTGATCACCATACCGGAGGCTGAACACAATGGACTGAGTCTTCTCGCTGTTAAGCAAAAATCTATTTGCTCGGAACCAGTCAGCCACGGTCACCTCTGAAGCCTGCATCAGTTCATGCAGGTCAGCCAAGTCCCCATTGATGTCCAATAATGAGGTATCATCAGCATAGCATACCACTGTCCTGTGTCTGGAGAGAGCGACATCGTTTATCATGATCAGGAACAATAAGGGCCCCAGCACAGAGCCCTGGGGCACCCCACAGGTCACCAATCTCACCCGTGACCTCACACCATTTGCAGACTGCTGACGACCCTCCAGGTAGGAGCGGAGAAGCACCAGAGGACTGCCAACTATGCCATAAGCAGAGAGCTTAGACATTAAGATGTCATGTTCTAGGGTATTGTAATATTACATCTTTTTTCTCACATTGGAATCGAATCTTCAATTCGAGATCTATGGAACTTTATAGTAAATATCAGAGTCATCAATAGACGGACAAACTTTTCGACGGAGAATTTTTTATCGTAAATGATTGTTGCATTGTTCCATGGTGTCACCGAGGCTGAGAAACAGAATAAATAGTTTATTTAAATAGAGAATATATATATGAAAGTTTAAAATAACAGTTTCAAAATAAAGTTTTATTGAGAACAGATGTAGGGTGTGAATTCTAAACTTGTAATTTATAATTTTTTTTTTGGTGACGTGTCTGTAAAATCGACACCGAACAAGGCTTTGGCTTTGTGACTTGTAACTTAAGCCTTGTACACACGTCCGTACAGATTCGCGCGAACAATCGTATGTACATATGCCTCAACATTCACTGTACGTCCTTGTGGACGCGATCCACGTATGCCTCAGCATTCAAAAAGCTAACTGATTTGCAGACGACACGAAGACATGGTAGATGTAGATTTTCCACAACATGACAACAATGGCGTCATTCCATCATTGAAGATAGTTATCACAAATTGCAGCAGTATCATTTTATTTCAATGACTTATATAATAAAATCAAAAATAAAACTTGACAAACGATGTTGGTGGGTTGAACAATTGTAGGTTGAAGTAAGGAAATAAATTGCCACATGACATAATATTGACAATTAAATCTTTCTTAGGTTGTCAAAACATTATGTTAATATACTGAATCCAATTCAACTAGTTATCTAAACAAAAAATGATATCATCATGAGGGAAGCAATAACTCCACAAGAACGATTGGCTCTAACTTTGAGATTCTTGGCATTAGGCGATTCATTTGTTGGTTTCCAATATCTATTCAGAATCTCAAAAAAAGAAAAATTCTACTATAATTCCAGAAGTTTTGATGACCTAATCAAAGCACTTAACACTGTCTCACAAAATTGACAGTCTTCTTTAAGGAAATTAGCCATAAATTGAATCAAATACTAAATTGCTGCCCATTTTAAACTAACTATGCTCATACACATGACAAAACAAGATTCTCCAAAAGATTAGCTTCAAGATTTACCTTCAAGGGAATACCAGTTCAAAGTTTGAATAAATCTCTCTATAGATAGCCTAGCTATCTAAAACGTATTATATCATATTGAAGATTACAATTTTAATTAACAACTCTGATTGATAACATGAAACAAACACAAGATGATTTGATAGCCACAGTAAAATAATATTTGAGCTATACTTTCTTGTAGGAACCCTGTAGAGAAGCTTTTTTCACTTAAATTATGCAGTTCTAAATTTGTTAATCATGATACGAATTATATACTCCATGCATGTTCCTATTTAAATATTTGACAATCCACATATCCTACAAAATTACAAAAATCCTACAATTTACAATTAGTTATTGGATCACAATTTGATTTGTCATTCATTAACCTAATTCATTGGAATTAGGTTATGACGCCTTCAATGTTTACGTTTTGCCTCACCCGTATGGCAAAATCGCGTCCACACGTACATTCAATGCTCGCCCGAGGCGCCTTTGAGCACGCCAAAATACCGACAGGGTTCCGGTTCGCCCACATGCCTCAGCGAACAGTGTCCACACGTGCGAATGCAAACCCATACACGTATGCTCACCCGAGGCAAACGTACGTGTGTACACCGTTTTAGGCTTTTCCTGTTCTTGCTTCTCTGAAACTAATGGCTGGCTATGTTTGTGTTGTAAATTTTTGCTCTGAATCATTTTCGTTCATGTGAATTTATTAATGTTTTAAATTGAGTTTTAAACAATTTATAGTGTTCTATTTTGTCCATAAAATTTGTTTTGTGTGTATACAAGCCAATAGCCACTGTTTTTCAACTGTAAACTGGATAAGTACTTTAGTTTGTAATAGGCTACCTAATTTTAGATGCTTAGACTTGTAAGTTATTGTTCTTTGTATTTGTATAATTTTATCCATGAAGATTATAAGTTCATTTGCTCTGTAAACTGGATTTCTCATTCATAGGCGATAGATCCATTCATAATTTATCAAGAATCTATTACATTGGAGCCAACAACTATCCTTAGGTTAATAGGTGTTAAATGCTATTCCAAACGATTTAAGGAAAAATTGGTAGCACGGCAAATGTTACCCCTGTGGTGGGACCGAATTACAAAATAAATATGTCCCAAATGGTACGCCCTGGTGTGGGACTCAAACTACAAAATATATCTCTGGTTATAAAAAATTATTGGTAGGATAGATATCTTGATAGGTTATGAATGGTTTGTTGCTGAGTGGGAAATCGGTTCAAGAGAGATCAAGTCCTAATGAATATATTATCTGTGCAGACTAGCAAAATGGCATATAATATGAAAAATATTAAAAAAGATGATGACTTAATAGCTGCCTTAACACAACTGTTTGATAAGCAAGAGGCTAAGTTAGACCAACATTGAGGAAAAATGAAACGTCTGTTATGTTTAAATGTATTCACCTTATTTAAATGGGTGTTTCAGGTTGAGCTGCTTCACTACGAAAAGCGTATACTGAAACTTCGTCACCTGCAGGCCGAAGCAGCTCTGAGTGATCACAAGAAGGCGGCCGGCGACAAAGTCCACTTGACTGACTTTGTCGATGAGTCGGTTCGAAAGCAAGCCAAGAAAGTCGACAGGCTACACTTCGAAATCAAGACCAAAATTATGGGAAGACACGCTGAGTTGTAACCGTCTTTTCATTAGAATAACTGGTAGCTACTTCTCCCATTTCTATTCATTGAGAATACTCACTTTTTGTAACGGTTTTTATATTTGTATAAGTTTACTTGGGAAAATCATGAAAAGACACTCCAAATTGTAACCGTCTATCCATTAGAATAACTGGTAGCTACTTCTGTCGTTTCTATTTATCTAGAATACTCACTTCTTGTAACTCTTTTTATATGAGTTTCCTTGGGAAAATCATGGGACGACACTCCAAATTGTAACCGTCTATCCATTAGAATAACTGGTAGCTACTTCTCACATTTCTATTCATTGAGAATACTCACTTTTTGTAACGGTTTTTATATTTATATAAGTTTACTTGGGAAAAAAATGGGAAGACACTCCAAATTGTAAACGTCTATCCATTAGAATAACTGGTAGCTACTTCTTTCGTTTCTATTCATCTAGAATACTCACTTTTTGTGACTCTTTTTATATTTATATAAGTTTCCTTGGAAAAATCATGAAAAGACACTCCAAATTGTAACCGTCTATCCATTAGAATAACTGGTAGCCACTTCTCCCATTTCTATTTATTGAGAATACTCACTTTTTAACCTCTTTCTATATTTGTATAAGTTTCCTTGTTATGTTACTTCTCAACTATCCTATCAATGTAGTAAAAATCTTGCAAACTAAAAATACTCATGCATGTAGGTTCTATATATCTTTCTATATGGGTTTATAAAATATATTCTCTTAGGTATTCTAGACTGTTTTCACGGTGGTATTTAGTGTCAATTTGTAATTTAGTGTCAATGGTGCCAAGATTGCATTGATTATATTTTATTCTGTTTATCAATTCCACATTATTATTAGAAAAATCTTCTTTAAAGTAATTGCGATATTAATTAAAGCGTACACGATGATTAAAAGTCATCTTGGACTCTTCAATTGAGAAATATCGATATTGATTAAAACATACAAGATGATTAAAAGTAATCTTGGACTTTTCTATCAAGAAACATTCTCAATCATGTTGTATTATTGTCTTTCCTTAGGTTTAGTACACACTAAGGTCCGCCGCAAAGTAGACCCACGCTAATCCACAAAAAGCCGTGGGATGTTTTGTAAATCATTGCTAAAGAATTATTAATAATCAATCAGCTGACAAGTGGATTATTCATTGCATGT
This sequence comes from Nilaparvata lugens, assembly GCF_014356525.2. Lineage (NCBI taxonomy): Eukaryota > Metazoa > Arthropoda > Insecta > Hemiptera > Delphacidae > Nilaparvata > Nilaparvata lugens. The sequence continues at coordinate 89,914,064 of NC_052504.1, forward strand.
ATTACAGAGATGTCTGGAGAAGCCTAGCAATGGTTTACAAAACATCCCACGGCGTGGGTTTCTTTTCGTGGATTAGCGTGGGTCTACTTTGCGGCGGGCCTCAGAGTCTTTTATTGATTTTTTATCTCTTCCTATTTTGATAATGATTTTGAGTAGTCTCACCTTGATAATTCCGGATACAATCCAAGTTTTCTATTCATATGACTAGCATTAATCTATAAAGTCATTGTTTGAATTTATGTGCCCAAAAATAATGTAAGTTGTCAATGTGACTAATTTTAACAAAAGGTAGCTAGAAGGTTTTAAAGTTTATTTGAAATATTATGAACAAATATTTTATTTATTAGGGTATCAAACTATGAAAATCGTGCAATTTTCTATAACATTTGTAAAGTGCTAATATATTTGATTGATTTGATATTTTTTCATTAAAACATTATTTGAGAAATACATCTTTCATAATTTATCCTGGTAGCTACTATTATCATGCCATAATAATATTAAGTTCTGAAGGTTTCTTCTGGAGTCGACTTTTCCTGTGTATGGGTCTTGAATATTGTAGTAATGTAATTGCATTTTTATTATAGAAAGCCTGATTCTAATTATAGATGAATGGATAATTTCTAACTAAGGGAAGTTTGATGGCTTGGTAAACAATCTGTGGTTCCAACCAAGATTTCACGTGTTCAAATATTATTCTGTCTCAAGAAAATGATTGATCCATATCTGGACTGGAGACTAGTCATAAAAATGAATTCGTAAAACAAGTAGCATGTTCAATCAAGATGGAATATAATAAGAGGCTGCTTTCTGGATTAATTTGCGGTTTTCATGTTTCTCTTGTCGTCATTCCTGGCCTTTTATTCTTGTTCATCCCTTTCATTATCTACTCACACATAAAGTGCACATGTGGGTGTCATCATCAGCTAACGTAACTACTGAGTCATGGAAGGACTCATCTTTATCATCTTTAGAGATTATGGCGTGATTGCACAAAAACCGGTTGAATTTTAACAGTGATTGATTTCACGAGAACCAATCAGAGAAGGCTTTTTTTGAAAAGACGGCTTCTGTGATTGGAATCAATCACGATTAAAATTTAACCGGCTTTTGTGCAACCGGCACTAAGAAATCATAATAATTATCGTTACTCTAGGTGTCTAGGAAAATAAGTACTCCATAGTGAGGTGAACGTTATAATGGTAGTATTTGATTAACATTGGTGTTGCTATCCTTGTCTATCATTGAACAAAGCAGATGGCGATATCCTTTTCAAGCTCTGCAACGTTGCCAGATGTTTTTAACAATTTAGAAATATAATTAGTTAACAAAATATTTTATCTCGATCATGAACAATTATTATTTAATCATTAAAAAAAAAATATTTTCTTGACGAATAAAATATAATTGATTCCAACTCTTTAAATTGAACGTTTCTTTACTCAATATTTAATCATCACTAACTGAACAACAAAAACAAGATAACAAACTTTTCTTTCAAGGTTTGCCAGGCAACGAAAGTAAATGATACGGTAGCCTTGAAGGGGATTATTTGAAACTAGCATTAACAGTTGATGTTACATCAGATCTACTTTTATCAACTTTGATGTATAGAAGGCAGAGAATCGGCAACGCTGTTCTCCTATCTTTCTACGTAACAATAGATTCTCAGATATCCAGTTAATAAACTCTGTGCCGGTTGAATTTTAACCGTGATCAATTTCACGAGAACCAATCAGAGAAGGCCTTATTTTATAAGACGGCTTTTCTGATTGGTTCTCTTGGAATTTATCACGGTTGAAATTTAACCGGCTTTTGTGCAACCGGCACTCTGTGTTTTAGGTTCGTATGACATCAGGAAACAAGGCTGGGGACCTGAAATACTGATAGTGTACATTATGTAAAAGCAAGAATTTACTCATACTAGCCGTCAGGCTCGCTTCGCTCGCCATATCCGTCTTGCCAGGGGGCTCTGCCCCCTGGACCCCGACTGGATCGTCCAAAAATGAGATCAGCGGGCTCGCTTCGCTCGCCTGCATTTTTCATTTGAGCATGCTTCATTCCATCAGAAAGTCAAAGTACTGAGAAAACGCAGAAAAGCTGAGAAAAACGTTGGAAAAAGCTGATTTTGGGCGTATCTTTGATGAAATATTAGAGTCACCTCATCACAAAATTGTTAGACCCTAGCTAAACCTCTGTACCAAATTTGAACATTTTATGTTCATTTACTCCCGATAAATCTGAGAAAAAGAAAAAACGCTGGAAAAACGCTAATTTTGGGCGTATCTTTGACGTTATTGCAAATTCCTTCCAACACAACATTATTACACCCTAGCTGAGTTTCTCTACTACATTTGAACATTTTCTGTTCATTTGTTATCGATAAAGCTGAGAAAACGCTGGAAAACGCAGATTTTGGGCGTATCTTTGGAAATTTTCCCAAATCCGTTCTTAGTGCGCCTCTAAAGGGTCAACTGAACATACCTACCAAATTTGAAGGTTTTTGGTCCGGTTGATTTTTAGTTCTGCGAGTGAGTCAGTCTGTCAGTCAATCAGTGAGTGAGTGCCATTTCGCTTTTATGTATATAGATTCAATCTATTGTTGTGTGATACCTTCCTCTCCACCACACACGCACCTTACAAGCTGGATAAACGATCATATTCACTGCAAAAAATTCACGACGTCGTCCTTGAAGGAATATCTATCAATCATTTCGTCAAAGCAGACCATTAATTTGTAGCCTAATCGCATGATACTTTTCCTTTTCCTCCGCCTTCTATAGTTGTGTCATCTTCTTTTCAAAGGAGGAAGAACCAGCATATTAGCCTAATCGCGTGACACGTTTCCTTTTCCACCGTCTTCTATAGTAGTGTCACCTTGTTTTTCAAAGGACTAGCTTATTCGTCGCTGACGCATTTTGTAAGGCGGTGGGAAATTAGTGATGAGCAGTTCAGTAAAGTTGCTTAACACAGCGTTTGCTTGCAAGTAGCAGCGGGTCAAAGGTACACAGTGGGGCGGTGTTGGTGTTGGTGTTGGTGTTAGTGTTCTTGCCGGCAAGAAGATCGTATCGACACTGATAGCTATGATTAATGGGCAAAGACGGTAGAGGGCACAATGTGCGGAGTCACTTGGTTACTACTAAGGTAAATTAGAATGGGTACTATTATAGATATTAACTTTTTGGTTAGGACTACTCTTATTTATCTTGAAATCTAAGTGGCCTTTGTCACCTGGTCATATGGGACATATATATTAATAATTCATTTATCTCATATTGATCAGGATTTTACAGTTTTTAAATTTAAAGTTCAATGAACAGTTTTTTGTCTTTGAACAATCTTTTGTCATCGACAGAAAGATTGTTAATTTAATTTGTTGTCAATATTAACGTTAGCTTCTCTCTGTTTTTAATAACAAACGTGCGCTTGTTGATAGATAGAAATAATATGTACTTGAGATGGCTTTCATGTTTGGCATTGACTGAGTTTATATTAATACCCAAAATTTAGCTTTTGGGGCAGAGTTCGTTCGTTAGGACTGTGAGTAAAGTCCGGTTGTTCTGGTGAAAAGGATAGATTTTGCTGCTCTTGTTTTATAATACAGTTTTCCTGTCGCAGTTCGGGCAGTTTAAAGAGAATTGCATTATTGAATAAGACGGGATCTGAACCCATTTCACTAGATCAGTTATTTTGATTTTTAACTATTAACGTCACGTTTCAACCAATGAATGCCAAAGGGGGAAGCTATCTTCAAAAGGTAGGTGTTATCCTTTTTGAGTTTTCTTTTTTAATTTTTCATAATCACAAAGATTGTATCTGGAGCAGCAAGCGAGTAGCTTCCCCATTAATTTCATTTTAATATTGTTTTCTTATAATAAAGTAATATTGATTGTTTAAATGTAAATATAATATGATAAAGATTCATTAAATTATATAGTAGATTGTTCACCTTTTGTTTTATTTTTATAACCACCAAAACATATTACATATAGTCTCTTTCCCCCATTACATATTTGGTAGAGGTCCTCCTTGCTAGTTTACATATATTTAGTGGAAGTGTCACACCGTTTCCTTACATAATTGGTGAAGGCCCGTCCTTACATAATTGGTGAAGGCCCGTCCTTACATAATTGTTGAAGGCGCGTCCTCACATAATTGGTGGAGGTCACATCTTCCTTACAACGTTTTTAAAAACTTTTATTCACTACATATTTCAACATATTAGTGCCATTTACAAGTAAGGGTACTTGGATTTTTAATTTCAAGACATGTACTATTATAGGTACATTGGCTACAACTGCGGTAGAGAGTTATCTGGTTGGTGGGAGAGGATTGGTTTTTGCAAGCTGCGATTTCGATATGAAAATAATTTAATTAAATAAAAGCACACATATTGTCTACTAGAATGACAAGTCGAATTTTTGAAAATAATTTATTCAAGGATAAAATTGAATTGAAAACTGACTTGAATTGAAGGAAATAAGGGCTGGAGTTCCACAAGGTAGTGTTCTTGGACCAGTTCTTTATGTGATGTACACAAGCGATCTTCCTGAATTGGATGCAGTGATAATTGCTACTTTTGCTGATTATACTGCCATACTGGCAGAAGGGAAAACAGTACACGAAGCAGCCACAAAACTACAGAATGTTAGCAACAAATTCAGTGGCTGGACCAAAAAATGGAGAATTCGATTGAATGAGATGAAGTCCATTGATATCAACTTCACAAACAAAAATATCATTGATCCGATTCGAATAAATCTAAATGTGAATGTATTACCACACAGCAAAATACCTTGGAATGACTCTTGACGCCAAGTTGAAATGGAAAGAGCATATCAAGATGAAAAGGAGCGAGCTGGGACTCGAATACAGTAAAACCTATTGGCTGTTGGGCCGACAATCACATCTCTCATTGGACAACAAAATATTGATCCACAAACAAATCCTAAAACCTGTTTGGACGTATGGAACTCAGCTATGGGGCTGCTCTAGAACATCTAACATCAATCAGATTCAAACATTTCAAAACAGAGTGCTGCGGAACATGGTGAATGCGCCCTGGTACATAAGGAACAGCGATTCGCACCGAGATTTGCACATCCCCTATGTGACCAGTGAAATAAGACGATTGGCAGCCCATCATGAGTCACGTATCATCAACACGACAACACCGAAGTCATCCAATTACTAGACAGCACTGAACTCACAAGGAGGTTGAAGAGAACAAAGCCCTTCAAGTTGGTGTAGTGCTAGTGAAGTGAAAGAAGTATAAATTATATAAATGTGTAGCGAAAGAATTCAAAGTAGAGAAATAATTATAGATTAGAACTGTAGGCTTCACTGGAAGACTTAAGCAATACAAATTAATATGTTGGGATAAAAAATAAGAGAACAAATGAATGGTTAGTCCTAGTGACGAGTTTTAATAGGAACAATAAAAAAATCAAGGATAAGATAGAATTGCACATTGGAATTAGGCTCTATTGTGTTCAATTTGTGCAATTGGAAAAAATAATTGAAATTTTTAAATTGAAGTCACGATTCTTCAATAACTATCATTAATTCAATATGAATGATTTTTTTCGTTATAAAATTAAATAAGATTCATTATTTCATGTATTCATTAATTTATCTATTGAACTACTTGTAATTTAATTAGTTGACTTCTCAAAAAATCTAACGCAAAGCAATGCACACAGCAACAGACAGAAAGACAAAAAATCAACATCTATTTTGCGACCTGAGCAGACAGACGAGCGTCTGTGTACGTTGTAACATTCCATAAATGGAGAGATATTTTTCTACGTCTATGCATACATCCGTCTGTTGCTGTGTGTGTTGGCCACGACAGGTTGTTTGAGGTTGTAAAATTCCACTCTATTTTGATCAGGTGGATTGAAACGTTTTTTCCCTCATAAAAAGAGATTGACTAGAAAAACCAAGACTCAAAATACAGTAAATTTGTCAGGATGTGCGCACACACTGGGAAAGTATAGAACAGTATGCAATGAAAATGAGCAACATTACAGATTCAGTATGTAGCCTACACACATTACAATAATCTGTTGCTCCCACTCCGCTCCTAATGAACACTCAAAAAATTGTACCACAATTTCGGCGTGGGAAACAATAATAATTAAACGGCGTGTATGAAGGAGTCATTATAGCTTGGTTGTTGTTTGAGGGGGTCGGCTTACAAACCACGTGTTTTAGATATGATTGGTGGTGGTGGGGGGGGGGGAGAGGACGTTGATTTGAAGGGGGTTCGCCATTAGTGAGAAGGGTGTCCGGGATTCATGGATGTTGGTGTTCTCATCAGGCATGCACTGAGCCAGGGCCAGGGCTGCATACTTAGCATGCGGGACTCAAACTGACGCTCGACTCAACTTAAACTTCGCCCGGTTGACGCTACACCCCCGTCTTTCCCTCCCCCCCCCCACCAACACTAATTACACAGCTCTCACCGTAGTTCGTTCACTCACTACAACCCACCCTTCACCCTCCTATCATTTCAATTAGTGTTAGCCGCCGCGCGCGTTTTGTGGTGTACTAGACTAATGAAAAACTCACCCCTCCTCCCCCATCTGCTCCCCCCCCACGGGGTGAAACCTAACCAACAACACACAATTCGCGAGCAAATAAGACTCTGCTCAGTGTACAGCATCTTGAAGTGCTCCTGCTGCACCCCCAGACGTAATAATTTTCTTTCCATTAAACAAAAATAGGTAGGCGCACAACCCTGATGTGAATCCCGTAAATTGTTTGGAAACCGTCGACGTATTTAGGACGCTGTGTGTGTAAACGCCAGATCTTGCGCTTCATTATCGAGGCGGTAAATTCGGGGAAATTATATATTCTGGGTGGTTCTGTGTGAACTAACAAACTGTGGGGAGTTGTTTGTCAAGTCTTTGATGCGACCAGGTAAATTTTGTGATCACTGATTCAGATGACTGTTATTCAAATAGCAAAGATTGAATAGAAAACAAAAGATAATGTGCCTGAGCACCTTGCGTTTCTTTGGCATAACGGAAAAATATCATAGTCATAATTCAAATCAAATCAAGTTTTATTCAATGGTATCACTTACACGGCAAATTCCGTTACACAAATGATATTACAGATCATTGAATACAATACTGTTTGCTTAAGAAAAATCTTGTCTGCAAACAGGAGTGAAATACATTCAGAACTCAACTAAAAATGCTTAAACTCTAATGAAATTTTTTAATAATAATTAATTATTATTTATGTTAATTGTAGAGCTGAGGATTTCTATATTCTCGGCTCACAAATGTGTAAGGTTTATTATGCTATTACTAAAGTGTTGAATATCCTCAGAGTTTACAAGCTAAGATTGTTTCAAATGTTTTTTTTTTTACTAGGAAATATCAAGATAAATAGTAATGTGAAGAGAGTGGGTATAATTATTTCTTGTCAGTTCTTCTCTTTCTATTGGAGACTAGAATCGAACTTTCAACACATTAATAAGAAACAATTTATTACATAAAGCCATCGAATAAACAATCTAGTATAGAAGTTTTCTCTGATAAAGCCCATTGTTTCTTTCAAACCACTTCATTGTATTATTATATAGAATCACTAGTATCCTTTTATTTTATAACACTTTTCCATTACTTTATGATTATGTATGAAATTGAAGCATTATTTATATGAAATACGTGTACGAATGCCATCTTCCTTTGTAATACTGTATGTCATAAACTATTTATGATGAGTAAATATAACATATTGGACATTTCTAAGGTCTGATTGCAATATTCAAAAATAATTTATTGATCAACCAGTTGAAAAAATTTTCGGTATCAGTTTCATCCATCATAAACTGGCCTATGTAATGAATTAAATATTAGACCTGTCTTTCATGACATGGAAAGCCTTATTAATTATAAAAGTACATTATTTGGTTATCTTCTGTGTTGTATAGTGAAGGTCATTTGCAGCAGTTATCCATATCAAGAGGAGTTACCAAATTAATGTTGTTTTAAAGGTGCGTACAGATATACGCGCCGCGAACATGAGCAATTCACTTTTAATCAACTGATGCCAAGCTTTTTATATCTGTATCTTACCGTTTCTGTAAAAATACAGATATAATCAGCTGATTAAAAGTGAATTGCTCATGTTCGCGGCGCGTATATCTGTACGCACCTTATGAGTCTTTTCATACACAAGCAGTAGCTTGAATTCAAATCTTGTTATTCAACAAAATAATAGAATTCTCTGTCTTTTGGTAATCACAAATTTTTCATGCATTTGATTGTTAGAATTCGTTGTTGAGTATAATATTTGGAATAGTTACCTACTATTACATAATTCGTTGAAAATAAATAAATGATAGAAACTACATGTAGCATAATAATATTTTTATTATAATATATTACACTATGTTAAATTTTTAGATAAAAGGATAATATTATCACTTTTTGTGTAGTTGAGAAGTTGATATTGTGGTATTTACTCATATTGAATGAAAAAGACTGAGAAATTGTCAAAAACAACTGATTTAATTAGAAAGACCGATTTCGGCTATTACACCATTGTCAATCTCTGATAAACAATTTTATCTGATAAACTCTGTTTATCAGAGATTGACAATGGTATAATAACCGAAACCGGTCTTTCTAATTATCAATAAATCAGTGGTTTTTTGACAATTTCTCAGTCTTTTTCATTCAAGGATAATATTATGAAGTAAATAATACGATAAATGCTTAGAATAGATTTTGATAGGCCTATCGTCATCTCATAGTAATAATATAGCTAAGCTTTTTACAAATTCCAACCTTCACAAAAATAATGTTTCAGAATATGAATCTCAGATTCAAAAATATTCCAGCTTCATGATGGAAAAATTGGCTGCTGGTTGAAACTCAATTAAAATGTGCCTACGTTTGAAGAGAAGAGGATAAAGGTGAAGCATTTTTCTTACTGTAATGAATTCCTCTCTTTTCTCATATATTGTATATATCGCTTTCCCCAACTCTTATAATTATCCAAGGGAGAATTACTCTTCAGTCTGACATTCAACCGCAGCTTGTGTTTTATATCATTCATTTCCAGGATATATTAATTGCAAAACGCTTTCTCTCTTCTGGATAAGACTCACCCCTTTCTTCATTTATTAAAAGGGTTCTGGTTGTTATCTCGCTGTTTCAAGGAAAAGCTTTAAAAATCTCTGAGTTGACTTTCAATTTGATTCATTCTACTAGGGAAAATATTATTGTACGGTTTGAAAACTGTACTCAATTCAACTGAATTCAACTGTACTCATGATTTTAATTGTTGATCAAATGTGTATCTATTCCATGAATTTAATTTGAATAATTTATTAAATGAGCGTTGATTGATGCTCATCGATAACAAGGCATGTTTCAAGTGTAAGAAAATTTCTATTCGTTTAGAGAAATACTAATTTATAATGAAATCATGTTGAGTCTTGCTTGGACTTTTTGCTTGTCATTAGATTTGGGATTTTAAAGTCAAAAATTAACTAGCCTTAATGGTAATACAATACAGGCAAGATGATTGAAAGCTATGAATTTCAATGTAGGCTCTTTTGAGGAGTAGGTTGATTTTACTTGCTAGAACCATAGAATAACGAATACTCATAATAATATTTGAGAATTGGTACTGTAAGGGAGTTTAATTTTTGATTCGTAAATAATAAAGTCCTTGATAGTTTGATAGATTGAGTGTCATTTCAAATTAGTTATTAAAATTTTTATTTGTCTTTGATCAGTCCAGCCACATTGACGTATTGAACTTGATTAGTGTCATAGTGAGAATGTGTAAGCATTCTGAGCATTTAGTGTGTGAGCATGGTGTTGTGTCTGCAATAAATTTACATTATAAGGACTGTAAACTATCAACCCAGCTGACGGCTTCGGCCAAGCCTAAAGAAGTTTTTTACTTTGTCGAAAGAAAACATAATTTATTGTTATTTTGAATTCATTTTTCAAACGAGGTGTTTTTGTGAATGAGTTTTCTTTTTCTCTTTTTTGTATTATCTGAATTATGTTAATAAAGTTCTATTTTATTCTAATAATATTTGATCTCTGCTAGAACCTATATGTACAGTATCCTACTACACACCATGGAATTCTTTGTATTTTATTTTTTCTGCAGAACCAAGAGTCTCCTCTTTGAAGGTTGAAGTATTTCGTCATAGAATCTCCTAATCCTGATCACATTCAATACAATGCCAGTAGGGGTAAAGTGAGACTTCTGGAGAAAAGCTGGCTCAAAGCTGCCCCAAATCTGATTCTTGGTTCTAACCTTGCCCAACCCAATGTAATCTGATCTAACCTAACCTAGCCATACCCCTAATCTCACAATAAACCTCAAATGAAGATTTCCCACTTTTTTGGAAAAAAAACTAGATCCAGCTTTTTTTATTTCTTGAATAACTAAGAAACCGTTAATTTTGCAAAAAAATTACAAGAGTAACTTTTTCCAGTAAATCTAATAACGAATCCATTGACACCCCATTTGTCAAGATTGAACAAAAAATAAGGATCTCATGGGAAAACTAGATCCAGCTTTTTTTTATTTCTTGAATAACTAAGAAACCGTTAATTTTACAAAAAAATTACACGAGTAACTTTTTCCAGTAAATCTAATAACAAATCCATTGACACCCCATTTGTCAAGATTGAACAGAAAATATGGAAAAAGTAGATCCAATTTCTTGAATAACTACGAATAATTTTTTTCAGTAAATCCATTATTTGTCAAGGGACCCTAACTCTGAAACTGAGCAACAAGCATTTTTATGTTGAGACCCTTTCTTAAACCTCAGCACTAAACCCCCCCCCGCCACAGGGGGGGGGGGTTGGGCGGCTTGACCCTCTGTCTTTAACCAACTAAGTTTGAACTACTTGAAAACTCACCTCAGGTTGTATTAAACATTTATTATAAAAATAGATCATGAGTGTTGATAAATTTGGTCGATATTTGTATGATAAAAATAATAATAGTGATATTAATGTTGATATCAAAAATTTGATTCAGAATTTTTTCCATTTTTTACAATGTATACCATTAGCTGCAACTTTCATACCAAACATCAATCTCAATAATGAAAAAGAATGGAAGTATATGACTGATCCAAACTTAATCCAACAATTCTCACTTTCTTCTGGAATCTCTTTTAAAGAATGGTATGAAAAAAATGTAATAAATATAGGTGAAAAATCTCAGGTTTAGGTGAGTACACCCAGAAAGAAATTGTAGATGTAGGTGAGTACACCCAGAAAAAAATGTATTTTTGGTTACCCAGACCAAGAACATTATTCAACTTTAATGAAAAATCTAAGCTCATATGGATAACACTATATCATCACAGTCAGTATTTTGCTTTGAAAGAAGCTGATAAATTGAATAATAATATAAAATGCTTTAAAATTAAATTTGAAGAAAATGGTTGAGATCAAGACAAAAACAATTCTACAAATCAATGGGATGATACTGAAGGTAAAATATTGATACATTTGTAGATAATACTTTTGACTTGAATATTGTCTAGTTTTTGTTATTTTATAGAAGATTTATAATACTCTTTTTACTGTTCCACTTAGTGGTGTATATTCAAACTCATTATCATAGAGGATTAAACAGTAGGCACTGGTTTTTTCTGAGAAATTATTTGTTGTTTCCAATGTCAACTTTATGTCTATTGCACCAGATTTCAATAGTTCATTTTGCTTACTACAGTCTATAACAACCAATGGTGCATATTCATCGAATGTTTTATAATCAATTGATGTACTGCTGTTATAAGGATAGTATTCATTTTGGAATTCAGAGAACATGTGATACAATAAATGTTTATTACCAACAATATTTTCATAGGGGAATGATTGAGCATTTAAATAGAGATTAACATTGTTCAGATTACAGAAATCAAAATGTGACCTGTTAGCAGTTATAACATTTTTCCTATTCTTTTGTAATCCAAGAATAATGAATCTAGGTTTCAATATGTTCGAAGTTGTCTTAACTGTCCATTGAAGATTAGTAGTTTCAGGTAATTGTGGAAATTCATGCAATTCCCATGACCTGAATGGAATGGTAATTGGTATATCACTATGTGTTAAACTCAGCAGATCAAGACAAACAGTGTCAGAAGCATGTATGTAGGGTACTTTCCATTGTAGTTTTGTAATATCAATTTTCACTGATTTTGCTGTTTCTGATTCAATACAATTTAAGTCTGATGATGATCTTAGAACAATTTCCTGATGAACATTTAATAGAACTTTTCTATAGTCTTCCATTACACCTAACCACATATCCAAAGGAATGCAAAAGCAGAATTTATCTAAACTTTTCCATCCAGTCAACTTCCATCCTGCATTCTCCATAATTTTTTCATTGAGTTTTGATTGACGTAGATAGTTTTTCATGGTTGTTGTCAATCCTACATTATGTGTGCGATCAACTTCAACCCCTCCCAATTCATATCTGATTTCATCAAATAGGTATGCAACTCCATTATTGATAAGTGAAAAGTCCTTGGTTTCAACATCATTCTTATCTTTCACTTTGATTTTGCCTTCAATTATGAGAAAACTTCTACTTGGAAGTGTATAAATATCTTCTTGTTTTAAACTAATTTGAATTTCATCATTGTAATTGAATGTCTGTTGAATATATGGTGTGTGAGTGATATACTCATATTTGGTAATACTCTCATCAAGATGTACACTCTGATCAACAAGTAATATATCTGACTTGACTTCTTTCTTATACATTTTTATTATATATTTTTTCTTCTCAATACAACCTGAGGTGAGTTTTCAAGTAGTTCAAACTTAGTTGGTTAAAGACAGAGGGTCAAACCGCCCAACCCCCCCCCCTGTGGCGGGGGGGGGGGTTAGTGCTGAGGTTTAAGAAAGGGTCTCAACATAAAAATGCTTGTTGCTCAGTTTCAGAGTTAGGATCCCTTGACAAATAATGGATTTACTGAAAAAAATTATCCTTAGTTATTCAAGAAATTGGATCTACTTTTTCCATATTTTCTGTTCAATCTTGACAAATGGGGTGTCAATGGATTCGTTATTAGATTTACTGGAAAAAGTTACTTGTGTAATTTTTTTGTAAAATTAACGGTTTCTTAGTTATTCAAGAAATAAAAAAAAGCTGGATCTAGTTTTCCCATGAGATCCTTATTTTTTGTTCAATCTTGACAAATGGGATGTCAATGGATTCGTTATTAGATTTACTGGAAAAAGTTACTCTTGTAATTTTTTTGCAAAATTAACGGTTTCTTAGTTATTCAAGAAATAAAAAAAGCTGGATCTAGTTTTTTTTCCAAAAAAGTGGGAAATCTTCATTTGAGGTTTATTGTGAGATTAGGGGTATGGCTAGGTTAGGTTAGATCAGATTACATTGGGTTGGGCAAGGTTAGAACCAAGAATCAGATTTGGGGCAGATTTGGGGGCAGCTTTGAGCCAGCTTTGAGCCAGCTTTTCTCCAGAAGTCTCACTTTACCCCTACTAATGCCTGCTTTGAGAATGTAATTATTTATAACAAAAATACCCTGAATGGAAATAAAGATATAATAATAAATATATAAAGATATAAATGTAATAATATATAAATATATTTATTTTTTGTGTAAATAATGAAAGATCATTTCAATCTTATGGAAGTGAATGTGTGCTTTATGAAAATTTCAGATTTATATATATATATTACTATTCAATACGGTACATGAATTAGATATACACAGCACTCAGTGCTGTTATTGTAACAATATAGGTTCCCGGGGGTCAGGGGGAAATGTCATATACTATGGAGATCAATAAAACTTAATTCCATTTCATGTTTGCATTGTGGAAGTGTAAGTGGAAGCCACATTACAATGAAGTTGCCTTTAATCATTTTCATTAGTATAAGTAAGCATCGCTCCCAAATGAATATGGATGGAGTAATGCTACTTCATTTGTGTTTGTTTGCACACTTCAAACTTAATAGCTTTACTCCGATTCTCAAATAAAATGGTCATTTCAAACCTATCCTCATAGTGATTCCCTTTAATACTTCTTAATAATCCTTCATAATGTTCGCACATTTAACTTGCCCACTTATTCAAAACCACTCCAACTGATTTTCAAATACAGTTTGGTCACTTCAAAACTTGCTCATTGACCGAGCGAAGTGAGGTCTAAGATTCAAGTCGACAGTTTGGCATTTCTCTTAATGTTTAAATGTTTGAATGTTTGAATGTTTGAATATTTGAATGTTTGAATGTTTGAATGTTTGAATGTTTGAATGTTTGAATGTTTGAATGTTTGAATGTTTGAATGTTTGAATGTTTGAATGTTTGAATGTTTGAATGTTTGAATGTTTGAATGTTTGAATGTTTGAATGTTTGAATGTTTGAATGTTTAAATGTTTATATGTTGCGCATTTACGGCGAAACGCGGTAATAGATTTTCATGAAATTTGACAGGTATGTTCCTTTTTTAATTGCGCGTCGACGTATACAAGGTTTTTGAAAATTTTGTATTTCATGGATAATATAAAAGGAAAAAGGAGCCTCCTTCATACGCCAATATTAGAGTAAAAAATCAAACTTTAGAATTATTCATCATAAATCAGCTGAAAAGTGATTACACAGATGTGTGGAGAAGCCAGTCTATTGCTGTATTTCCATAAGGTCTATAGTTTCAATCAGGTAGGTACTTGTGAATGAGAATACTGCGTGAGGTCTACTGTTCACAGAACTACTAGTAGTAATTCCCTTAATCACTTCATCAGTGGCGGCTCGTGCAAATACTAATGGGGGGGTATAAAATAATAATTTGAACGCGAAACTGCAAACAGTAAACAAAGTAGTAGCCAATGCCAGCTAGAATAGTTCATAAGTGGAAACAGCTCTAGAAGGCAATGGCGCCAATGCAAAGAACTCCATTGTAGTGTTCACATACTAAACTTTGCATATTCCAACTTATTTTCAAATACAAGTTGGTCACTTGAAAACTCGCTCAGTGGTGGATTCAAAGAGGGGCTAGGGGGGACTATTGCCCCTCCTTGGGTATCCAATTTAAACTAGATAAAATGGGTAATCATTCGCAAAAAAGTAATATCAGTATTTCCGTACATGAAATAGAAAGGTAATAGCTTTCAACATTCAAATTCTTATGGTAAAAGGATCAAATATGATATGTTAATGCAAAAACATTAGATTATTAGATTCGATTTTTATTATGTCCTGAACATCCACAATAGTGGACAGAGGGTGGGTCAACATTCAACTTATATAGGTGAAAAACACATAATAAAATGTTTAAACAGGAAAACCAGACATAGATCACCCAGACTAGTACCTACTCCTGCTTGAGCGTACTTAATCACATACAGGACATACTTAGGCAGTCCAATCATAAAATGGCTTTCTAATGGCTTTAAAATCCTTTCATTTTTAGTCAATATTCTTCAGTCAAACCATAGTTTTTTGCCTCTAAACTTTGGTCAATAAAGAGTTAAAAACGGCCTAAAAATTTATTTATTTATTCGTTGATATAATTACAAATCATATGAATATGATCGGGATAGAACAACAGGCATCGCACAGCCCAAAACTATTCTGTTCCCAAATTTTGATAAATAATGAAATGTCCGAAAAAATAGGTTATGTTCTTACTGAGGAAATTTTAAGTTCAAAGTTCTGTCCAAGAATATATATTAGTTAGAAATTTTGAATTTAGAATGATTAAAATACCAAATTTTGCACTTAATATCACCGCACTTTGAATAAATTAAGTTATTTCAGAAAATTTTGAAGCCAAAAATATACACAGGAAAATGTGTCATTTTACACTTGAATTTTGACAATTCCCCGGACCCCCCGCCTTGCTGGGGGTATTCCGTACCCCCCGGTACTTTCACCTCTCAAAACGCCTACCCCCCCTTTGGCGTATCCTACTGGATCCGCCACGGATAGTGATCCCTTAATACCTCATTACATTGTTCGTCCACTTATTCAAAAGCACTCAATCCGAGTTTCAAATACAGTGTGGTCACTTGAAAACTTGCTCTGAGCTCGGCTCGTAATTCACTCAGTTTACGACGTTTCACGCCCAGTGATAGAGTCACGTGACGCGTGGGCTTGCAGGATTTAGCCGGCACTTGGCACTTGAATAGCTGGCACGTGAGCTATTGTAGTCATTGAAGACTACACTACACAGAGACGGCTCCTGCGGTGCAGTCAAGCCATCTCCAAATAGCTTGTAGGCCGTGCAATTTATCGGAGTTTCTCCATACAACTGAAGCGCATGCCACTCTAATTACGTCGTGCTGTGGCTTTCCCTGCAAATGCCTTTAATTTATTGGCCTTCATGACCTCCGCAAATGCACAATGCCTCAGCACTGATTCCAGAAATAGCGCGTTAAACAGTTGGAGTCTATTTGTTGCTTCAATGAAATGGATTGAATTGAGGTTTACTTTCAATATAGATTACATACAAATACAAGAAAAAGTGGAAACAGTCTTATACGCAGAGTGATGATGAAAATAATAAAAAATTAGATTCACCGTATAATTGAGTCAGCATCTGACTAACATTGAGTCTGCTATCCTTGTCTGTCATTAGACGAAGTTGATCACTTCATCCTTTTCCAACTCCACACGTTTGCCAAATTGCCAGGAGTTCTTGTAAGCTTAGGCCCGGTTGCACAAAAGCCGACTATATGTTAACTGTGATTAACTTCACGAGAACCAATCAGAGAAGGCGTTTTTGAAAAGACGGCTTCCCCCTGATTGGTTCTCGTGGAATTTTAATCACGGTTGAAATTTAATACTGGCCTTGTGCAACCGGCACTTGGAATCTATTTCAATTGTTAGTAACTTAATCTTGAAATAATATTATGTATTATCGAATAATTCAAAGAATTATATTTAAAATCAAATTTTTTTATATCAATAAAAAAACACACACTTTTATATGTATTTGAACACGACATGCAGTCGATTATTAAGTAAATATTAAAAACTTTTACTTACTGACTGGAGTACTTTCAATCGTCTGGCGATCATTTTCAACAGTGCAGACCGGAAATGTTTTGATGGTTAGGAAGATTTGTGGTGTTTATTATGTGATCAAAAAGTTTGTTGAATTTGAAATTCAGCTGTTCATTTAGTATATTGTTACTGTCTAGGATGGTGGCTTTATAAATTTCAAACTGTTCTGTTGTATTTAATTCATGTCCATTTCTATTTACTTTCAATATTGTAAGGTTGGTATCTATGTTTGTGTAGGTGTGCCCGGTCACAGAATAAGTACAGAATGGAAACTTGTAATAAATCGCCTATCAAACCAATGCTTTTTACATGACCCCAATACTAAACACGTCACGTGACCTTGGGAAGTTCCAATCCTGGTCTTCTGATTGGCTCGTAGCAGTGAACGAGATCAATTGATCCGGATCATTATAGTGATCCGAACCTACCATCAATACTATTACAATGCGGCGCTTCCTAACAAGATGGCGGATTTTAGCGTCAGGGTACTAGCCAAGTTTCCGTACTGTATGTATACTGTGGCCCGGTTTCATTTAAATGTGTTGCAAAAGCTGATTCTGTTTTGGTTTTAAGTGCGTTGATATGTTCTTTAAATCTAAGTTTGAATGATCGTCCACTTCTGCCAATATAGAATTTTTCACAATCGCTACATTCACCACATACATATAGCCGGAAATTAATAGGCTACTTCTGATTGTTTTCACTGATTGATTCTTTCATGACAATCTCTTTCAACTGAAGGTACATACGGCTACATTTAATCTCATAATATAAACTTACCTACCGTACATTTATGGTTTAATCTATCACATGTGAAAATAAATTATTTTATATGAATAAAATAAATATGAAATAGAATTAATCATCATTAACAAGAAACAACAATATTACCAAGGAATAATATGTTATGTGATATGAATAATATGTTCATCAAGGAATAAATTGACCATTGGTAACTAATAATAATAATTAATACTATTTTTTATTATTTATGCTATTTCAATAAACTATCGAAATAGACGTTCCTAGATTGCAGATAGACCAAGTTATAACACTCACTCCATCTGAATTCAGATCCTATAGAGAAACGGAATTTGGAACGAAGCGATAACAGGTCACAAGTGAGTCGAAAATATGCTTGACTGAACGCGTTCAAGGGATATTTTGGAGCGCTCGATACAACAAAACAGTAGTTCCATTTCATTTTGCCTTTGAAATATATGCGGCCTGTGGCAGAATCCGGTGACATTTTAATTTCCGTTACCGTGTTGTTTATTCCATTCATCTGACACAAAAGCTGACCCGCTTAGGTTATCTGCAGGCTCCATCTGTTATTCCGTGGGATCAGCCAAAGGAAGACCAAATGCAGATGAACCTTCAATATTTTCCAGTTGCATGAAAAGTAGAGCCCTAACTTATCGAGGAGCTTCCTGTGCAGTACGGCAGTGAAGATGTTTATTCTGCTTGGTATATACTCAGTATAAAAACAAAGGCTTTATATTGTTTCATTTATTACTTTACTAGCAGGTAACCCGTGCTCCGCAAGGGTCTAATAAAAAACTTGACCTACTGAAATCTTGAAGAATATAAAATATACCTATAACCATCCTCGATAAATTAAGAATCTATAATGCTAAACTTAAAGTTAATCAGTTCATGAATCATTCGTGAATTTCCAATCCCGTAGGTGAACAAGCCAATACTTTCCTTTATTATATATTACTAGCCTTAAGGCTCGCTTCGCTCGCCATATTCGTCTAGCCAGGGGGCTCCGAAAATTCCACCCCCCCTCTGGACCCTCGACTGGATCGTCCAAAAATGAGATCAGTGGGCTCGCTTCGCTCGCCTGCATTTTTCATTTGAGCATGCTTCATTCCATCAGAAAGTCAAAGTACTGAGAAAATGCAGAAAAGCTGAGAAGAACGTTGGAAAAACGCTGATTTTGGGCGTATCTTTGATTAAATATTAAAGTCACCTCATCACAAAGCTGATTTTGGGCGTATCTTTGGCGTTATTCCAAATTCCTACTAACACAACATTATTACACACCCTAGCTCAGCTTCTGTACTAAATTTGAACAATTTCTGTTCTCGATAAATCTGAGAAAAAGCAAAAAATCGCTAATTTTGGGCGTATCTTTTACGTTATTGCAAATTCCTTCTAACACAACATTATTACACCCTAGCTGTGCTTCTGTACTAAATTTGAACATTTTCTGTTCATTTGTTCTCGATAAAGCTGAGAAAACGCTGGAAAAACGCAGATTTTGGGCATATCTTTGGAATTTTTCCATATCCGTTCTTAGTGCGCCTCTAAAGGGCCAACTGAACATACCTACCAAATTTGAACGTTTTTGGCCCAGTAGATTTTTAGTTCTGCGAGTGAGTGAGTGAGTCAGTTAGTCAGTCAGTGAGTGAGTGCCATTTCGCTTATATATATTATATATATATATATATATATAATATATATATATATATATATATAAAATTTTATATATATATATATATATAATTATATAGATAGATTATAGACTAGAGAGTGTAGATTGATAATTGTGCAACAACTTATTGCTATTGTTTCTCGTCTTCCCAAAGAATACGTTGCAGTGGAAACTTCTCATTCCATAGTTAGCCAATAAATCTGGAAAAAACGTGTAATTATTCATCAACAATAATATACTTCTGACACTGTATCAGGCGAGATATAGTGACACTTATCCATACTAAAAACAGGAAAAAAATGTGTTATATCACGAAAATTTTGATAGTAGGCGACGTGTGTTTTCATCCAATATAATTTATTTGGATTTATAATGTAGATTTTGTGTCACTCCAGATTAATAATTTCAGTGATAGGATTGGGAAATCGCATGATACATGTGAACTATTTGGTGAGACTTTGAAGTTTGAAAATACAATCTTCCACTTTGAATAGTAAAATATTCATGTATTTCTGAGATTAGGTTCGAACTAACTTTCATGTTTCAAACGGTTATCGAGTATTTCAAATTTCACTGAAGTTAGGACAACATATATCTTGTTGTTTTATCTTGAGTAATTTCAATGGAAATAGTAGCCTACTTATATTGGCCTGTAGTCCTGATGACAACAAACTGTAGCCTATTTGAATCTCCAAAACTCTTTATTCATAATAATATTATACAGATGGAAATTACTGAGATATTGCAATTATTCAAATGCTAATGAATTAATTATTATTATTAAACGAAAATCCAAATTAAATGGTGTAATTCAACCCGAGGACTTCTGCTATTGCAAATATTGACAACAGGGTAAACAGCTACATGGAAATTCGATGAGCGCTACTATTCAAAAATTATTTGTCAGCCCGGGAATGACAAATAATTTTTTAATAGTAGCTCTCATCGAATTTCCATCTAGCTGTTTCCCCGGTTGTCAATATTTGCAGTAGCAGAGTCTTCGGGTGAATTACAGCATTTCATTTGAATTTTCGTTTAATAATAATTGATAATATTATAGTGTCGCAGCTGCGTAAAACGAAAATCTAGCGAAAGTAATCACTGGCGAACACAAAGACCAATGATTGATTTTGATGAACTTATTGGAGAAAAATATGTCTTCACTCTGCAGTATAATATCATTGTAATAGAACAAAATTGTGATAATAGGAATCAAATATGACTAATGTCTATTCATTCTCATAAAAATTTATTGCGTAAATGAAAATAGAAATCAAAGTTCCCTTTTTAAAATTATTTTCTCAATTTCTTTAATTTGTTTCGGCTATATGATGCCATTATCAAGCAATTTGTCATTATCAATTTACAGCTCAAGCCGTCTCTCGCATCCCACATGCCATCTCACTCTATCCATCCAATCTCCCTCTGCCAATTTTTTTTTTCAAATCACATCATTTATTTCGCCATTTAAAAAAACAATCACAAATAAAGAGAAAATCAAATATGATGAACAATAAATTTAAACAAAATACAAGTGTTAACTTAAAAATAAGAAATAATACAAAATCATAAATATCTCTTTACGTATGTATATATAATTTACGTATCATATATGGCATCACCAGCAAAAGAATAGACTTTGCCCGCTGGTGACCGTTGCAAATCGAGAATATTATAATAATATTTAAAACAAAAAATTCCTCTCGCGCATGTCACTCTTCACTTGCTTCATCCAAGTTTCAGGTGGTCTTCCCCTCTTCCTTCTTCCTGGTGGATTCCAATTCAATAGTATCATTTTGATAATGACCGAAACATGTTTAAAAAATGAGTAAATAATTTTAAAAAGGGTACTTGGATTTCTATCCTTATTCTATCCTTTTTTTTTCAACTTATCAATAATCAGTGTTTTTTTGACAATTTCTTAGTCTTTTTCATTCAACTTATTCTATCCTATATTTAAGAGTAGCTCTAAAAGAAAAAGACAAGTATATTGTGATATCAAATCTCCACATTCACAACAGTAGGCTTCTTACAAAGTGTTACAAGTGTGAAACTTTTATACTCCATTAGCCACTTGTCCAACAGTTCTAGAAGAATGAAAAGCTGAGAAGAAAATGTAAATAACAATTTTCACCCTCAAACTCCAGGGCATTGTGTGGAGGGCAAGCTTTAATTACGTCTGAACAATGACTGACTTGATAGTTTGGCGCTGAAGAAGCTGAATAGGTCTCATTCCGATGGGTGAATGGGGTGCCACTACACTGAATGGCAAAACGTATTATTCGCAGCGGAACTGAATGGGCGCTGGACCATTACTGCGATTTGTTATCACTTGGAAAGTAGCAGTTGGTAGCCCTGCTGTGAGAGCTGCGCTACGGAATACTCGTATGTTATTCGTTATCAGCTAAGAGACCGTGGAGTTCAACTCTGTAATACCCCTTTCTTATCCGAAAACGTAGAATACATTCGTTATTTATTCCAGCCGCTGTTAATCTCAAAAGGCGGGAATCGAAGGGATCGGCTATTATTTCTATCTCCTTTGAAATATATAGTGAATATGGAATGAAATGGTGGAATGGAATAGGATTGTGAGTTGTAACCATGGTTATACATAGTTGACCGAGCGAAGTGAGGTCTAAGATTCAAGTCGACGGTTTGGCATTTCTCTTAATGTTTAAATGTTTGAATGTTTGAATGTTTGAATGTTTGAATGTTTGAATGTTTGAATGTTTGAATGTTTGAATGTTTAAATGTTTAAATGTTTAAATGTTTATATGTTGCGCATTTACGGCGAAACGCAGTAATAGATTTTCACGAAATTTGACAAATATGTTCCTTTTTTAATTGCGCGTCGACCTATATAGGCTACAAGGTTTTGGAAATTTTGCATTTCAAGGATAATATAAAATGAAAAAGGAGCCTCCTTCATACGCCAATATTAGAGTAAAAATCAGACTATAGAATTATTCATCATAAATCAGCTGACAAGTGATTACACAGATTTGTGGAGAAGCCAGTCTATTGCTGTATTTCCATAAGGTCTATAGTTTCAATCAGGTGGATGAGAATACTGCGTGAGGTCTACTGATCACAGAACTATCAGTAAGTTGTAAAATGAATATTATTTTTATCAAGTTTCTTTTAAGATGAATAGTTGACCGAACGTAGTGAGGTCTATGTTTCAACTCGATTTGCTTTTGTCTGTCTGTATGTAACGCCATTACGGCTGAACGCGTTGATAGAATTCGATGAGATTTGCAGGAATATTCCCTTTTCAACTGCGCGTCGATGTATACACAGGGTTTTTTGAAAATTTTCATTTTAAGGATAATTTGAAGAGAAAAGGAATGTCTCCATACTCTGATATCACTATATATATCATCTACTTTGAAGATAGGATCAATCAGACTATAGAATTATTCATAATCAATCAGCTGACAAGTGAATAATTCATTGCACGCATTACACAGATGTCTGGCCGTGTCTATTTCTAAAAGGTAGGGTTTCAATATTTTTTATGATGCGTGCCCATCAGTATCAATATTCTTACATTTGAAAAACAAATTTAATAGGTGATTGAAAATAAAGTGAAAATGATATAATGAACTGAATAATACCGAAGAAATTATAATATTCTTGATTGAGAAAAATTATTTTAAAATATTTGAGAAATATTTTTATCAGATGGAAAGTAGCAGTTGGTAGCCCTGCTGAGAGAGCTGCGCTACGGAATACTCGTATGTTATTCGTTATCAGCTAAGAGACCGTGGAGTTCAACTCTGTAATACCCCTTTCTTATCCGAAAACGTAGAATACATTCGTTATTTATTCCAGCCGCTGTTAATCTCAAAAGGCGGGAATCGAAGGATCGGCTATTATTTCTATCTCCTTTGAAATATATAGTGAATATGGAATGAAATGGTGGAATGGAATAGGATTGTGAGTTGTAACCATGGTTATACATAGTTGACCGAGCGAAGTGAGGTCTAAGATTCAAGTCGACGGTTTGGCATTTCTCTTAATGTTTAAATGTTTGAATGTTGAATGTTTGAATGTTTGAATGTTTGAATGTTTGAATGTTTGAATGTTTGAATGTTTAAATGTTTAAATGTTTAAATGTTTATATGTTGCGCATTTACGGCGAAACGCAGTAATAGATTTTCATGAAATTTGACAAATATGTTCCTTTTTTAATTGCGCGTCGACCTATATAGGCTACAAGGTTTTGGAAATTTTGCATTTCAAGGATAATATAAAATGAAAAAGGAGCCTCCTTCATACGCCAATATTAGAGTAAAAATCAGACTATAGAATTATTCATCATAAATCAGCTGACAAGTGATTACACAGATGTGTGGAGAAGCCAGTCTATTGCTGTATTTCCATAAGGTCTATAGTTTCAATCAGGTGGATGAGAATACTGCGTGAGGTCTACTGATCACAGACTATCAGTAAGTTGTAAAATGAATATTATTTTTATCAAGTTTCTTTTAAGATGAATAGTTGACCGAACGTAGTGAGGTCTATGTTTCAACTCGATTTGCTTTTGTCTGTCTGTATGTAACGCCTTTACGGCTAAACGCGTTGATAGAATTCGATGAGATTTGGCAGGAATATTCCCTTTTCAACTGCGCGTCGATGTATACACAGGGTTTTTTGAAAATTTTCATTTTAAGGATAATTTGAAGAGAAAAGGAATGTCTCCATACTCTGATATCACTATATATATCATCTACTTTGAAGATAGGATCAATCAGACTATAGAATTATTCATAATCAATCAGCTGACAAGTGCACGCATTACACAGATGTATGGCCGTGTCTATTCCTATAAGGTAGGGTTTCAATATTTTTTATGATGCGTGCCCATCAGTATCAATATTCTTACATTTGAAAAACAAATTTAATAGGTGATTGAAAATAAAGTGAAAAATGATATAATGAACTGAATAATACCGAAGAAATTATAATATTCTTGATTGAGAAAAATTAATTTTAAAATATTTGAGAAATATTTTTATCAGATGGAAAGATTATCACGAAACTGGATAAATCATCATATTGGATACAAAATCAAACGTGAACTGAGTTTATTAACATATATAAGTGAGTTTTTGATCTAGGAGAAAACAAATAACAGTTTTCAAGAGTAAAATTATGATTCAACTGAATCAACTGGAACAGGTGACATCAGATACTTGTGAATGAGAAAATAGCGTCAGGTCTACTGTTCACAGAACTACTAGTAGGTAAACTATGGGTAGCTTTCTTCAAAGTTGGTTAAAGTAACCGTTTCAATCAATGTAAGGTCGTAATCATTATAATGTGTTTCAAATGAGTCAGCTGATTGTTTAAACTAGAGTTTTAGTTTAAGTTTTTAAGCTTTTTTGGAGAAATCGACCCAAGAGTGACAACAATATATAAATCATATCATATTTATTATAATTATGATTTGTTATTGTCAATGAAATAAATAAATAAACAATGTAGTGATATAAATATCACTAAAATGTAATGTTCATTCATTTTTATTAATTAATGTACATTTTTTATTATCATAGAATAAGAATAGAGAAAGTAGTACCTATATTTTCTCTATGATACTGTATAGGTGCGTACAGACTTATGCGCCACAAACACGCGCTATTTGCTTTTCATCAGCTGATGTTCAGCTTATTATATCTGTATTTGTACAGAAACAGTTATAATAAGGATAGAATCAGCTGATGCAAAGCCAAATGCGCTTGTTCGTGGCGCAAAAGTCTGTATGCACCTTATATACATTAGGTGCAGTGAAACTTTGGAAAAATGATCTGTGAACTACTTTACTCAAACCATGCAGGATTCAGAATAGAAATCATCTCAAGAAAAATCTGAAGTGTACAAGATAAAGCATTCTACAATGCTGATTCTATCCACTTATCTGTTTTCCAGTGGATTGAATAATGGCATCACCATGTATGCACGGCTACGACAAAGAAGTTGTTTACCATAGTTTAATGTTTCTTGAGTGAAGATAAAGTGGTGGACGCTGTAACTTTTGTATCTCGGCGGTAAACGCGGTCAAACCGGTGTCAGTCGACTCAAACTTTTTTAATCAAGTGAAATGCTCAAGATTCAGATCCATAAAGTTTCGCATAGATGCCACCCAGACCCAGCCACAGCCTGTTGTATCTGTTTATAAAGACCCACAGCCACAGCCTGTTGTATCTGTTTATAAAGTTGGCGTCTGCAGTTGACTGAAGACTTCAAACGTTACTTGGTCCCAACAGGTGGCTTACATTTACTTTATATGGAATAAAATCATGAATATTCAGCGGCTGAGCTGGAGACTTGGGCTCACCCATTATCAACTATTCATGACGGATGAATAGATTTGCCTTTATCCCAGTGTCTCATACATAGTCATGGATAAGCTCCCTTTTCCCAATTCTCATGTCTACGTCTCAAGAGCTCCAGTTCTGTTTTTAGCACACAATTTCCAACTGCCGTTACGATTTGCGGCTTCTATCTGCCAGCCTCCTCATGAATAACTAAATGAGCCGCTGACAGATGATTCATTATCTGCATTTAGTCACACAAATAGAGAAGTTGAGTTGATAAAACTTTTCATTCTGAAGTGATAACTGCACATGATAATTAATTGATTTATAAAGGGAAACTCGGGTTTAATTAATTTGAGTGGACTCCTTCATTCGTGGAACTGAAAAATGCTCGTGAATAAAGATACTCAGTAGATGTAATTAATTAAGTTTTTAAATTCAAAATTGATGTTATAATTATTTTGAGTGGCTTCTCTTATTTCTACCAGAATAGAACCACAGCAGAAAAATAATCGTGCAAACAGATTTTCATGATAATTTATGATGTAGTATGAGGACGGAGTACATTTTCACAACGATGATTACTATACTATATACCTCATGAAAAAATGAGAAACTTCTAATGTTTCAACATCTTTTTCCTCTCAACCAGGTGAACACAATGCATTAAATAAATGTGTTGCAAAATTACTAGTGAATCATTGGAGTAAAAGCATAAATCATCGGAAGCTTTGTAATGTATGTTATAGATTCAATAGTTATATTAAACCATAATAATTCAATAGTTACACAAGAAAAACTTATCGTAGTATTATAATAAAATGTACATTTTTCCAATTGTATACCTTACAATCGGTACTATATACAACATTCCCTTTTGAATTTGAATTTATCTCTAATCGTTCATTCTCACAAAATTAAGCTGAAACCTCATAATTGGTGTGTGTGTGTACTAAATAATATTATTAAATGCTGAATATACAGTATAGAACGTTCTACTGTATAGAACAAAATATAGATTATATTCAATAAACGAAATACAGCTTTTATGAGTTAGAGAAATATAGCAACAATAATACTGATATCCACGAATATCAAGTTTCGAATAATTAATGTATTAGGCCTATTATAAAAAATCTGGTGTGGTACAATCACACAACTTTCCTTGCTCATTGAACTGTAAGCCCCGTTCTTAAACGAGAATAATTTAGGGGAATAGCATAATGACGATTGGCGGCAACATTTTATTTGAAACTACGATCAGACTTCTGTATATATGTGTGTATATAATTGTTTTCAGAGTACTTTTTCCTTTGTGTAAATTGTGAAATTCGAAGATTTTTTTTAAAAGTCGTCAAAACAGCTGTTCTACAGATGAAATATCTCGACTATGTGTTCTTTTTATGAACTGCTCTACCTACCTACCTCATGCACGAGAAGGAGGTTACAAAGTCCATTTCTCAAGGATAGGGTCGACCCCCCATTATTTTCCCAGAAAGGAGACTCATGCCAGCAAATAGAGCTGATAAATAACTATAGAGGGTATGAATTTGAAAAAAATCGGTCAAGTCGTTTTTGAGAAAATAGTGAAAAACATGGTTTTTTAGTAATCATCCGTCATTTTTCTCAAGAATATTACGGAGCTCCTGCAATTTTCCCAGAAATGAGACTCATGTCAGTTGTCAGGGCTTATAAATAGCTATCCATGGTATAAATTTGAAGAAAATCGTTAGAGCCGTTTTCGAGAAAACCGTGAAAAACATGTTTTTTTAGTAATTATCCGCCATTTTTCCGCCATTTTGAATTCAATTTTATCAAATTTCTTATCGTCAGATCCTCATGGTATAAGGACCTTAAGTTTAGAATTTCAAGTGAATAATCGGTTGATTAGGAATGGAGTTATCGTGTTCACACACACACAGACCAACACCCAAAAATCATGTTTTTGGACTCGGGGGACCTTGAAACGTATAGAAAACTTGAAATCGGGGTACCTTAATTTTTTTTGGAAAACAATACTTTCCTTACCTATGGTAATAGGGCAAGGAAAGTAATAATAATTCATCTTAATCCTTTTCATCCAGTATAAGTCATATCCATATATTTAAGTTGAGTGTATGTTATATTATTTCTATTTTTACAGTCCGTAAACGATTTTCATGTAGAAGAAATTGTGTTTGGAGCCACAGAGGGACAGGCTAGTTGTACCAGATGAATATCAAATAATAGAACACTGGCTAGTACAATAAATTGCATACACACGGACCCGCTCTTGTCCCAGCTTCTAGGTCAGACAATTGACATTTCATACAGTCTGCTGAGCACTGAATGCAGTCTCTTGAATACATTCTGTAGCACACAATTGCTCATTCCATATGAACTTAATTAGCTCCCAAATAGCATATTCATTAGCAATGAGGCACGTATGAGCTCCGGGTTTCACCGAGACTTACATGCATGACAGGTAACTGACCTTTCAAATGTATTACATACGGTCTTGTATGCTGAAATTCATTTCATGTACCTGAGATACTCATGTATTTCATGGATTAAGTCATGTTTGATCTGCTTTGACTTGTATTTCGGTTTCACGAATCTTCTGTAGGTTGGTTAGATGGGTTAGAACTAGAGATACTTAATTGTGTATCCCAGGCTTCATGCATGTTGGACTATATGAATAAGGTAGGCCTACACACGGTATTGTGTGCAGATATCAATTTCATGAACCTAAGCTATTTATGTATTGCCTTGATTCAATAAACTTTGATCTCCTTTGCCTTTATTTGACTATGTATTTCGGTATCAAACCAATATGCTTGAATTGGTCAGTTGGAATTAATCCTTCATTCAATCTATTCAATTCAATAATTTTTTATTGTCATATACAGTGCACAAGAATACATAGATAGATGTTTTTAGGCTATAGAAATAAATTGATATCAATTTACAAAAATGTATTGCATTATCAACCTAGAATATTATTGCTAAGCCATACAAAATTTACAAGTTTTGTAAAAAAATGGTAAAACTTGCAATTCTTTCATATAAAATTACGAGCCATCGGTCGACGACTGCATCGCAAACATTAGTGGTCTACTTTTAGAAGCGTCATATATTACTGAAATAATTATCTTTGGAGCTTATTTTAAAAATTGATATTGGTCCTTCACATGAGATGCTTCCACCTGCCCAATGAGATGATTTCTTAATAATGAAATGAGGCTTTGTTGTTGAAATTTTGGAAATTTTCATAGTTGAAATGCTCAGCACAACATTGATTCTGTGTTGTGCCTGTTTTTAGCTTAAAACTCTGTCAAACTGGCTGTAGAGATGTTCAGCCGGTTATGATACCCTTGAGGTGCGTACAGATATACGCGCCGCAAACATGAGCAATTCACTTTTAATCAGCTGACTATATCTGTATTTTTACAGAAACGGTAAGATACAGATATAAAAATCTTGGCATCAGCTGATTAAAAGTGAGTTGCTCATTTTCGCGGCGCGTAAATCTGTACGCACCTTTAGACTACCAACGGGACAATATGTCCCAGCAGAAATGACCAACCTCAGACTACAACTGGGACAATATGACCCAATATAAGTTCATCGAATTCCAGTGGGTGAATAGATCATCTAAACTACACAGTACCTAATGAATCCCAGCGGTAGTGTAGGGTCTATTCTATAAAATACATCAGCTGTTTAGAACTATCTGATCGCCTTATTATTGTGAATTGAGGTTATATTGCGGTTATATGCTCTCAGGCATGCATGTGTCAGATGCTGGTTTTGTGTTGAATGAAGCTGTTCCAATGTGATTTGCAGTGTCATTTTGAGTTGAAAGTAAGTAAATAACTTCTTATAATGTCAATAATAACCTGTGAAATTGAAATTGCAAAGCTATTTACTAAATGTTATTCATTTTATCGTGTTTTTTGTATTGGGACGTATTATCCCAATGGTCAAATTGATTATTTGGTATTTGACGGGACAAGCTTCATAGACCCTATTTGGAAGTCTAAGGGTTATGATAGTTTGGGACAACCCGACGACAAATCGAACTCATTTTCGATAGAAAATTACGGTTGCTAAAACCTTCAGTTACAGTGAGTAATGACGACTAAATGAAGTGAATTTCAAAAAATGAATGGAAATTATAGAATAGTAATGGAAGAACCTTCAAATGTTGTGGTATGGGATTTCAACAAAAATTGATTCATACTCGAATCAATTCAAGTTATTGAAAGTGTTCAATAGGGAAACAATATTAAAAAACACTCATTTTCGTAGATCTGATACAAATTTCCATGAATTCAAGTTTAATCGGGTCAGCAAAATCGGCAGTAAAATTTTCAACTCATGTGAAAAATCAAGAAATCAGCAATGTAGAGATGTGAGCTTTTTTGGAATGCCTCAAATGAGCCATGGAATGCGCAGCACTTGACAAAGAATGCTGACTGAACAGCGAGTAATCTCTTGTGAGCTGTTGAAAATACATCTTGTTTGTTGTAGACCTAGTGTGTGATGTGATGTGTGAATACACGTGCTTGAATAGGGGAAGCGAACTCAACAAAGGAGTGGGTACTCTGCATGCGTTAGCAGCTTTTGAAGATAAATTACCTCTGCTTCAATTAGCCTTTCCCGTGTTTATTATGATACGGAATTTAATTTATAGCCGCCTGACGTCATTGGCAAATACCTGCAGGCTTCTCTAATCCGTTTCTAATCTTTGCCAGCTCATAAACATCGCGCTTGCGCGCAACAGCAGTGCAAAAACTAATTCTGTCATCTTTACTTATACCCAAGTTTTGCTCTGAGAAGTATGAGATGAACTTGATCAAGGCGGCAGGCTTCCAATTACCAATTACGCGGCACAAAATACACAAACTTTCAGCGAATAAATTGTGGTTCATTTGTGTCATGGGAATACTTTCAAGGCAACTCATACTAGGTACAACAACACACAACTCAAATATTGTTAAACTTTCAAGTGGGAATATTGAGAAACGGAGTTTTAAATTTCTACTTCATTATATTCTTGATATAATCTTCATCGATATTGACTCTCTGATTTCTTTAGTAGCATATTCAATTCCTCAGAAATAAGTTCTTGCTTGAAAATGTTTTCTAATCAATGGACGTTTGATCATCTCATCATCTCATATAATTTTCAACTGTGTTGTATCTTCGAAATTTAAAAAGATTTTAGAAGTGTTTATGTTTATCATTTCTGGTTCGATTAATCTATTAAAATTGAGAATCAAATATTGTTGCATAATACCTATACCAGTGACCGGTATTCATTTTGAAGTAAAATTTTTCTTTTTGTGATGTGAACTCAACCATATTCTGGACATTCTATTGAACTAGATTTAGGGATAGAAATTTAGTGCCTGTTTCTCATTCTGCTATTTGTATCAATGCATGAGTGAATAAATAAATACACGCCCAAATAAAATGCTTTTGTGGGAATTATACGCAAAAGAAAATACCATTAGAGCAAGGAAGAGAGTTCTAGAATCACCAATTCTAGTACTACAAAATCTAGGGATCCCTTAAGGGGGGGCACCCTAACATCACAGAAGGCCTGAAAAGTGTAATTATTCTCTCTTAATCAGCTCAGTATTTTGTACTTGTTCATTGTTCACCTATTTCCAACTGTCCACCACTCACGTCCTTGACAACAAAAACAAATAATGTTGATTTAGCCAATGATCGATATCCAACAAAAATTGAAAACGAGTACACACTCTACATTGTAAATTGTATATTACATGAGAATAATAAGACACATTGATTAATGAGAGATATGTGAGAATACCGAACATACTGCATCGAATTCAATCGCAAACAATCGAAATCACTTCGAGAGTTGAAAATGTGTATGATTGGTTGCAGCTACATTTTGAAGCATCATGCTGTGACCCCTGACGTTGCAACTTGGAATTCATGATATGCAGCATGAACCCTTGAAAGTGAGGAACCTGCCGACCTATGTAATGTTATGCACCCTCCATATTTCCACCGTGGCACTGAGTTGATTCGCTTGTACAGACACTGTATACATTTTTAATTTGACAGCTCTCTTGAAATCTATGCTCGTGAAAATGGGGAAATGGCATTGCAGTGTTCCGGAACCAATTGAAACCAGATAAGTTGTGATGTTGATTTTTGTGAGTAAAAATAATTGAACGGAAATGTATTCAAGAATACCTCCCCTTTTATTGTTTTCCCAAAAAGAAAGACAACGGTTTTCAGAGAGCGTTACCGAATGATAAATGAACTGTATGATGTTCTCCATATAAATAGGAAATTCTTAATGTATTGAAATTTAGTGAATTTTTTATTGATGAGGAACACTCAATTCAAGGTATTTTTCGTTTAAAATTTATTATGAAATATAACAATTGAATAAAAAATTGAAAACGGAGAACCTTTTTATCTTATACTTTTAAACGAGCAATTTCTGTTAATATGTTTAGATGTTTAGATGTTTTGATGTTTAAAATTAAAACCTAATGTTTAGATGTTTGAAATTTAAACATTGAGGGCCGGTCTTCGAGCTCGGGATTTAGCTAAGTCCTTTAAACAGCTGGAGTCAGAAAATTGGTTTTCCAAAACGGGGCGTAGTCGCAGTCATTGTCATAGTCGCGTTTGAATTAAATTTCGAAAAACTGGAAAGTTGAACACAAAATAAAATAATATAAAGAGAAAATAGTGTAAAGTTTCAGCTATTTTGAATTATTTAGGAATGTCTAATTTCGTCCAGGAAAAACGTTTCCAATTTATTATAGAAATGAGAAAATAAAAACTACGATTACTGTTATAAAAGCTGCGACTACGCCCCGTTTTGAAAAGCCAATTTTCCGACTCCAGCTGTTTAAAGTCTAGGACTTGGCTAAAATTAATCCCGAGCTCGGAAACCGGCCCTTCATGTTTAGATGTTCATATGTTTGTATTTCACCGGATCTCGAAAACGGCTCCAACGATTCTCACGAAATTTGGAACATAGTAGATTTATGATATGAAGATTCGATTGCACTAGGTCTCAACCCTGGGATAACTCGCTGAAGGACATAAACAGGATAAATACCTCTTTGGAAAAACAGCTGGATTTTTTTTTGTCTGTCGATACCGTAATGGAAGAGAGTGAACGAGTACATGTGTGGGATCATCCAGCTGATCTCACGAGAAGAAAAATTTAGCAAGAAAAACTTATTTTGGTTTATTTCTTTTTATTTAGAAAACATGTTTTCTTCGAGAAGTCCAAAATATTAACTAGATGCTGTTAGTGTGGAATAGTACATAGTATATTAACAAAAATATTGTAGCAAATATATTATATCATTCTAAATCGAATTCATAGTATATCTATTTGTAATTGATGATGTGTTTGTTTCTTGAAGTGTGAATAATTTGTTATTTCGATGAATGATAGTAGCTTATCCTAGATTTTGATTTGGACTGTAGTATAAATTTGAAAAGGGACAGATTTGGGCATAAACCAAACTGTTGTGCCTCCTCACATAATAATTAATCACAAAATAATATTGAAACAAAAAAAATCAAGTGGAGTAGATTGAGCTTGAAAATCTCTACAATTAATGTTCAGTAACATTTTCACCTAAAATTGAAAATAAGCTTGAAATTCGAGAAAATGTGATTATCCAATTGCAAACTGTTGGCAACTGTTGATTCTATTAAATCATTCACTATGAAGAGATAGCAGACGTGGTATGTCTCCAGCGTTATTGTCCTGTCACCAGCTGGCTTAGATCTTTGTTTATAAGTAGACTTGAGATGAGCGTGAACACTAGCGTCAGGTGATCAATTTTCATAACGGCAAGGAAAGTTGTGTGAGTGCGCCACACCAGATTTTTACATTTCCTTACGAAACGTTTCATTGAGCACTGTCAATTACAAATTTTCGAATTGTATCTACGTACATGACATTTTCTTAAATAATCCAAATGATACATTTCTGATAATAGAAGTATTGTAACAAAATTCATTTTTTTATTATATCTTGATAAAGAGTTTTTCAATAATCAGAGCGAGAATTTCATCACATAAAATAATGTTATTCAACCAAAGATTATAAGTTGACTATTGTTACAAATTCACTGGCATCAAATGAACAAAATTATCTACTCCTCCCTTCATTTATGTATAACAGCCTCTAATGACATTGAAATAGTTTGACAATGTTCCAATAACAATAATTGACATGACCATAGCCAATCTACTTTGGCATTGTGACATTGACGCCGATATTGCGTCCCTTGCATATATGTATATTCATTATATAACATTAGATAGCAGCCGCCCACATATATAGTTAGCAGGTAATAATGTCTTGGATACTCATCGCTGCCTTCGTCAATAATTCACCACTAATTAAATTTCATCCGGCTCATAACTTGTATCGAGATTATGTTGGCGGCTAATCGTGAGAAAGTTTGTCGGAGTGGTGTGAGAGAGAGGGGAGATGGGATACACTGTGACGAGTAGGTGTGGGAGTGAGTGAGAGAGAGGATATACTGTGACGAGTAATAAGAAGTGAGTGTTGTGCGTATTAATGCTATTACGTGGCTGGAATTCATGCTGTTCTGCTGTGTCCCCTTCATGTAGGGAAGCGGCGGGCGCGCAATCCACGGCACAGAGAATGACCCCGAAATGTAATGGCATCAGGGTGTCTCCTAGCAACCCTCTCTCCATCACCCGCAGGCCTCTCACCCTAGGTCATCCAAACTCCAAGTTCGTTGGCTTTGTTTCTATCGTTTCCTACTTCCCCTCCTCCTCATCGCCCCTCCTCTCCCGCATCCGCCTCCACCTACTCCTCCTACTCCTCCAAGTCCTAACCCCCCTCTCATTCTCCTTCCCTTCCTCCATCCATATAAAACTACTTCTGCTCATCCTCTTCCTCCTCCTCTTCCTCCATCGCCTCCACTTCCTCCCACTCCTCCATCCTAATCCACCTACTCCCACCCCTCTCCTCCTCCTATTCGTCCCAATCTACCACTCACACCCTCTTCCAACAACACAACCACCTCCACCCCTTATACCTCACCTCATTCTCCTCATGATCCTTTTCCTCCTCCATTTTCTTGTCTAATAACTCGACTACCTACTCTTCCTTGTTTCCTTCCTTTTTCCCTTTTCCTTGCTCTTTCTCTCACCCTTCCTCTTTCCTTCTTCTGCATATCCTTGACTGACATCTCTTCCTTGTTTTCTTCCTGTTTCCTCTCTTTCTCTTTCCCTTTCCCTAGCTGCTCCTCCTTCCCCAACTGTTTTCATTCTTCTTTCTGCTTTTTCTGCACATCGTGCTACTACTCCTCTTCATCTTTTTACTTCTCCTATTGTTTACTCTTCTACTACTCCTTGTTCTCTTTCACCTTCTTTTTTCTCTTCTTCTTTCCTTCTTCTTCTTTCATCTTCCTCTTTTCCTCGTCCTTCACCACCTCTTTTTTCTTCAACTACTCCTCTTTCTACCCCTATCCCTTCCCCTCTTACTCCTCCTCTCCCTCCTCTTCCTCATTTTGCACCTCTTCCTCCTCCAAATACTCTTCATCCTTTTCCACTTCCACACTCACTTCTTCCTTCTTTATCTTCCTCTCTTTCACCTTCTCGTGTCTCTCTAAAACCTCGTCTTTCTCCTCCCACATTTCCTCTCTTCATCCTTCAAACTTATCATTTTCGACCTTCACTACTACCTTGTCCTCTTCCTTTTTCTCCTTCTATATCTCCTTCTCCTTCAATATCTTCTTCTTCCTCTCTTCATCCTCCAAGCTGATTTTTCTCGACCTTCACTACCACCTCCTCCACTCCATTCTTCTCTTCTCTACCTCCTCCTTCTCCTTCACTATCTCCTCCTTCTCCTTCTCTATCTTCTTCTGTTATGTAGATGCATAACAATATAATTATTATCTATAGTTATTATATTACAAATTGCTTTTTCATATCATATACAGTTCAATAATTATTTTCTTAGTCTATATTATGTGAATTCATCTATAATTTTGCTGTATTGTAAGCTTTTGTATATAAGTGTATAAGCCAGTATATATTGTAATAAAGTACTCAATCAATCAATACTCAATCTATCAATTCTTCTTCTTCTTCTTCTCTATCTCATTCTCCTTCTCTAACTCCTTCTTCTTCACTATATCCTTCTCTTTCAATCCCTCTCCTTCTGTAACCTCCCCTTTCCCCACCGAAACCTTCTCTTTTCATCCTTCACACTCATCTTATCCTTCTCTTTCAACTCCTCTCCTTCTAAAACCTCCTCTTTCCGCACCCAAACCTTCTCTTTTCATCGTCCACACTCATCTTCTCCTTCTCTTTCAACCCTTCTCCTTCTAAAACCTCCCCTTTCCCCACCATAACCTTCTCTTTTCATCCTCCACACTCATCTCTTTCACTACCTCCCCCTCTTCTTCCTTCCTCATCTCCTTTCCACCTTCGTCAGTTATCAGCTACCACACCTAAACAAACTCCCCAACATCCTTTCCACGCGCCTATTCTCCGCACATAGTTTATTCATTGTTTGTAGCCTACTCTCTCAACTCACAAATGTCTGGCCAAATTGCCTCCGAAACTTCAGGTGTATAGGAATGACTGAGGTTTGTTATCACACATTGAAATGAGGTATTGATAATGAAATTCGTAGAAGTTATATTCGAACCTCTATGAATGTGTGACGTAAGACATTCCACTTCCATTCGAGGAAATCAAATTTCCAATTACTGTGGTTGAACAGGACTGTTTGTTGATCAGCCAGCCATTCATTTAATTAATTTAGTCAGTCATTAATCATTGATGAATTTTCCATGTCACTGAAATCTGATCTCTATATTTCGTTTTTTAAGAAATCTTATCACTCCCAATGGTCTCTAACACTTCAAACTAAATGTAATAATGGAAATGTATGGGAAAACTGATGTTTCAATAATTTCTTGTACTATTTGTTATGTTCTGTGTTATAAAATGTATGTTTTTATCATGATATTTCATCTTTGATATTTCTTATGTTGGCAGTGTCGAATATTACATTGATAATTATTGTTGTGCAAGTTACAATAAATGTCTATTTGTAGGTAATTGTATATTGCATACTTCAGTGATTGTATTGTACAGGTATTTGTATGTGATTTTTTGCAATAAATTCAATTCAATTCAAATTCATTGATTGAGTATACTCCAGCATCCTCTGATTGTTGCATTAAACATTGTGTGATGTATCCGTTTTATAGGCATTTTTCGTATAAAATGTAAAAGGAAATATAATAATTGAATAAATGGATAACCCTCTTAGTGCAATATTATGCATATAAACAAGTATTGAATAGACAATGTATCAAAAAGACAATAAATCAAATACAAGTTCTTAAAAATTAATGTTCCATGTATTATACATGGAATTATATATTGTCTATCTGATACTTGTTAATATGTAATATCGAGGAGCCGAGCCTTGCTCTGGAGTGTAAAAGCATAGAAAATTTGTAACGAAAGATTGAATTTATAGTTTATATTTATTTATTCATTTTCTCCGTCGTACAATTTTGTATAGCCTGATAATTGGGAATCTATCTGCATTGATGGCGCGGAGCTCCTGAAATTTTTACAGATATGGGACTTGTGGCAGTTGATAGAGCTTATCGATGACTATTTTAGGTATGAATTTGATCAAAATCGTTGGAGCCGTTTCCGAGAAAATCACGAAAAACCCTGTTTTTGAAAACTTTTTCGCCATTTTAGCCGCCATCTTGAATTTCATTTGATCGAAATTGTTCGTGTCGGATCCTTATAGTGGAAGTTCCAAATTTCAAGTCATTCCGTTAATTGGGAGATGAGATATCGTGTACACAGACGCACATACACTCATACACACACACACACACACACACACACACACACACACACACACACACATACAGACCAATACCCAAAAACCAGTTTTTTGGACTCAGGGGACCTTGAAACGTATAAAAATTTAGAAATTGGGGTACCTTAATTTTTTTCGGAAAGCAATACTTTCCTTACCTATGGTAATAGGGCAAGGAAAGTAAAAAAGAGTTGACAGTCCTCTTTACCACTCAACTTTTTCAGAAAAAAACAAGAAAAACCTACATTATAGTGATCGCCAGATCTGGTTGCGATTCGATAGTCAAATAGAGAAAACACTGCTTTCATCCAATTAGAATGCATTTAGACGATTAGAATAATCTGGCTGTGGAAAATCTACATATATCATAAGAGATATATTATAACACACGCCAGGAAAAGATCTAGTATTAACTCAAACTAGAGACAATACAATTTATAACAGTGTGCCGCATGCTATTGTTGCAATATCCAGGCATACAGAAAGTTTCAGGTATCTAACAACAGGCTACAATGATGCAGTTCAGGACATAATTGATAGAGTGAAGGACAGGACAGGAGAAGAGCTTTTGTCATGGAATCGAGAAAGGTTGTTGAAAGGAGAAGCTAATACTAACAAAATTGATCATGGCTGATATCGATGAAATCCTTACATCACTGGAAACTGATAACTTCACTCCAGAAATCGATGACTACATTAATTTTGTTCCTTCCATAAATGGAAAAAATGTTGAATTTTTAAATATTTTTTCAACTAATATCCGTAGCCTCCATGCAAATTTCAACCAGCTCATTTGTTGTATAAACAGCTTAAAAACTGATATACATGTAATTGTTCTAACCGAAACTTGGCATACCGAGAACATGCCATTCACTTACAAGATCTCAGGTTTCACCGAAGTAAATAAATGCTCAAAGATGAACAAATGCGACGGTCTGTGCATTTATGTTAGAGATAATATTGATGTCTGTGAGATTGCCTGTAACATAGTTGATGCCAACTCTTTGTGCTTGGAATTGAAAATGTCGGATGAAAAAATTTTTAGAATTATAGGAATTTATAGATCACCTAGAAATCAAAACACTGAGAATTTTATCAGCAGTCTAAATAACTTCCTCGATAATATACCTAATTCAATAACTGTTTGCATGGTTGGTGATATAAATATTAATATTCAATCAACTAGCACACAGGTTCAGGAATACCTGCATATTTTACTGAGCAGAGGTTATAAGTCTTATATAAATGGGAGTACTAGAGTCTCGACCACAACTGAATCGTGCATAGATCACATATTTTTCAAAAATAACAGCAAATTCAACTATATTTTTGGAAATATTTTCAAAACAACAATAACTGATCATTATTCTGTACTATTACACTTGGGTAATGAGAAAAATCCTGAAACCACTTCACATAGAAACAGGCCTACAAATAACGTTAAAATTGCATACAACTACAAACTAATTGCTGAAAAATCGGAAAAAGAAAATTGGAATACTATTTTTGGAAATGATGATACTATAGATACCCTAGTTGACAATTTTGTGGATCGTATAAATGGTTTTATGGATTCAAGTAAAACTGAGAAGTATATTCCTCGCCGAAAGCGTCCCTTAAAACCTTGGATTACGGACGGAATAATAAGATCAATTATTATACGGGATAAAATGCATGATAAAATAAGAAAAGGCCCTGCAGATGCTGATTCGATAAATACATACAGAGTTTATCGTAATACATTGAATAGGCTCATAAGTGAGGCGAAGGATAACTATTATAGGGATAAAATAGAACAATGTAACACCAATAGTTCAAAGCTTTGGAGGTGTATTAATGAGGCTATCGGGGAGGGGAAGAAAGAGTGTTGTAAAATTGGAGTTGATGCCAAGAGGTTGAATGACTTTTTCACCAATGTTGGGGAGAGACAGGCTAAAACTATAAACAATGATCCCACAAGCTCTCCAAATTTCAATTTCAACAACGATGTAATTGAAACTCCTCTACCGAATTCCTTCTTTATGAGACCGACAAACTTCAATGAAGTTCAAGCGACAATAAAAGAGCTGAAAAATAACTGCACCCCAGGCTTGGATAATCTCAATAACAAAGTACTCAAACATATAAGCCACACTATTTCACAGCCGCTTTCCGTGATTTTCAACAAATGCTTTGAACAAGGCTACTTCCCTAAACATTTCAAAACCGCCAAGATAAAACCTTTATTCAAGCAAGGAGATCCCTTGGACCCAAGTAACTACAGACCAATCAGCCTTATTAGTAATCTAGCAAAAATCATGGAGAAAATTATAAAGAAGAGATTAGTTGTGTATTTGAACAAGCATAAAATAATAGATAAGAATCAATTTGGATTCCAGACTGCGAAAAGTACCGAAGATGCGTTAATTGAATTTTCTAATACTGTTTCACAAAACTTGAATTCCAATTACAAATCTATAGCAGTTTTCCTGGATATTAAAAAAGCCTTTGATACTATACCACATAGTTTTCTTTACAATAAACTCGAAAGATATGGCTTTAGGGGAATATTTCTAGAACTCATAAAGAGCTACTTGAGAGATAGAACCCAGTCTTTAACAATCGACGGACTTACTGATGTCTCCAAAATGACCTCCTACGGTTTGCCTCAGGGAACGGTACTATCACCAATCCTCTTTATATTATATGTCAATGACTTATTAAAGCTGAAATTAAAAAACGCCACAACTATATCATTCGCAGATGACACTGCAGCTATTTTCCATGGGGAATCTTGGACTGGGGTACATGAAATTGCAGAACAGAACTGTTTGCTCATAAAAAATTGGTTGGACAGAAACACCCTGAGCCTGAACATTGAAAAAACCAATTACATCACCTTCGCATTCAATACAACTGGTAAACCTGATGAGAATTTAAATCTGAAACTCCACTCAAACTGCAACAATAACTGCACCTGCCCTACTATAAAAAGAGTCAAAAGTACCAAATATCTAGGTGTCCAAATAGATGAAAATTTGAAGTGGGACATACACATAAAATTTATTTGCAGAAGAATGAGATATCTATCCTATAAATTCTACGAAGCAAAAAAAATTCTGAACTCAAAACATCTAAAAATGGTTTACTTTGCACTGGTCCAGTCCATAATTCAGTATGGTATATCCGTATGGGGGGGCTGTTATAATTCTCACTTAGAAGAGCTTTTCATAATTCAAAAATCAATAATCAAAACAATTTTAAATAAACCCAGACTTTACCCAACCGACTTGACTTTCAAAGAGTTTAATGTGTTAACAGTTAGGCAGTTGTACGTAATAAATGTAGCGAAATATATAATCAAACATAAAGCTAATTTTCCTTGCACAAATAACACAATCAATAACCTGTACAATCTGAGACCCTCCTCAAATAAGTATCTTATGTACAATACAAACATTGAAACCATCAGAAGACAACTTATATATTTAAGCACTAAATTGATAAATAAAATTCCTGAAGAATATATCTGCTGCGCAAAATTGACTAAAAAAATAAAACATGATATTAGTATTTGGATTAAAACGAACTATTTTTTCTACCTGTAAATTAAACAAAGTAAAAGAGGAACTTAGTGTTTTTGTGTGCTCACTTACCAATCTAGTGTGGACCTTTTTATTTATTTTTCTTTATTAAATTAACTATCCTATCATCCCACCTCACCTTTTTTCCTAATCCTTTATTTTCCCTCTCAAGGATTGAAAGCCTTCCTAGTACATGGGTAACCATAGTTGGAAGAGCTTCAATCCCACCCCTTTACACCAAATTCTGAATTAGCATCTTGTACGGACATTTTTGTTTTTTTGTACTAATTTTGCGCTAGTTGTT
This sequence comes from Nilaparvata lugens, assembly GCF_014356525.2. NCBI lineage: Eukaryota > Metazoa > Arthropoda > Insecta > Hemiptera > Delphacidae > Nilaparvata > Nilaparvata lugens. Next base: position 89,955,631 of record NC_052504.1, read on the forward strand.
TATTCTTGTTGTAATTTAATATTACTTGTATTTTATGTATGTGTGTAAAGGAAAATAAATTGAAATTGAAAATTGAAATTGAAATCTAATACAAAATCTGAAGATTTCATTGCTCCAAGTTAATATCGTTCACATCATGTACAAAAAAGCGTCAACTTTAAATATGAACGATCAAAACTTGGAATGATATTCCTTCACGTTTATTTTTTAATCACGTTTGAAGATTGAGAGAATTTGTTACATTTCATTTATTCTCCGTAAACTTCGAAATGGCGGAATCCCTTCATTTGTATTATTATGAAGGACTCATGAGGACTTTATTCGATAATTGAGAATACTCGTATACCCTTCAAGGTCATTTCCAGCTAACTGGCTATCAGCCTATCATTACTACTTTCCATTTTATTGTCTAAATTCATTTTCTAAATTTGGCTTAGTGGTTTTGTGTTTTGTTTCGGTTTTGTATATGTTTGGACTTTTTAACATCAAAATGAACTTTATTCCGAAGTGAAAAGTGTAAATTTAAAGTATTGTGCTCACTATAACCTTAGTGTCCAGTTTCCCATTAGGGAACTTTGGACTATATACGGCGAGGTGGAACTACCCTTGGGTCTCCCCACCATTCAAAGCCATACGCTAATAACTACTTTCCTGTCAAAAAATGTTTTCTACTTTCATGGGGATAAAATATGTTATTCCCGAATAGAATTGGGCTCGATTGATCGAGATTCATCAAATAAGTGAGTTATCATCGCGAAAACTACGAGAGAATAGTTATTAGGTATTCAATTACAATGGAATTCACTAATAGACTGCTTAATTAATCCCATCCAATCATCATATAATTATCATCGAATCTAATTATCCGTTGATAAAAGTATTTGACGTTTGATAAAAACTTTCTCGCTTAATTGGCAAAGATATGTTGAGATGTGTCCGAATTTTCATGGAATGAGAACTTTTTATTAAGAAATTATCTCGTAATTTTTCCGAGCGAAAAGTCTTTCGCAGTATAATCATTATTCGCTACTCTCAGAGAAGGATTTATGAGGGTCTTAAAGTTATTAACGCCCTAAGGAATGACATTTAGGGAGTATATATTGACGATTATGGCAGACTCGTAAATCTTCCGCTGGTGTCCGTCTCACACTTTCTCTCTCACCCTCTCTCACACTCTTCCATCGCAGCTTTGGCGTTCCGCTTATTAAATTCCATTTTTAATCCCGTTCCTAATGCTCTCTCCTCCTACAAGTTGAAAACGATAGCGCATCGCGGCAAACGAATTCTTTTTCACATCATTCTCGGCGTCAACGATCGTCTACTCTTGAATATTCCCTCTCTAATTTGATTCCATCACTTTCATCCTAGTTTGATTGCAGTCGAGAAATATTTTCACTTCTCATTAGAAACACATTAAAGCTGCATGAAGATTCCCCCATAACCGGACATAAATAGTCTGTAGTTTATGAGATGTGAAGTGTTCGTCTATCAATATCTAGGATTAGATTGTCGGTATTAAGGTGCGTACAGATATACGCGCCGCGAACATGAGCAATTCACTTCTAATCAGCTGACTATATCTGTATTTCTACAGAAACGGTAAGCTACAGATATAAAAAGCTTGGCATCAGCTGATTAAAAGTGAATTGCTCATGTTCGCGGCGCGTAAATCTGTACGCACCTTTAGACAATCGAGTATTTTATTGAGACTATCAAATCATTTTATAACGGATAGAATAGCTTACATCAAGCCGTTCGCACATTAGATACTACCGATAAAATTGAACAATTTTATGCAATTATCCAAAGTTGCGTACAGACTTTCGCTCTGCTCCGTAATCGAACCTCATTCGAGCAGATCGATTGATGATCGACCGGGGAGCAAGAGTGGAACGCGAGAAGAGCTAACATCTCCCGTAACGTTCATGATCGGAGCGATTGCGGAGCGAGTGCAGAGCGTGCGCAGAGCGTGTTGGAGACGTGTATATCTGTACGCACGTCTAGATGCTGCGTTATGCTAACTAATCTCAACCCCATGAAATAGTGCTCATTGTATATGCACTACTCATAGAATTATATAATTCTATGCAATTATCTAAGAAGCAGCGCTATGCTTACTAATCACATACCCATAAAATAGTTTTACTTCCATGATCTGAGCTGATCAGCGTCTCAAACACTCTGCGTTGAAGTCTGCAGCCTCAAGGTTCGTGTTGGAAGACATAAATCTCACAAATAACTCTCATAGTGATGAGATTTCTGTATTTCAAATAATTATTCCTGGACCAATAATCAAGTGACGAAGCAGTGTGTGATTACATAACCTTAACTTTTGGACAACATTAACATTTTATATAAAATGTTTGGAGAAAAATGGTACAGGCTCAGCCTAGTTTTCCGTCCAATGTCATAATAGATAATAAATTATATATATTATGATTACAGTGCTTTATACAATACATTTTACAATAAATTAAAAAAATCTGCATCTATGTATTTGCCATATATCACATTAATATCATAATATTTCATTTATTCACATACATCATTATACAACTAATGAAGTGTTCTTACACTTAAGGTAAGAACAACATGAACTCACCCAAAACTGTTTTAAACCTTAATTTTGAATACACTGTGTAGATGTTATGTAGAAGTGAGAACATATTTTTGAGTTCAAAAATTTATTCACTTAAATTTCGAATTTCCAGATCAATTATAATCAACAGTAATCCAATTATGTTATCATATTTACATAATTATATTTGATTCATTCATAAACGTGATGAAGTACTGTAGAAATATCATAGATTCTTATACATTCAACTTCATCGTCACATAGTAGACACTCATGGTAGGTTGAAAAAAGAGAGAGAAACTCTGCTTCTAAATAAATTTTCCTCACAGTTTGATGTTTCCAAGAGAACGATACTGGTTCACTATAAATTTCAGGCTCAGCTCACGTAAACTGTGTTCTATAGAGGAGCTCTGTGTGCTGTGTGGTGAGTATAGCAGCTGACATTCTTCTGTTAATACTCTACACTCTCATAGGCTGGAGAGCTCTTTCTATTATTCTGTAATTTACGACCCAGTGGATGAACTGAACGATTACTTCCGTTGTGATATGAGGCTGAATCAACAAAATTAATTACATTGACATTGTAAATAAATTGGAAAGCGGCTCAATTACTTTGTTGTCACTATCAACTTTGTCGGTCAATCTAGGGTTTGGAGTAGAGTAACTACTGAGTACACAATTTCGCGCCATTAACTGATGGAAGGTTAATGAATATTGTGTGAAGCGAACGAGAATCATGACAGGATTTCTATAGTAGATCAAGTTCCTATCATTTCCTATACTGAAATTTTTGTGTTAGTGAATTTTCATTTTATTGCGTAAAATTGTATATTTTTCTAATTCACCTTCACTTAATTAGAGGCATAACAATCTCAATCTCATCTATATAATAAGAGAGAGTAGGGTTGTGTTTGTTCGTGTGTTCGGTTGTTCGCATCAAAACATGTCAACTTGTGGATTGCATACCGGAAAAACGGGAATGATTTAGATCTCCAAATTTTGAACATAGATTCTAAAAATATCAATCTCGTGCACCTGGAAGCCCAAATTTCAATTTTCCTTCTAGATTTTTCAGAATTAATGTTCAAATTCATCTACCGTACATGAAGTTCCATTAAGCTACATTGTTGCAGCCCAAAGTGTGTTTTTTTATGAGGAGGTTCCTTATAATGCTGTTACAAGACTATCATTTTTGAACGCCTGTGTAGCCCAACGGTAAAACGCTAGCAAACGGTAAAACGCTAGCTTACGGAGCGATGGTTCCTCGGTTCGAATCCCGATGCTTCCCAATTTTCTTGTTTTTATTTTTTTCCCTCGAAACGTATTATTATAAATATTTTTTGAAGGAATTTGTTTTCATTACTATTGAACTTGGATTTTATCAAATAATTATTTTTAATGTAAAATTTTGCCACCAGTACAAATGAATTGGACATAGTCTTCATGCTGTAGGCATATCATTGAATTTCATAAGAAAAACATGAATAGATCACAATAAAATAAGTAATAATTTATTTTCTTCAGTTATAATTTACTATCAGACACGAAAACCCAGTGGAACAAGTATTTTAGGTATTTTTTTGGAATTGGGAAAACAAAAGGCTGCCTGATTCAAATTGAGGAGGATCCTAATCGAACTAAAATTCATTGATGTATTGGGAAAATCAAAATGATTCTGTGAGGTTTTCTTCAGTATTCTTCAGTTTTCTATACTATAATAAAGGAAAGAACTGGCTTATACACGTGAGGAATAGGGAATTATGCTTAACGCATCATCACGTCTGAAATATACTCAACTGATTAATTTGAAATTTTGCATATAGATTCTTAATTAACCGAGGATGGTTATTTATGCCTATTTTCAGTTCTTCAAGATTTCATTACGTCAAGTTTTCAATTTGTCATGCTTCCAATTGTTGTATAGAAGCACCTGAACATTTCTTTTAAAAGGACACTAGATGATATGTATGATTGGGGATCCTATTCGAATAAAAATAACTGATTTTCTGTCGCATCAAAACCGCACCGATTTCTCAAACCGTTCAAAAGTTATTCTCATTCAATGATACTGATAAATCATCCATCTATCCATCATCTTTACCATAATAATGGGAAGAGCTGGCTCATACACGAAAATTATGTTTGACACATCATCACGTCTGAACTACTGGACTGATTGATTTGAAATTTTGCATTATGATTCTTCATTAACCGAGGATGATATAGGCATATTTTCAACTTTCGAATTTTTTATTACGTCAAGTTTTCATTTTCATTTTGCAGTTTTAAAATAGACCCTTGCGAAGCACGGGTTACCTACTAGTTTACAATATACATCTTTGTTGAATATATTCCATTTGCAAAGTTAGTAGACAGACAATGTCTATCTACTAATGTTGCTGTATTTGTACTTCAACAATCATCATAGGTGAAAGTAGTGGAGAAACGTCAAGGAGGTATAATGAACTAAAGTTTTCCTATCACACTTGGAGAAGAAATTGATAAAACTTTCCCAATCGAACTGTTCCTACCCCTCAGCCAAAATCTTCACTACAATTTTGTCTCCAACAAATTGAACTTTCGGTTGACCGCCGGGTTGTTACAGAATGAGTGGAAAAAACTGGTATCTAGTTGTAATACAGCAACATGTTATTCCATTAAACCTATTAAAAATAATATAATATACTGAAATCTATAATATATAATAATATACCTACCAGACTCCCACTGCGAGAAGATATTGATAATATTTAAATTCACTGATATCTATAATATATAATAATATACCTACCAGACTCCCACTGCAGGAAGATATTGATGATTTAAAGTCCATTCAATCGAAAGTACCTACTCTGGTCTGATAGTTTTCCTCCTTCTATTTTCATAAGTTGTAGTCCAATAGAATATTATAGTCTGCAGGTCTCTCGGAAACAGAATTTATTATGCAAAATTGAGAAGGACGCTTAAGTCCGTCTCAGAAATTACACGAGAAACATGCAAAGCTGTTCTCGATGACTTCAAATAATACGAAGAAAGCACGCAACTTATCAGTTTGAAACCACTATTATCTATTCCTGTGAGGCTTTTATCATATTGTATATTACATTAGTAGTACCAAGAAAACGTATTCAAGATTCTTGGAGGTCATACAGAAAAACATGTTTTCTCAAAATTTAAAAGCTTTGGATTAATTTTGCTTCCAGCGAAAAAATACTTGAATATTCAATGCTCGAATAATATTCTTCTCGACGCTTTATTAGACGTGCTTTGCACCTTTTGTTGAATGAGAGTTCGTGATGATTAAATTCGAATGGAGATGTATTTTCGTCCTCATTATTATTTTCTTCTTTGCAGTTTGTTATCATCATGGATATAATTATGTCCTTCAAGTTCCATTAATTTTGAATTGGCTCTGTTTCTCAAAGTCCTATTTATTGTTCCACAAATGGATTGGAATCTATTCAATTTTACACTCAAGTCTTGGTCCATTTCATAGTTTATATCACAACCCAAATACTTGAAGTGTGATACTTGTTCCAGGACTTTATTATCGAGGACTATTTTAGATCTCAATGGATATTTTCCCTGGAAAGCCATCACCTTCGTTTTGCTGAATGAGATCTTCATGCCATACTCAGCACTGCCACACTCTCTGCAGATCATCCTCAGTTTCTTGCAATAATACCTGGTCATCAGCGAACAACAGTGAACTGAGAATCATTGTAGGAGATATCTGGATGCCTCCTTGTATCTTTTGCTTTCAACTTCTACACAGATCATCAGCATACACATTGAACAATGTTGGAGAGAGCGGACAACCACACTCTCTGCAGATCATCCTCAGTTTCTTGCAATAATACCTGGTCATCAGCGAACCACAGTGAACTGAGAATCATTGTAGGAGATATCTGGATGCCTCCTTGTATCTTTTGCTTCCAACTTCTACACAGATCATCAGCATACACATTGAACAATGTTGGAGAGAGCGGACAACCTTGTCTTAAGCCAACATTGGTGCAAATTTCCTGTGTTAATGAACCTGAACAATCCAAGATTATAGTCGTTTCATGATACAAGCTCTTGATAACCTCAACTAGGTGGATTGGGAAACCTCTTTAATTATATCTTGTTTTCCATCGTAATGGATATCATTTTGTCTTTCAAGTTAAATTTATTCTGAAACAAAATATCAAAGAATTCAAAGCATGAGTATCCAATGAGTATCCAATGTAAGTGATACCAATGAGTATCAATACTCCAATTATTTTCAGTCTGTTATCACTGATTCTCCATCAGATCTACACTTGTTTATTTATTGGATAGAGCAAACAATACAATAGTCGGAAAAACAGGCTATTGTCCAAAACTTCTTCTATTATTTCCTGATTTTGTCACAAATACTCCAAATATTATGTAGGTTATGTCCACTTCAATTTCAACACCAAATCTTCAATCTGAAACTATAAATCAGAATAAAACAAAGAATTGGTTCATAATAAAACTTCCGTAAAAACATAAAACAAGCTTTAAATAATCACAAAATATAGAATAAATTTTGAGCTTGAAAATATCACTTTCACTATAGCTACAACAGTTGAATTCAAAGAATTAGAAGTGGTAACTAATCGAGCACTGATAGAAAAGGACAGACACATTCTGGAAACTGGTAGTTCGTTGAATGCATTGCAACAAGTCACCTCACCGTCCTTTCGACAGTGTACGTATTTCGAATTCGGCGAATGAAATCCGAGGAATCTCTCGAACCAAGCATCCCCAACAAGCCGACGATGTATTCACTTTAAACTGTCAGTATTGGTCGAATGGGGAGCAATGATATTATTATACAAGGAATGCTGACAGTTTGACAAGGGCTGGCACACTCTCGAATCCATTGTATGAGGGAGTTGGACACACTAGTAATTAGATTTCCGCCGGACAATGAATTTGATGAAAATCGAATTATTCCTTGAATTTGTGAAGTCTCTTCTCGCTTTTCTAATGTTGTTTGCTCCCTGTATCGACATGCACCTCAGGTTGACATCGATCCGTTGTCTGTTGTTGGCTCATGTATTACAAAACACCGGTGAGAGCTGGCAGAATTTTTCATCCGCTGACAGACGCATTGCATGATTGATCTCGCCGCAGACAAGAGAACTGCGCGCGGTTCCTCTGCATCTTGGCGGGCCTGTCTTCCGCTCTCATCCTCATATTTTGTCACTCCGGCGGTAAACCCTTTCATATTTTAGCTGGAGAGCTCTGCTCTTCACAAGCACCCGCCAAGAGCCCTCACGCTGCCACTGCTCCACTCAACCATTTGTTCTATTCATACGCGACAACTTATCTTGTTAAATGTACGTTGAACGTTTGCTGTGTAAATATTTTGTACGTTGGTATATGATATTTTCACGAATAGTTCGTATTACTTGTTGTTTTCCATGCTCAGAACAGCTAAAGAGAAAAAAAACTGGAGAAAATTGGAAAAGAAAAATGAATATGAGAGAAAAATCATTTCAACAAGATATCTCGAATCGATAAGAAAAATTGAATGAAAAAGACTAAGAAATTGTCAAAAAACCACAGATTTATTGATAATTAGAAAGACCGGTTTCGGTTATTACACCATTGTCAATCTCTGATGAACTTTTTTCAGAAGCTTTTTTCATTCAATATGAATAATTACCACAATATCAATTTCTCAACTACACAAAAAGCGATAAGAAAAAGCTTGAAAGAGCATTCTTAAACAATGATTTGAATATCTCGAATCAATAAGAAAGATCTTGAGTTAGCTTGAAAAAGCTTCCTTACATTTACATTTGTCTTAAGTATATTGTATTATGGCGAAAATTATAAAATATTGTATTATTCCATTCTATTCTTAAACAAAATAAATATTCCATTCTATACTTAAACAATGACTTGGATGAGAATAAGACTATGACATTGATAATTAGATAAAAACTACTCCAATAGGCTTCCAACAATGAAAAAATGTAATGAAATAAACGATAAAAGTTAGATTCCATAAGTTGAAACATTTTATAATAAAATGCACTCTTAAATAAGTGGGAGATCCAAATTGAACTGGTTTATAGAGTCTAAGAAGGATATGCAAAAATTAAATATAACAGAGGCAGATTTACTAATCAGAGCAGGGCTACGGAATCAGCTTAAAGTTGCTTAAATAAGTGGAAGATCCAAATTGAACTGGTTTATAGAGTCTAAGAAGAATATGCAAAAATTAAATATAACAGAGGAGGATTTACTAATCAGAGCAAGGCTACGGAATCAGCTTAAAGTTGCTTGAATAAGTGGGAGATCCAAATTGAACTGGTTTATAGAGTCTAAGGAGGATATCCAAAAATTAAATATAACAAATGCAGATTTACTAATCAGAGCAGGGCTACGGAATCAGCTTAAAGTTAATGTTTTCCAAGAGAACCCAGAATTGAAACTTGGTCGTTAGAAAGACGAATCGCTCAGATTGCGAGGATGGAAGAGTAATGGAATCGAAAGCGGGAAGCCAATGTGAATAATAATAATGATGGCTTCTATGATAATGAATAATGGTGAACTACTGTGGTCCTTAGTTGACCTTTACAAAATGAAAAAAATGTATTCACTTCACTCAATTCTAAAACTCATACGCTATCTATTTTCTCTTCCTAATTAACATGATAAATCGATAATTTCTCTAAATTTGATAGCATTTTAGCTCTACGATAAATTTCTGAAATATCATTCCATTATAAATTTGAGTAAAACTGTGGTTTTGTCTTCGATAACATGAATATTGTTGGATAACCTCGATTCTTTGAAGTAAAAGCTCAACACAGGTCTCCTGATTCTTTGAAGTAAAAGCTCAACACAGGTCTCCTTATTCTTTGAAGTAAAAGCTCAACACAGGTCTCCTTATTCTATTAAGTAATAGCTCAACACAGGTCTCCTTATTCTTTTAAGTAAAAGCTCAACACAGGTCTCCTTATTCTTTTAAGTAAAAGCTCAACACAGGTCTCCTTATTCTTTTAAGTAAAAGCTCAACACAGGTCTCCTTATTAGCGAATAATTATAATATTTAGGAGTGTAATTGGAATATTTAGTTACCATATTTTAGAATCTTCAATACTGATTCATCTCAGTAAATAATACAAAGCTTTACTTTAATATATGAGTGTGTAGCCATTTTCTCCCTTTCAGTGCGAGGAAGCCACCGATGTAAACGATAAACGATACTTTTCCAGGAAAACTCCAATTTACAAGTGAGTAGTTTCAACAACACTCAATTCCAGCAAGAACAATTAGTCAGCTCCAAAATACCAGACTAGGATAGTAAAAGGTATCGTGTGAAAGGATATCGTTCACCTGCAGTTTGAAGCTCTTGTAAGCTGATGATGGATTGTTGGAAGCTGAAAAAAGGGTCTTTTGGAAGCTGGAGTGCGATGTCTTTTAGTTTTTGTAAAGTGGTAAAAAGTAGAACAAAGGATAAAGAGGAAAAGGTGTAAATGGAAGAGGTGGGAGCGAATCGATCAGCTGAAAGTTAATCAGAGTAATAGCTCCTTGACAAGACATATAAGTCACGGAGAGCGATGACCGAGGCTGGGAGGCAGTAATCTTTCTCCATCTCAAATAAGGATTCCTCCTTCAATACGTCCTGACTTCTCGGCTCAGACTTGGCTATTGAATAATAGATCCACGCTTCCTCACAATACTATTAGACAACCTTAGTTATAAGGAGGCTTCCAGTTTATTCAACAGATGAGCAGGATTGCTCTCTGCTGATGAATTGTGTAGGTCATTGTGGATACAATTCACGAGTTGTGCTAAATTCAGAAGCGAATTGGTCTATGCTTGAAAGCAGTAGTTTCTCTTCACGCAAATTATTTTATTTCTAGATCATTAGTACGGTGAGCTCCATGAATAACCCATTTTTGTCACTTTCCAAGTTGAAAGATTCCAAGAGCTAACATGATATTATTACTAATAGTATTAGTAATTCGAGAACTGAGACATTTATCAAGTTGATAAAGATCAGTGAATGGAATCATTGAATTAATAAGGTCATTGTATATTGAATGTAGAGTTATATTATACAGTTATACAGAGTGTTTACGAACTCCCTACCAATACTCTAGGGCATTGTTCCTGGGTAAAAAACATATCTAAATATCATATTTTAATTGTCCGGAAGTCTTCAGTTACTCACAAAGCGGCCATTTCGCTTTTTTCACTAATTATCTTTTTTCTAAATAATTGTTGAACATGTCTCTGTTCTCGAAATACCCAATTATTAATTTGTTTGTATGGTACAAAAGTGTGCTGATGTATCAACTCCAACTATTATGGAAATAATTGAAATATTGAAAGTGGGTGGACAAGTAGCCTCAAACATCTGAAAAAATCTGTTTTCAATAACTAGTTTTAACATGACTGTTAGCCAACAAGATATTCTTTCAGTTTTGTACATGAATCGAGCCGAAAACGATGTATTTATTATTCATGGAATTCAGCTATCTATGAGTAATTGTAATTGTAGCTGAAACAAAACCTTGAAACAATTTGATCTGAGTGAGCTTTCAATCATGAATAGCTACAATCCAAACTCAAAGCCACAAATTCGCAAGAGTTTACTACATAGAACTCTTCTGTCAGATCAATGTCACAGGTTGGTAGTTTTCAAATAATGTAGCATTGAAGCTTATCAGAAACTTTAAACTTTATAATAATAGATTGAGTAAGTAGAATCTATTTCATCAGAGTTACTAGCAGAAGTTTTCAACGATGTCAAGGCAAGGTTTTAGTAAGTATTTAAAATCATGCATTGGAAACTTGAAACGTGTCTAGACAAAAGAAAACAAGTAGAACGTCTTTAAAGAGAATGACTTAAAGACGAAAGAGATTTTCATCACTGTCAAAGTTTCCCCAACGATTTAAAGTTCCATGGAAATTGTTAGAGCTCATTAATATGCTATCATCTAATAGAAACTTTGATTTCAGAAACAATCACTAACATCATGAGTATGCCAAGCATCAGATGACTTGAAGGAGATCTTCGAAATCAGTTCTGGAGCAGAATTGGGGCACGAGCTATTGTTTCCCGTCAGCGAATACCTGTTCAAGAATGTGTTACTGCCACTGTAAGCCTTCTCGGAATCAAATGCTTTATTATTCTGCAGTAAACAAGTAATCGATAGGTAAGAGGTGCTGCGAAATAGCTGTACAAGTAAATAGCTGCTCGGGGAAAGGAAGAGAGACGTTTATGAGAAATCAATAGGCGAGCCAGCTAGCTGCTATCTTTAGCTAGCACTTGTTGGAGCAGTGCAGCTCTCACCAACCTCCAAGATAAGAGCATCTTACAGCCTCGGAAGGAAATTATTCAAGCCACTTCACTAAACCATAAGCCTTCGATATTCCATGTAATTTAAGTGCCTAGAACTCGAGTTCGGGAGCAGCTCAAGTTCAAATTTCGTAACGATCGCGCTTTATTATTCATGTTCGAACTCAAACAATTGCGCCACTTGGTAATATATGAGGGAATTCAGAAAGCAGTCATTGTACTTGGGAGTTGAAAAGGATCCTCAGTTACCCAACTCTATAGTATTGGAATTTGAAGATCTGAAATGATTGAAAATTATGCGACGATGATATAACGATGATAATATAACGATGCTAAAAAACGATGATAATATAACGATGGTAATATAACGATAATAATATAACGATGGTAATATAACGATGGTAATATAACGATGATAATATAACGATGATAATATAACGATGGTAATATAACGATGATAATATAACGATGGTAATATAACAATGATATAACGATCTCATAATGATATAAGATTCAACGTGGAAATACTTTAAGCTTTTTTAAATGTACAGTATTTGATTAGATTAGAGTTCTTCATTTTACAATATGATGTGAGAGATCAAGGTTGAAGAAAGACTAAAAATGTAAGAAGCTTCCAATAAATATACTGTGGATTTGTAAGTCATCCAGAACTTTTCAACCGTCTCAAATTAAAAATTGGTTTCCTCACAAGGAAAATCTACCTCGATTGCCTCTTTCAGTACACTATTTATGAAAAATATGAATGGATCGGCTATAAGATTGTTCTAGTGGTAAGGTGCGTTACAAAATTCAGTCTGCTAGCACCTCCTGGTTCGTGTGTTCGAGTCCCGCCGATGGCATGGACGTTTGGTCACATCATCAATCCAACAACTCATTTCCCATTACTCACGCACAAGTAAAAAGCTCATGTGGGCATCATCCGAAATAAAAAAAGTATATATGAATTATAATCGAACTCATTTGATAATAAAGAATTAGATGACCTTTGTCAGAGATCACCTGTTTTTTTTGTTTCAAAATATTGTGCTTATCTCATTCCATGAATAAACAACATTTTTAATTACTCAGTATATTCTTCCCATAACTTGGTGGTACACTAAGCAATAAACCATTTTTTGAGACTTTTTTTTGTAAAAATTAGGGAGAAGACAGTTTTGGGCTATGCCTGTTGTCTTCTCCCAATCATATTTTAATTATGATTTGTGATTGTGAATAGAATAAATAAATAAATAAATTACAAACTAATACTAGTAGAACTATTGAAGCAATCAATTATTACACTCTGGTTGAATTCTATTGTCATGTTGAGCTTTGTTTGATTTATGAATATGTATTTATGAGTGTGGAATGAATAAATTTGAATAAATCGTTGAACAAGTAATACAATGAGAAGCTACCCTTGAGTTGGTGAGTACTTATGAAACCGAACAAGGCCAAAACATTTGTGCCATTTGGAAGGAATTGAATAGGCATGGAGTAACAGTTTAGCTACTTGGGAGAAGGTATAAAGGCTCAAGCTAAGTTTGTACCTTACGCAATTCGTGCTAACCAATTACTACATTTATATTTGCCCTAACTGTCCTGTTGGGTCATAATTGCCCTAACTCTGCCCAATGAAGAATATATTCATTTCATTTCATATTCGAGCACCAACAACAAAAAATGATAAAATCGATGATGAAATTTTTGCTGACCACAGAATTATTTCCAGATTTAGAATTTGAATGAAGAGAGAGAATGATATTTGATATTTATTCAATTCATCTTACATTTCCATGTCTGACAATACCTATGGCAAACACTTATAAAATTAAACAGAACAAAAAAAACACTTCTTTATTTAAATACAATATGAATTTTATTCTAGCAGTCTAACAGATGTGATCAAATTAATAAACATTAAATAAATAGAACAGTGGAAAATATTAGTGGAAATTCATACAAATGATGAAACTAATGTAGGCTAATGAATTTGATGCGAAGAATTCACAGGAAGAAGGAAAATATGAAAGGTACAAGTGGGAGGATATTGAGGCTTGGTGAGGGGTGAAAGGATGTAGAAAGAGAAAGAGATAAAGTGATAGAGATTTCAGATCTCATACGAGCAGGCTTAGCCCAAACCTACAAACTACTGTCCTTTGCTCCGGAACTCAAAATGAATTTCAATACAGTATTTTCATACATGATACATGAGCTTATATATGTGTCAAACGATTTGAAAGATGATACCGGTTGAATACAGACATTTATTTGCTTTGAAGGTTTTCGGAGAGCTCCGTGCTCCTGCCGCTCAGCAGAGTTCTGTTACAAAGCTGTGGAGCTCATATTGCCCCATCCTGCAATTTATCACGCCAGCACTAGTATCAGGAGTGTTCTCGCAATATTAACTTCTAATCCATTCAACTCTGCGAGTTTGCAAACTCATTTCGTTTATTGCCTTTTAAATATGTCACTTATTACTAACTCGGTTCCGCGAACTTGGCTGAAATGAGTAAAGTTTCTGCTCGAAAAGGCTGAATAGGCTTGCGATAGGCCCATGCATTCGATTACCAACTGATTTTCCCATCATCAAAAATTTCTCCATCATCATGTATCACCTAACATCATCAATGATTTTCCCAACATCCAGCATCATCAATAATAATTTATCCATCATCATGGATGACCCATCAATGACTCATCACCCAGACCCATCAATGATTTTTCAATGCATTGGAATCTAGTGCATCTTCATTAGCCAGAACACATACTCAACTAAAGATAGCTGATGAGAAAATGTATAGATTAGGTAGTTCATTGATTCGTGTACTCTAAGGCTGTGCAAAGGGTAAAAATGAACTTTTCCTCCACCTCCTGTCTAAAGTGCTTACTTTACTCCCTGGAACATAATACTAAAGTGTCACTTTTTCGCTCTAAGGAGGAAAAAACAGGAAACACCCTAGAGCGTGAAAGTGACTATTCAAATAACATGGGAAGCATCTCTATTTTGAAAACGTACATTAGAAATAGGTTAGAAGGTCTAAGCTCAGATGAGGAAGCATATAGAGTAGTCATTAAATCAACTAAATTCAATATCTCAACCTCAATATATTAAATTTATGTTTATATGCTAAAATTATTACAAACTTCATATCACTATACTAAAAAAATGTAATTTTTTTCCATGTTATTCAAAATACCAGCCAACGAATATTCCTCATTAACTAATCAAATTTGAAACGAGAACTTCATCATAGCTGTAGTTGTGTCGGCCATTGTTGTTACAACTTTTGCCGACAGATAGCGCTGTCGGCGGCGAACTGTGATTACAAGCCAGCTGTTTCTGTTTACATTTTAGATTATGTTGTAACACATTGTTTGGTCACGTACGTTCTTAAAAATTATTTTATTTGCAGTTTTTATAAATGGGTGGAGGAAAAATGTTGTGTATATCACGAGTGAAAAATGTTTTTTATCCCTCAGGAAAATTGTTGCCCTCGGCATCGCCTCGGGCTTCAAACTTTTCCCTCAGGGAGAAAAACAGTACATTTCACTCTAGATATACAAATAACCATTCTACTGGTGATATTTTTCAAAGTTCTTCGACTAGTATATCATCAAGCTATCAAAATGACCAAAAATAACTTTTAGTTGAGTTATTTTTGATAAATTGAATAACTTTCTCAAAAATTGATATTTTCAAAAAAAATTGTTCCATTCAATCAACAATACCATGAAGAATTCACCCTCTGAATCTCATGGATGTATCTGTTACCGAATTTGAAATGTTCTGTCCCAAAAATTTAAACTTTAGGCGCTCATATCTCAAAAAGTAATGATCGGAAAAAAAATGTTTTCCCAAGAAAAAAAATTCATTTTGATTTATCTGGCTTTGCTACTACGACGAGCTTCTAAGAACAAACTAGTTTTCCTAAATGTTTTGGAAACATTTTTTTTTTTTTTTAAGATTACGTCCTAAAGACTCCAGTCATGGAGTATAAGACAAGTATAAGATATTTTGTCTGCACAGGACATGAAATTTGCAGTTATAGTATGATGAGGATTGAGGAAATAGATGTGCCACACCTGACAACATCAGCAGTGTGCTATCAAACTAGTAGTTCAATGATCTGAATGGGTGTCAGGAGACATTGGCCCATTAATCAGTCGAACGGACAAAGCTATTAGTCAGCAGCGCATTCTGCTGGCATTATGGCCAACTAGAAAGCTCCGTAGTCATCATTGGCCATAAACTATTGGACGTTAAAACGCGATCACCGTTACTTGTCTATATGGCCTCTATTAAGCGCTTCTCGCCCGCCCAGTCTCCACCGTCTAGCCGCCACACTATTGAAATTCTTAGTGCCGAATTTAATGGCCATCCACAAGATGCAGTGTGAAGTATAAACCGTGCTCAATGGATTTTATGTTGATTGCAACCAAGTTGCGTAGGTCGAGTCAAATTATTATCAGACAATTCTGATTACTGCATGTTGAGGTGGTGAATACTCATTCAATCAATATTCTCAACTTTGATTACCAAGCTGGAATGAGTTGGGATTGTAAAAGATGATTTCTCAGAAAATCAACAATGGCCGAATTGAGTTTTTAACAGATTTGTAATAAATTGATCAAATTAGCTTTTTATGTAGTTGAGAAGTTGATATTGGGATGATAAATTATTCATATTGAATAAAAAGACTAAGCAATTATTCTCAAAAACCACAGATTTCATTGAAATCAAGAAATTTTTTCATTGTAAATCTCTGATAAACTAAAAATAATACAAGAGCAGCATAATCTATACTAGTAGGCGAGTACTGCTATTGGTCAAGGGCATGAACGCCTGCCATTGGCCCAGCTAGACAGTCTCCTCCCACTTAACGATATTACAGAAACGTCACAAAATGGAGGTTCAAGAAACAGACACGCCATGTTAACAAATTCAAGTGTGAATCAATAAATTTGTTCAAGTTACTAGCAATAATTGCAGTGGAGAATCTGATAATAACACAAGTAGCAAGTTATGTTCAATCTCTATTGTGAGTTTATAATATTATGTTGAATGTTATTTATTTGACATAACTCAAGAAGTAATAGATTTCAAATTCTAATAATTCTCTTTAAATGAGTGTCAACGAAATTGCTGAAGCTTCGAATAAATGACAGCAAAGCATCAAATAATAACTAACATACTTCGTTAACAGTAGTTGTATGGAACAGTTTCGAAAGTTATCTACTATCAACTTGATGAGAAATTCAAATTTCAAATTCCCAGATAAATTCCAAAC
Organism: Nilaparvata lugens; assembly: GCF_014356525.2. NCBI lineage: Eukaryota > Metazoa > Arthropoda > Insecta > Hemiptera > Delphacidae > Nilaparvata > Nilaparvata lugens. The sequence continues at coordinate 89,972,834 of NC_052504.1, forward strand.
AGTACGGTACTTCGAGCTGCAAGTTATGCGAGCACTACTAAGAATTTCAAAATCAGTTCCCGCGTAAATGACTTTGAAACAGAAATTATGATGTTGAAGATTCAAGAGTGATCTAGTCAATTCTGCAAATCGAGTTAGTTCCATTGAAAACTAATTGGAATTCCATGATGATGAAAATATATTATACATAGCCTTTTTCGGAATTTGATTATAGCATTTGATTGAATTCATATTCATATTATAGTAGTATTTACTCTCTTGGTAAGGGCTACTCTTATTTATGTAAACATTGAAAAATTATATTACCTTTTTCGACTCTATTTTATTTCTCAGAACATGTTTTACTTAAAATATTATCTCAAGTAAGTGAGTGGAAAAGTGTAATAAAATGACGTTATAAGTAGAGATTTGTGAGAAATAAAATAACTTGGAAAAAGGTACTTTTTCATAATATAGTATTACATTCCAGTACTGAGAGCTTTGAGATTTAAGGAATACAACTGAAAAGAATATCATATTTGGAGATTATTTTCTCTATGCTCATTAAAATAATTATCATGATGATTCTGGATTCAAAGGACTATTTGTCGATTTCCATTAACGCATAATAATTGTCCGATTAGAGTCATATTATTTTAGCAAGGTGGTGAAAAGTATTCTTTTGTGAGGAAATGAAACATCTTTTTACCAGGCTCTAGCGCAGCACTCGAAAGGTCAACGAGTAGTATTTCTCCTGTAGTTTTTTCATCCTATTGATCCACCGCTTTTCATGAAGAATCCAGAAATAAATTGCTGGGAGAAATTTTGTGATAAAAATTGTGTTTCATCTTCTTGCACTTCCATTCATTGTTTTTCCTGTGCTTTCTTCATCCTATTAATACACTTCCTATCTTGGAGTATCCAAGGATAAATTCAAGTCAGGAGAAGATTTCTAATGAAAATCGTCCTTTACCTTCAATAAGCAGGTGAAGGTTGAATGAAACAAAAACAATTTTCTTTCCAATTGACTTCACAAATCTCTTCTAATGCTGCTTCTTCCCACGAATTGGCGCCACAAATCTCTTTTTTAATTAAAATTGTTGAAGATTTTCCCCTGTATAACATTCCTGGAAAATGTCTTTGGATCAATCGGTAATGAATGTTGTAATTAGGGAAGAATTTTTCGCCTGCCGGCGAGGGTATTAGGTGCAGGCTGAACATTTTTCATCAACTCGTTTTACACGGCGAACTGTGAAACCGTTTTTCTGCGAATAAGACATTCCGGCATATAACTGCTCCCATTTCCGTTTGCGCTGGTTCTATTATGCAGATGGGGCCAGAGCCGGAGAAGGAATTGTAAGAAAGGTATTTTCATTCTCTGGTTATAAGGAAATGAAGACCATAAAACAAATCGGCTCGTATAAGGCTGGGCGAGAAGTTCTGACTTCTCACTCGGAAAACGGTCGGTCGAATGTCTGCCAGCTTTTCACATGAACCTCAAAATTCCCCACACACCTTCACACAAACACACACCCATACAAGCCTACATATCCCTATTACATCACATCGTTCCCTGAATCTCCCGCGACTGGACAATCCAATTTATTTAGCCATCTCATTTTGCTCCTTATAATACAATTTCATCACATGTGCTGCTACACCATTTATTCTAGAGGTTTTGCAGAGAGAAAGAGATAGAGGGGAAACTAAGATAAAAAGTAGGAAAAAGCCTGGAACAGAGAGAGGAAGACTAAGTAACATTGGAAGAAAATTATAATCTAACCTAACCTAACCTTACCAAATCTAACCTAACCAATTCCAGGAAATTCATGATGGATTTTATCAAAAATCGAAAAATTGTATTCTCCATGAATCTCTAATGTAATCATCATGGATTTTGTCAAAGATCGGAAATCGCATTTTCCATGGAATTAAAAATATAATAATAAAATCATCAATTTTGTCAATTATATCTTGAATTCCATGGGAAATGCAATTTCCGTTTTTTGACAAAATCCATGATGATTAATTTACATCATAAATTTCATGGAAAATCTAAATCAATTCCAAAAATCATAATGAATTATCATGGATCTTGTCAAAAATGAAAGAAGTGCATTTTTCATGGAATTCATGATGTAATCATCGTGGATTTCGTCAAAAATCGAAAATTTGCATTTTTCATGGAATTCATGATCACATCATGAATTACTTCATGATTTACATGATGTAATAGAAAAATGCAAAGTCATGAAAAATGCAAATTTTCGATTTTTGACGAAATCCACGATGAAAAATGCAATTTCTGATTTTTGACAAAATTCATGATGATCACATCATAAATTCCATGAAAAATTCAATTTCCGATTTTTGACAAAATCCGATCATTGTTTTCTCCATTTCATCCATCAATCATCATGGATATTGACAAAAATCGGAAATTGCATTATCCATGGAATTCATGATGTAATAATCATTATGGATTTTGTCGAAACTATTACATCATCACATCATGGATTTCATAGAAAATGTAATTTTTCTAGTTTTGACAAAATGTGTGATGTTTAATTACATCATGAATTCCATCATGGATTTTGTCAAAAATCGATAAATCGTATTCTCAATGAAATTGAAATGAAATGATGTGAAGCATCTATCCTTCTACTTCTACCTAAGAAAATAATTATTGAACTGTATATGATATGAAAAAGCAATTTGTAATATAATAACTATAGATAATTATATTGTTATGCATCTACATGAATTGGCGGAGCTTTGGACATATCAATGTCCATTTATCGGAAAGAATATTAAAAATATCCTCCCCACTAACTCTCTACCAAAACGTTTATTTCATTAATTAAACTAAGGATTTATTTATCAATGGAAATATTGTAGAAGTTTTAATTAATATGAATATTTTTCTCTCTCTCTGGTTCGGAGAGAGAGAGATAGATAGAGAGAGTGAGTGAGAGAGAAAGAGAAAACAAAGCGTATAAGTGGCCTTAAACTTGGCAAGACTAAGACAAAGAGTAAGAGAGAGACTAGAGCATAGAAAGAGGATGACTAAGACGAAGAGTAGGAGAGAGCCCGAAACTGAGAGAGAAAGACTTAGACAAATAGCAAGGGAACTACTAGAACAAAGAGAGAGAGATAGAGATAGGAATACTAAAGAGTGAGAGAAAGACTAGAATAGAGCGAGAACTAATGTTGACCTAGTAATAAAACCGTATCACCATCCTTCTGGAGAGTTGGTCGTAATCTGGAGCAAAAACGCGCTGCCTTCTTCTGAGGAAAACTGACTATGCTCCCTTCTTATCTTGACTATCGATTTCATAATGTATTGCAGTTGGTGGATGATGAATCAACCATAAATAAAATACGGTACAGGGGTTTGATAAAATATAGGTTAAAACTTTCGAATTATCCTATACTATTAAACGAGCAATTTCTGTTCATATAGACAGATAGATAGATAGATAAAGAATTCATTTTTCACTTCAAAAAACAATACAAAATAAGATAAAATTAAATACAATATCATTCGTCAACAATCAATACCATAGTTCATAATAATCCGAAAATTCTTAGGCATAGCCGAAGCCGTCAGCCGGAGTTGATAGTTATTTAATCTATAGGCTATCTCATCCTTATCTTCTAGTTTTTGTCAAAGTTCTCACAGTAGGCTACAGAGTGAACGGGCTGCACAATGTCATGCGATAGCACTCAATAAACTTTATGGGGCAACTGGGAAGTTAGCACTAAATATCAGTCACTCATAGCACAGTAGTCCGTCTATGCTTGGAATCTTATCATTTTCAGTTCATTTGAGAAACCTGAATCATTATTATAGGCCTAGAGATGAACTACACATTGATACAAAGTAAATTATTCTTACTTATTAATCGAACATACAAATAATTCTTTATGAAATGATTCTGTTCATATGTTTCAAATGTTTTTATGTTTATATAATATATATCTGTATGTGACCGGATCTCGAAAGCAGCTCTAATGATTTTCACGAAATTTGGAACATAGTATGATATAAAAATTCGATTGCACTAGGTCTCATCCTGGGTAAACTCGCTGAACGACATTAAAAGGATAATTCATCCTTGGAAAAACAGCTGAGACTTTCGTCGTCTGTGGATACTAAAAAAGTGAGTGAATTTGCGTCTGTGGAGAATCAAAATATCGCATCCCCGAAATTCATAAGCTGACGTAAAATTGAACACGATCATTTTAAAGAATTGTGTTCTGTTTATCATAAATAAAAATAACGAGCGAAGCTCGGTGCCCCGATATTTATCAATTTATAAAATAAAAATATCCTGGGATAAAATAGATTTTGCGAGCAAAATTATATGTTTCGATTTCAATATGATTGTGAAATTCAGAAGAACAGTCAAATCAAATATGAAGTAGCATTATGATTGTACCATGTCAAATACATAGGATCTGTAGAAACAATCATATTCAACATTAATGATTTGAGAGGATAATATGGAATGTAATCATGATACAATATGTGCATTGTTCAATTTGAGTACATTGTGACCCTATCAATTAGTGTTTTAGTAGCTTAAACTATTGTCTGGGTGCTATGTAACAATAGAAGTATAGTATTTGTCGATAATGTAGGATGTAAATTGTATGGAAATAGAATAACGCAGCACAATTGAAATTGAACGGTTGGAGAATAACTGATGGACCAATTCTTTTCATTTTGTAACATTACATTGATCCGATCTCCTAATATTCTATTCAAAATTCTCCTTTTTTCTTCTTCTTGTTCTCTTTTTATCTTCTTCTTCTTCTTCTTCTTTTTTTTTCTTTTCCTTCTTCTTCTTCTTCTTCTTCTTCTTCTTCTTCTTCTTCTTCTCTTCTTCTTCTTCTTCTTCTTCTTCTTCTTCTTCTCATTTTTCCACTGAGGATCATGTTCATCCTCTTCTTCAGATCTTTAAATCTTTAAAACTCGACTTTCACATGAGTATTTGAAGAATCATTTCCAATAATTCTCGTTCTTGATGATGACCTCTAAATAAATCACTCTTATGAATCTATAGTATTACCACAGAATAAGTACAGAATGGAAACTTGTAATCAATCGCCTATCTAACCAATGCTTTTTACATGACGCCAATACTAAACACGTAACGTGACCTTGGGAAGTTCCAATCCTGGTCTTCTGATTGGCTCGTGGCAGTGAATGAGATCAATTGATCCGGATCATTAAAGTGATCTGAACCTACCATCAATACTATTACAATGCGGCGCTTCCTAACAAGATGGCGGATTTTAGCGTCAGGGTACTAGCCAAGTTTCCATACTGTATGTATACTGTGGTATTACATTTCCTGCCAGGATTATATACCGTATCTGCAAGCAATCTTGTAGTCCAGTGTTCTGATGAAGTATTTTTGGTACATCGCTCACACCACCACATTCTCCACATTCTATTATAGAATTTCTGTTGTGCTTTACGGAGGTCCATCCTTCAGTGCCGAGTGGCGCGTAAGTAAAATGGCGGTTGATGACGTGGTCTCACGTCGTGATGCGCACATCTTTATCGAAGCGTATTTACTCTTGTAATGGCGTTGTTGTCGGTATATCAAACTATATTTATATATTCCATACATACATAATATACTTGATATCATGAAGAGGCGTCCCATTAAAAAGATGCACACGGATACGAAGCAGCGATTCTCTCAAAGAGCCTTTTTTGATCTGATCCGGCCAACACAAGGTTAACTCGACTCTGGGGCAAGTCAAGCGAACTGAGTAATCCACCCTGTGTAGGCTACGCTTATCCTATAAATAACGCTTCGTCAGATGCCCTTCTCATCCATATTCCCGTCTACATAATCTGCCCTGCGCTGAATATCGGTCTCCGGTGTTATTACAGTGGCGTTATAGTAACGCCTGATGACCTTAAGGTCGTACCGAGAAATAGAATGTTATGAAATTGTTTTCCTTGGTTTGAGGTTGAATTTGGCTCTGATGTAGAGGGTTTCAGGTTAACCTTCATGTGGAAACGGTAGATGATCTTTATCAACTGAGTAAACATGATATGATACAAGATTTCTTGTAATGTCATGGTGTAGCAAAATGAATAAATGGATACTGTGTGTAGGTAGTAGATATTTACGGTGGGTTGGTAGATGCCAACGTTGGTAGACAGTACAGTAACTATATTATCCACAGTATGGCCATTGACTGTCACGCTTCTGATTGGTTAGCTCGGTCACATGGTACAAATCCGCCATTAAGATTCCAAACAAACTTTCAAGTCCTATCTTATAGCATTAGACATTTGGAACTTATCACTTCTTTTACCGATTGTAAACATATTTTGAACTCACGATGAGTTTGATATAACATTTTCGAAGGGAAATTGATTATACTTTAATATAGGCAGTAAAGAGAATTTTAAAAACACTAATAAAGCTTAAAACATCAATTTTCCTTCCCTTGGATTCCTCGCGGACCACTTCTAGAGCTTTCGCGGACAACTTATTGGGAACCAGTGATCAAGATAAATATGCAGAAAGATAAATTTCAATTTTATTGTATTTTCTCATACAATTTATTGGATCGAACTTCAAATAATCCAATTTCAAAATACTTTTGCGGCTCAATTAAATATAATATTTTATGAAATGGTAATATAGTTACTGTAGTAGACAGAAGGTTGATCACTCACAGGTGTAAGATTCGAAGTGGTAGGGGGAACGCCAGCGTGACGTCACGTGTAGTTAAAATGTGATAGAGTAACCACACTGAGCATACAGTTTATTCACTGTATCTTCAAATACATCGTCTTTCAATCAACCCCTCAAGATTGACCTAGAACTTGAAAATTCTCCATACTTATAGCGAATGAATCTTATCTTAATGATGTTGTTAAATATTTTAAACTCATTCAACTTGTATGAATAAAATGAAGTTGAAAGTTTTTCAATAATCTAAAAAAGTGACACGAAAAAGTTAATAAGCTGGAAAAACGTTAGTAGACAACGTTATACTATTATAATTCTATACTATTATAATTTCAGATAGGGTTAACCCATAAAAAATCTTGATAAACCAATGCATTGCAATAAACCGATCAATCGATCCCGATGAATCCGATGAATTTTATTCATATAAATGCACTGAGCACATGCTGGTATCGAGCCACTACCTCCGTAAACGTTTACGGAGGTAGTGATCGAGCACATGTTCTACGAGAATCAAAATATCTCATCCCCGAAATTCACAAGTTGATGTATAGTCAAACTTCAAATATAAACACGACCTAGAAGATGGAGAAACCTTAAGGTTTTGAAAGGAAAGGTTAGGAGGTGGGTTTTTGCTTTCAAATGGCAAAATGTTTGAATCATTCAAATGTTCTAATAATTATTCCAAAGCAGAAACAGAAAGCTTGCATGTCAGAAAATGTTTGTGTTATTTAATTTGGCTATACATCACCGAATGATTTTCAAGAATGCGATATTCTGCCTACTTTGTACTACAGCCTACGTCACGGCTGCAGTTCCCCTACTCCAATTGCATGTCAACTAAAATACTATGGATGAGTGACCAACCTTCTGTCTACTAACTTTGGGTAGATACTACCTGGGTGGTGAACTAAAAAAATAGAATATTCAAAGATATACATTTCCCTGAAGACCAACTCTCATGAGAACCTGTTCACTTTGTAACTGAAATCCATTCTTACTGGATTTCTGAAGCTCATCCCATGCTATCATTGCCATGATTCAAGTCCTATTAGACCTGAGAGGTCTACATTTCTATTTTCAGCACAGATTTTCAGATCCATCCATAATTTATTAATGTAATTAATGAGTCCTAGTTACAGGATGTTATTTATTCTTCTTTGTGTTTGTTCTTCTCTCTGGGTGAACTCTCCATTCAGATTGTACTGTTATATTTTCCCATTTAATACGAGACTAGATAGTAACTATTTAGATCTAGGTCTTATCTTGGCTGAAAATCAATTGATCGAAAAGTTGAGGAAGTAAGTCTCCATCCAGCTTTATAAAGTTGAAGCAAAAATCCCTAAGAGGCGGACGTAAGAGCTTAATAGAAGATGAGAATTATTAAGTAGGCCGAATAAGATTATAGAGATGAATGGAACACTAAACTCAATTCTTCTCTTCTAATTAATTTGTCTCTCCTTCGACAGTCTACCACCAAAGTTCATCAAGAATAGATGAATTGAGTAATCTTCAGATAAACTGAACTTTATTTTCTCATGTATAGAATTGAATATTGGAGAACGTGGTTGACTATGAACTTACATTGTTGAAAATAGATTTTTTTCTGAATGATGCCCACACATGCTCCAGGCGGGTTTTGAACAACCGGGAAGAGAGTTTTCGTAAATGGAGGTCAATTTGCCACCCATCTGACGAGAATAGATCTTACGTACATAGAATGTTTGTTATCTTTCCTACGATAAATTTTGTGAGTTGTAGGTGAGATTATTTGCATGAATTTGTTTTGATGGTCAGGTTTGTTCTAATCGTGTGATTCGAGTAGGTCTACAACACCCAGAAATAACGTACCGAATAATTTTTATCCAGGCCTCTAGGTGACTGGTATCATAGAGAAACAATAGCGAAAGTAGATATCCCATGGTATAGGGCGTTTATGTTGAAACTTTTACTGTTATCTCAAGCCGATTACTGTTGATTATTGTCGAATTTTACTGTTTTGTTGGAGTGAGAGTGTTTGAACGGCCCAATATAAGAGTACTCATTTTTCCTCCTATTCATCATTCTCATTGGCTACTTTGACTACTTAAGTTACTATGATATAGCACATGGATAGCAATTGATCAGTTGCGACCTGAAAACTCTGATACCATACCTTAGCCAGCAAGGTCACTCGATATTATTATTATTATACAAGGTGTTTCAGAAGTAGTGTCGAACATTTTAGGGTATTGTTTCAGGATGATAAGAGTCTACAAATGTCGTATTTTAAGTGTCCAAAACTCAGCGGTTATCCTTTTAGCTGCCATTTCGTTTTTTTCACTTAGGAATTTTTATCTCAAGAACGAAATGATGTATTGATCTGAAATTTTGCATGAATATTTATGCAGTAAAGACTCAACTTTGAAAAATAAAATAAAAAATTTTCGATGTTAATTTTCAAAATGACGGCCATTTTGAATTTTTGATTGCAAATTTCACGAGAACTGTTCACTTTACAGAAAATTTACAAGAGACAATAAAGTTAGCAAATTTCATCAAGTATTCAAGGATACCTCATTTATAAGGATTGGTAGGAGAATAACAGAGGAATTGATTAGTTTCGAACAGAATGCATGATCATGAACAAACAAGATCATCTGAAAAACATTGTAAAATCAGCTGGATGGACAAATAGAGCCATACCGAGTTTCAAAGCTTTATCTTGAATACAATTGGAATTTAAACTGTAATATTGATGTTTAAATTGTGAAAAATAGTCATGAATGCAAAACGAAAATAATTAATTTCTCTGTTATCCTCGACCAATCTTGATAAATAAGGTATGCTTGAAATCTTCATAAAATTTGCTTACTTTTTTGTCTTCTGTAAATTTTCTGTCATTTTGAAAATTAACATCGAAAATGTTTTATTTCATTTTCCAAAGTTGAGTCTTTATAGCATAAATATTCATGCCAAATTCCAGATCAATACAACATTTCGTTCTTGCGATTAAAATTCCCAAGTGAAAAAAAAAACGAAATGGCAGTTAAAAGGATAACCGCTGAGTTTTGGACACTTAAAATACGATATTTGTAGTCTGTAATCATCCAGGAACAATACCCTAAAATGTTCGACACTACTTCTGATACACTCTGTAGACTAGCACCATATAGAACCGTAGATGATAGCATTTATAGATCTGATCGTGTAGTCTCCTTTGTTATATCGTAACGATCACATATCCTGTACTCATAACAACAATTTGAAAATTTTAGTTCATTCGAATTGATAAGCTATACATTCCTTGGTTTCAGAGTTCTATTATTAGCAAGGCTGAATAGAACTGTCAGTCTTTCAGGATAGAGCAAGAGACATGTTAAAATCAAAAGATGACTTCAAACCAGTCGTTCTAAAGAAAAATCAGAATGTAACGTTCTAAAGAATGTAACAAGTGATTATTGTGGTCAAGAACACAATCAACAGGAAAAGTTTCATGTTGTGCAGTGTGTTCTGTTGGGACGATTGAAATGAATTATTGATAGCATGTGGTACTCAAAGTTTCTGTTTCAAACGGAAAGGGAACCAAACGTTTTCAATTTAATCGAGACTCCAATGTAAAACATCGCCGAAAAAACGACGTCAGATGGAGAAATGTCACGTCTTTGTTTTTAGGGAAGCTAACTTCCTCATTTCCTGTGAGCGTATTCTATTTCCTTAGGAACAAATTGATCGTTTCCGATGTCGTGGTGTATCCTAATCAACTCGTTTCCGTTCCGTCTCTCCGACTGATATTCGACAAGCCGAATTGTCTCGTATTTTATCGGTTTTACGTTGAGAGATGAAAAACGAAAAGCTTTTCATAGGAGATTATATTTGATCGTAAGCCGGTCTCTGTTCTAATAGCCGTCGGAAGGTACACGAGACAATCCCCCCCCCCATCAAAACTCATTGTAGGGGGGGGAGTTGTTGAGACAAGGTGGTATGGTGAGGAGGGGGAAACGCTTCAATCAGCGATGCTCTTGCCAGAATTTTCGTCCAATAGATGCTTTTTGAGTGTGTTGGTTTGAGAAGGGGATAAAGGAGATGGATGAAGGGGTGAGTCGTGTTGAGGGGGGGGGGAGAGCGATCGGTTGAAGTTCCGCTCCAATGAATACGATCCGGATATAGCTGGAAAGGGATAGCTTGTTCTAGAAGCTCCTCTTCTCCAGAGCTTTTCTCTCTCCAGAACCGCGAAGCTCGGAAAATATTATTTGGAAGTTTTCCATGCGCAATCAAAACTGCAAGGGACACTTCATCAACACGACCTTCTCATTCCCTCCTCTCACGCTCTCTCTGTCTACCTGGTCGACTATTCGAATCTCCTCATCCCTACCGACTATTAAATTGAATCATTCATCTTTCGCTATGGCAAGATATTTATCTCGGGCCACTCCCGTGTTTCGGATGGATACGTTAAGCCGTCGGTCCCGGCTGCCTAGCAAGCAGTCGTTAGGTCATGTCAGAGGCCCTGAAATCGATCAGTTGCGACCTGAAAACTCTGACACCAGACCTGAGCCAGCCAGGTCACTCGATATTATTATTATTTAGATTGTGGCAAACTCTTGAAAGCCACGGAAATGGGAATTGTCTTCGAAAACTGTCTGAAGTTTGAACATGTGGTAATGATCCTGGTTCACATACGTTGTTTCCATAGCATTACATCCCTATTCGTTATCAAGCTGTATAATACTGTTATTCGTGACTAATCCAAGTTTAAAAAACTATCAAATGGGGATATAATTCATGTTAGGAGTTGTTGGTATTAAGCGATACTTTTCTCACACTCTGGAACTATGTAACAGTATTTCTAAATTATGATAATCTTCTTTAAATTAAGAAAATATTATTCTCAGCTCAAGGGTAGGTGGATCATTCCGAATGAATATACTGGAAAAACTTAGTTTCAAGACATAACTGAGAGAGTATCTCAGGATTTTTTTCATAATTTTTTAGTTATTCTTATGAATTTAGTGGAAGTATGATCCAATCCACATCATTATAAGAATAAGGTTTCCGATCAGAGATCTATAGGTATTTTCAATGTTCAGAGGGATTGATAATTATTCAGTCTACAGTCAATTATTCATATTCAACTTAATTTTCACAACCATACGCCAATCTTCAACACAAGCTTGGAAAAATCATTGGAGAAAGAATATAATTATATTTTGAAATTTCTATTTCCAAGAAATTGATGTTTTTTTTCCATTAAATCAACCAATTATTGAGGAATAAAATTAATTCCCTGGGTTTTCAACTGGGAATATTAATGAAATGAAATCTGAAATTCCAGATGATAATCAACCGTATTGGTTGCCATAATCAAATACATAATCTCAATCTCATAGTCTTATCGATAAAAACCTGCATATCTTCTTATTTACTTGATCTTATTCCATTCCATATAATCCGAAAGTTAGCGTTTTTTCTCAATCCACTTCTCAAGGCCTGACAATCGAAGATGAGCTCCAGTAATACACTCCATGCGAGTCGTCCGAAAAAACGCGTTCAACAGCGGTCCCATTGTCAGAGAGCCTCAAGCTGGAGAGAAGAGTTTGCTTTATAGTGATTGGATAGACGAAGTCGCTACCCTTGTTGCGTGCATGCGCGTACAACAGTGCACATGCCTCCTGAATATAAAGTGTGTATTCATATCGCGCGGCCTTCGCTTCTATTGCCACGAGCCAGCTATTCACTTCAAAAGAAGGAACCGTCTTCATGAGCGGAAAACCACATCTGAAGGAGAGAAACGCGCCACGGATTAGCTGCAAACAAAGGTTTGGCCTGTATTGTCTGAACAACAGCTACTTTTCTCAGAAACTCGCCAACTTTTCTCGCTGACAATTCTATATCGATAATGAAAGTGTATTTGCAAGTTACACTCTGCAACTGAGAGGGAACGAAATTTGATACGGGGTTGGAATAAATTTATCATGAAATTTATGGATAATCAATAGAAAAACTTGGATTTGTACTGTTGGTTTAGGAGTTCCAAAAGTATGAGAAAAACGTTCTTGTATTTTTTGAGATGGTGAAAAGATTTACCATTTCCAATGATGATGATGATCATCATCATCATCATCATCATCATCATCATCCACGGCTCTACAATCCAAAACGGATCTTGGCCTCCTCCAGCAATCGCCTCCATTCTACTCTGTCCATAGTTTAAATCCTTAGTTTCTTATTAAGGATTTTCTGAATCCTTATTTTCAATAATGAAATTAACGTTTTGGTAGAGAGTTAGTGGGGAGGATATTTTTAATATTCTTTCCGAAGAATGGACATTGATATGTCCAAAGCTCCGTCAATTTATGTAGATGCATAACAATATAATTATTATCTATAGTTATTATATTACAAATTGCTTTTTCATATCATATACAGTTCAATAATTATTTTCTTAGTCTATATCATGTAAATTCATCTATAATTTTGCTGTATTGTAAGCTATTGTATATAAGTGTATAAGCCAGTATATACTGTAATCTACATAAATAAAGTACTCAATCAATCAATCTATGGCAGCTCGTCTCCAATTTCTTACACCAAGCCTCCTTGCATCTTCAGTGACTGAGTCCATCCATCTCAGTCTTGGTCAACCAGGGCGTCTTCTTCCTTTCTTCTTCATTCCCAATGATAAGTGAATGTTAAGATTGATACTTTACGTGACGAGCAGTTTTTCTATCTTGATCATATTTATATGATCTGTATAATATGATTTTTTATTCAGGGCGACTTGGAAATGGCATTAGTATTCGAAACATGTGACATAATAATTAAACGGGTACTCAGATATATATGATCTTTTATTGTATCTACAAATAATAAGAGAGAGTGGGGTTGTGTTTGTTCGTTTGTTCGTGTGTTCGTGTGTTCGTTTGTTCGTATGTTTGCATCAAAACATGTCAAATTGTGGATTGCATACCGGAAAAACGGGAATGATTTAGATCTACAAATTTTGCACATAGATTCTAAAAATATCAATCTCGTGCACCTGGAAGCCCAAATTTCAATTTTCCTTCTAGATTTTTCAGAATTAATGTTCAAATTTCATTATGGTACATACGATTTCATAAAAAATAAAAAGAATCATCAAAACATATGGTCGAAATTAAAAATTAATTAAGTTATCAGTTTGTCAAGTTTCCAATTTATCATGCTTCCTGTTGTTGTATGGAAGCAGCTGATCATTTATTTTAAAAGGAAAATATTAGAAGATAGGTATGATTGGGAATCCTATTCGATTAATGAAAACAGGTTTTTCGTCCCACCCAAATTTGTCCACCATTTTTAAACCATTTTGAATCCAAATTCATTTTTTTTGAATTGGAAAGTGGTCATATGATACATGATTTCGATGCAGGATTTCAAGAGTAAATATGGTAAAAGTATGGTGAAAACAGCACATCAATATCTCAAACTTTTCAAAAGTTATTAAAAATTCAAAGATACTGATAATCCATGTATCTATAATCTTCTATACTATAATGAAGGAAAGAACTGGCTTAGCCTATACACGTATACACGTGTAAAGGATAGGAAAATTATGTTTGATGCATCATCATGTCTGAACTACTAGACTGATTTACTTGAAATGTTGCATATAAATTCTTAATCAACCGAGGATTCTTATAGGCCTATTTTCAATAATTCTTCTAGATTTTATTACGTCAAATTTTCAGTTTGTTAAGTTTTAAAATAGACCCTTGCGAAGCTCGGGTTACCTGCTAGTAGTAAATAAATAATCAATTGGATTGCCGTGTAAGATGATGAGGAACTTGGATAATGTATTATTTCTTTGTGAGTTTCAAAAATACGAGAGACGAGACAAGATTATCGAATCAACTCCTTCTCCTCAATTCATCTACATCTTCATTCATTCATTCATTCATTCTTTATTGTAAGAACCTTAGGCTACATATTTCTCATTCCCATTGGATGAGTGAACTGGGAAACTGTTTCTCCTATCAGCTCTCACTAAATTGTTCATGTCAATATGAAATCGATAACGAAAATCAAGTACTACTAAGTACAGAGTACATTTGTAACTCGCAGTCATCAATTCTCCAAATCCAATTAAGGAATTTCCAAATCTCTCACAACACAGATAGGCACATCGCTGCTCTTTCGACAGAAATTAATCGACTGCAAAGGAATTCACACGTGTGGGGAATTTATTCATACATGCTATCTGAATATTATTGTTCATGTCAATATGAAATCGATAATGAAAATCAAGTACTACTAAGTACAGAGTACATTTGTAACTCGCAGTCATCAATTCTCCAAATCCAATTAAGGAATCTCCAAATCTCTCACCACACAGATAGGCACATCGCTGCTCTTTCGACAGAAATTAATCGACTGCAAAGGAATACACACGTGTGGGAAATATATTCATACATGCTATCTGAATTTGGAGAATGTCTGGTGTATGATTCCTGATGATAATGTAGCGCTGCTTAGACGGCGGGCGGCGCTGGTTCTATAAAATGAGTCGTGTCTTACGCTGCGGCCTCAAATCGCTTCTCTCCCTCTACAAGCGCATGTTTTGCATACAAATTGAACTTGGAACAGTGGGCTGAAACTGCTCTCTAAGCCGCAGTCGGCTGCACCCTCAACTTGGACGTTTCAACTGAAGTGGACTCTCTTCATCCTTCACAGACACAATATTTTGCATCAGTAATTGCAAACTCCGAAGAATAACACTCGCATTGTCCCATTTAACCTATTCTTGAGACTTATTTCCATGTCAATGAGGCAGCCGCGCTTCCATTCATATTTCACAGCAATTGTTGCGAATTAATCCGCGCCCCGTTCTCATTGGGCCGCGCGGATATTTCCCGGGGCAATTAATCTTTGGAAAGCGTCTTCTCGCAGGATTAAGTGCTGCGCGGAAGAGTTGCAGGCTAGCACGTGTACACTTCACTTGTTCCTCTCTTCTCTGAATTTCATCGAAATTCTCAATACTCAACAGTTTCCTCATTGGAATTACGAGAAATTCTTCGAAGCAAAAGGAGATTGGAGATTGAAAATAGGCGGAGGATAGCTAGCGATCGATGAATTTAAAAAATGTCTCACCTTAGTATTTCTCGGTCTCTAATATCGGAAGTATGCGTTATTCAAATCCCTAGCGATTGATGAATTTGAAAAAATATTTAACTTCTGTATTTTTTGTTTCCCATAGGTGATGAGGGGGTGAGTTATTCAAATTTAGATAAGTTACCTCTTAAATGGAAGTTTGAGAGTACTCATCTGAATAGAAATAATGCATTCTTATATCATTGTTTGATTTTCGAGATATACCTGTATTATAATGGCACAAGTGATTATGAAACCATGAGATGTGTGTATTTTAATGATTATTGAATGCCATATAATTATTATCAACAATGAACGATTTACAGTGCAAGCATCAAAACATGCTCTTGAAACGAGAATAAATAATATTTGCATAGTTATACGAGTAATTTTTATTCAAAGAGAAATATGGATGATACTCAAAAGATCGAATGAATTTTTTCGAAATACTTTAATCCTCTGCTTTTTTATGATTCTATTAACGAAATTATACTCAATTTAGCATGAATTGAGGTTCGGGAGAAACTTAAAGAGGAGACAACCAGTTTTTCATTCCTGTTTGATTCTCTCAATTTGAAACTCAGTTGAATTTCAATATGAAAGTCTTTGGCGGCTCATCGAGTCAGTAATGTGATAATATGATACTTCGGTCTTAGATTATTTTTGTGAATAAAATCATATTCTGGAGTTAGTGATCGATTCCTTAAAAAATTGAAAAAATATGTTTAATAGTGTTGGTAGGTGCGGAAAAAACCTCACGTGAAATAAATTCATTAGAGTATTAAATAGTCATATATATATGGCTCTTTCCCTACCTGAATCCACATTGTATGGAATCATTAGGTTCCACTTGAACAGTTTGACACCAGACCTGAACTAGCTGACCTGCGTTCTATACATGCTTTTTATCCATGAAAAAGGTTCCATCTACAGTTATTTTGATGGCACGTGCCAGAATGAAATGAAATACATATCTGCGTTTGCTTAATTGTTACAGCTTCCAGTGGCAGTTGCGAAATTGTCACGATAGAATTCCCAACTGAATCCACCGTTTTTCAACTATTGAATCTAAGTTCAATTTGATTTTCATCTAGACTGACGATTTTTGGACCATCTACACTAACGACTCCAGTAGAATCTTCTGCACGTGCTTATTTGAACCCACGTGCAAGAAACAAGTAGAGTGCAAAACTTGATTGAACCTTATTCACATCGATTAATGCACTGGTCCATAAACGAGCAATAATAGTGATTCCATTGTGATAAAAATTTGTTCATTGTTGGGGAGGGAGTGTTTGTGAGGGGGGGGGGAAGAGGAGTGTGTGCTTGACTGCAATATTGTTTACAGCCTAATAAATCAAGATCTCCCGAGAGGAATCGCAGAGTCATTTACAATTCGTTTTGTAGCTGGGTCGGTGTTGGTTGGAGCAAATTAACAGCCTTTGTTAGCGATCAGCTCGTGTTTTATTTCGCCGATCTCGTTTTTTCAGAGTCAGACGCATGTTTCACGCTCTGCCTGGAAAGAAGCCGCAGTGGCATCACTTCAAACGGTCAGTATTCCTTGCAAATAACCCCTATGCTTCCCATTGAAGCAGTAGTGTAGTGATAGCAGCGGCCATATTAGTCGGACTAATGTTTGGCGGGTTGCGGGGTGTCGATTGGCAGGGGCAAGGATTCCCCCACCCCTCACCACCGTGAACCCAAGACTCGGAAGATTCGAGATTTACAGTGCCGAGGGAAGTTGGCTTGGCAGAACCGGGCTCTAAATCATGCCGGCCTGAACCGGATCGAGACCATTGTCAGAACCTTTAAGCTGGCCAGAAACGCACAGCGCTCTGATTTAGAACATCTTGCAGTGTCTCCGCGTGTCCCCAAGTACCCCGAGCTCCTCCCCTGATTTATTAAAGGTCCCACTTTCTGCTTACTTCTGTACTTTTTTACTGGTCATACTCACTTCCGGAATAAAACAAGAGAAACAACCCTTTATTGACTTCGAGTTTATAAAAATAGCAATACACACAACTGATATGGAAGAAACCAATGTACCTAGAATTGTAGGTATCTTGGAAGAAACCATCCTATTATATTAAGCAAGCAATTTCTGCATTTTCATATCTGGTTATTTATGTTCAACGGATCTCGAAAACGGCTCTAACAATTTTCACGAAATTCGGAACATAGTAGGTTTATGATATAAAAATTCGATTGCATTAGGTCCCATCCTTGGGAAAACTCGCTGAACGAATCAAATCAAATCAAATCAAATCAAATTTTATTTGCCATTTCAAATATAATACAAAACAATGATAAATGTCAAAACAAAGTTGAGCAAGATAGACAATCAAAGTATTCATATAAATAAAAACTTTGTTACACAAAATAACATAATAGGCGCTGCCTGCAAAACCAAGGGTTTGAGTGCTGGCAGCGAGTACCAAAAAAATTCATAAAAAGTACAATACACAAGTGAAAGAGAAGAAAAATTAATACAAATATGTATGACAATAAAAATGTACAGAATACTGATAATATGAGAAAAGTTGAAGTGTAATACAAATGGAGTAAGTTACTGCTATATTAAATTTTATGATTGGTTACGACATTGAAAGGATAAGTCGGAACATAGTAGGTTTATGATATAAAAATTCGATTGCATTAGGTCTCTCATCCTTGGGAAAACTCGCTGAACGACATTGAAAGGATAAGTCATCCTTGGCTGAAACAGCTGAAACTATCGTCGTCTGTGGATAGTAAAAAGTGAGCGAGTGATTCTGAGGAAATTCAAAATATCGCATCCCCGAAATTCATAAACTGACGTATAACCAGCTGTGAAATATAAACACGATCATTATAGAGAATTGTGTTCTGTTTATCAATAGATAAAATCTGGTGTGCCGCACTCACACAACTTTCCTTGCCGTTATGAAAATTGATCACCTGACGCTAGTGTACTCGCGCATCTCAAGTCTACTATTCAAAGATATGAGACAGCTGGTGATACCAATAACGCTGGATACACACGAGATCTGATATCTCTTCATAGTGAATGATTCAATAGAATCAACAGTTGCCAACAGTCTGCAATTGAATAATCACATTTTCTCAAATTTCAAACTAATTATCAATTTTAGGTGAAAATGTTACTGGACTTTAATTGAAGAGATTCTCATGCTCAATCTTTTCAACTCGGATTTTTTTGTTTAAATCATATCTGAGACCTGATAATTTGAAATCTAAAATCAAACTTTGCATTGATGGGGCGGAGCTCCTGAAATTTTTACAGATATAAGTCCCATTAATAACTATAGCTTATCAATAACTATTTTTGGTATGAATTTGATCAAAATCGTTGGAGCCATTTTCGAGAAAATTTTCGGAAAAACCCTGTTTTTGACAACATTTTCGGCATTTTAGCCGCCATCTTGAATTGCATTTGATCGAAATCGTTCGTGTTGGATCCTTATAGTGTAAAGACCTTAAGTTCCAAATTTCAAGTCATTCTGTTAATTGGGAGATGAGATATCATGTACACACACACACACACACACACACACACACACACACACACACACACACATACAGACCAATACCCAAAAACCACTTTTTTGGAC
Source organism: Nilaparvata lugens (assembly GCF_014356525.2). NCBI lineage: Eukaryota > Metazoa > Arthropoda > Insecta > Hemiptera > Delphacidae > Nilaparvata > Nilaparvata lugens. The sequence goes on from NC_052504.1 coordinate 89,992,254, forward strand.
TCAGGGGACCTTGAAACGTATAGAAATTTAGAAATTGTGGTACCTTAATTTTTTTCGGAAAGCAATACTTTCCTTACCTATGGTAATAGGGCAAGGAAAGTAATAAATTACGAGCGAACCTCGGTGCCCCGATATTTTGATGTCAGCCGTAAAACAGAGAGACTTTTCTACTTAAATAAATGCTACACTACAAACTTGTTGATTGTCCATTACTATAATATGAAAGCTCTACTAAGATGAGATACCAACCAATTCCGTTTTCAAATTGTACAATCGTAGATCATTATAATAATGGTGAAATATTGTACAATGGTAGATCACAGTTCAGTTATCACGAAAGAATACTACTCACTCTACCAAGTTTTTCTATCTAAGCTTGAACATTTCTAGGTTAAATTGAGTTCATTTGAATATGATTGTGAAGGATTGATCAAGATACAGATTTTGAGGATGATAAAGATTTTTGATTATGTATATTGGTAGTTGGAAATCACATTAGTAGTATCTAATTGATCTACTCGGAAAAGAAAAAAAATTATTCTTAATACTTCATTCAAGTTCTCTAATAAACCATATATATGATCTCTCAACGTCTTTTTTCTTCAAAAAACTCTTCTCATTGATCGCAAAATAGGAAAATGTAATTTGTGATAAATAACTGTAAAAGTGAGAAATGATAACTTTGATCATTGTTGATGCTGTATGTTATATGTGTAGGGACATCTTTGAGAATTTCTCAACAAATTGTGGAGCTCCCCATAACTAAAAAAAACATTTAGGGCCGGTTTCCGAGCTCGGGATTTAGCTAAGTCCTAGACTTAGAACAGCTGGAGTCAGAAAATTGGCTTTCCGAAACGGGCCGTAGAAGTAGTCATTGTCAAAGTCACGTTTGAATTAAATTTCGAAGAACTAGAGAATTGAACATCAAATAAAATAAAGAGAGAATAGTGTAATGTTTCAGCTTTTTTGAATTATTTAGGAACGTTTAATTTTGTCAAGGAGAAGCGTTTCCAATTATATAAATGAAAAAATAAAAACTGCGACTACTGTTATAAAAACTGCTACCACGCCCCGTTTTGGAGAGCCAATTTTCTGACTCCAGCTGTTTAAAGACTAGAACTTAGCTAAATCCTGAGCTCGGAAACCGGCCCTCAAAGTGCCTGCACACTAGCCATGCACATATCCACCTTTTTATGATCTTGTCCAGCATGTGTCCAAGTACTTAAAAAATTATGATTCCTGAACATATATGTATGTAACAGGACCAAGAAGGTTGCATTTTGAAATACAACATGATCTTGTCTTATGAGATCCTACAGTAAGCCTTAATAATAAGATTTGTGATACGATTAATTGGAAATCTTCAAGGTCAACGATCGCATTCTCCCAGTTTTCACTCACCTGTGAAACAGCCGCATTCGGAAAGTTTTTCAATCACCTCATTGTTGATTCAATGGCAGGAGAATGGGGCTGATCTTTATTCAATGCAGTAATCCTATTCAGCGAGGATGAATAGAAGATAAAAAAGGTCTCGGCAAGAAAAGAAGCGGAAGAATGAGAGGAAAAAGAATAAATGAGTAGGAGAGAATAGTGTGTTCTCTCACATAAATGCAGATAGCGACCCTCACAAAAACCGTTCCCTTCTCTCAATTGATGTCTCTAAACTACACTTTTTCTCGCTTCTAATGTTGCCCTCTTTATCCTGCACTGTGGTTTTCTAAGTCGCGCTTATCGGGTTCTTTGATGTTAGCCTTATTTTCCTCTCAGCTTGTTTTATGACCTCCACACTTCATTCTGCTTTTGAGGTGATAAGAGAAGAGAGGCGTTGCGCTGGTAGAAATTTCTCAAAGTACCGCTGATAAATCGAAAAGTTCATGTGGCCTCGTCTATCGCAGCCAGTGAGAAACGGAAATTCATGTGTGGTTTTCCAAATTTTATACTATACTTTGCGACAATTTACAGTGTGGCTTGTTACATTTATGGCTATGTTGATCCAACACGTCGGTTCTTCCTAAAAATTCTTTCATCCACACATGGAGACTTCATATTATCATGTGATAACTAAAGCGCAGGTCAACGTTGCAGAGTTCCCAGCTGGTTCTCTTGCTTCCCTCATCTCAAATTCAGGAGGATAACTCATAAATTTATCAAATTAGTGCAAATTCACTTCTCAATTTTCTGTGGAAGTCTATATTTGGGCCATCAGTATCCTTCATAGGGGTTTTCAATCACTTGTCAAATCATAAATGTACTTTTACATACATAATATGAAGTATGATATCATAAAGATACTTGAAAATTCCAATCCACCACATATCACAGAATAATACTGCGGTCTGTGAAGAGACAGAACATTGCTTAAACGTTGCAGCGGCGAAATACTCGAAAACCCAAATGGAACATCCTTTGTGCGAATTGCTATTCTCCAAACATGAATCAGAATATTTTAATCATGTGTACTCATGATATTCATTTATTGAATAGAGCAAAAAACAATACAATAGTCGGAAAAGAAAAAACTGGCTATTACCCAAAAACTCTTCAATTTCCTAATTTTGTCTTAGATTGTCTAAAATATTATGTAGGCTATGTCCATTCAAATTTTTCCACCTAATCATTTATCTGACACTATAAATCAGAATAAAAGAAACAATATTTCAAATTTAGATAGATTAATAATAGAAATTTCGAAAAACATTAAACAAACTTTAAATTCACAAAACAATTTTATAAAAACACATACATTTTGAGCTCGAAAATATCGCGTCCATCATAGACAACAGCTATGTTGTCTATCTTGTATATCTTGTCTGTATATCTATTGCTATATACATAGGGTTTATATATATATATATATTGCCTGTATATCTATCTTGTCTATCTTGTATCGTTTATCTATCAAATACTGATTAAGAGTCTTTAATAGTCAGGAGAACCACACGATTTGTCTGAACGCCGATTGTTGTTAGCTCATTTAGCGTTATCCAGGGTGCACCGCGAGGATGCGAACTAACATTACACCCCAAGGCAAACGATTGACCACATAGTGAAAGAGTGCCCAATCACGGCCTTTAAGGGAGGAACAGAAGAAGATTTCTTGATCGCAACTCCATATTCAATAACCTATCTAAATGTACTGGATTTAACATTTATGTACTAGTTTTTTAGTTTATGTTTGTTTTTATGTTTATTTTCATATCTCGAGACCAGGGATCATTCCCATATTATGATCCTGAAGAAGTGAAGATGGAAATGAATACTGATTGATGTCTTGGAAGCCATACGCTGAATAAATAAATATCCATCAAAAACTAACAGAAGATTAGTTTATTATGGAATATATACAGTATCTTAAAGGAAATCGTGAATCCAATCTTAAGATTGATACTACATAACACTATCCATCATAATACTCTCATCCATATAAAGTAATAGAAATAATGATAACATTTTTCCGAGAGACATGTTTTGGAGGAAACTGGATGAAGTGATTGCTGGTGAGAAGCACTTGAAGCGAACTCTTCATTCCAGGAAAGAGTATAATGAAGTACTGATTGCTACACGAATAGAGTTTATAATTAGGTGAAAAGGCTTGGAATGTCTAAAGTTTGTGGGCGGAGTTTCTAAACTGTTGCAGAGAGTGGCACTTTGTGAAAGGCAAGAAATTGCCGAGGAAAAAGAGGAGGAAAAAGCTATTCAACTAAGTTAAGTAATTATACATTACTGAACCGTTCAATACCTCTTGGAAGTAGGCGGGGGAAGAGACTCAAATCCTCTAGAAAGTTGTGTAAGTTGCCTTTTCCGCCGCAAAGACAGTCGAGTCTCGAGTGAACCGAGTTCGAGCACCGAAACACTTTATCTTCTGCTCGGAAGAGTTTGCAATTAATCTTTCATTTCCTACATTCGTCTTGAGAGAGCAGCTTTCTCAAGCTCAAAAGCTGAATGAGAGATATAATATGGCTGCTCGTGCCTAACACAGCGACGGCTAAAAATGTAATTAGCTGAGTGCAACAATGATCATCCTGAATCGTCAGCCGTTTTGACAAACAACGCTGAATATTAGGTACTCAATTTCCTTAATGAACTCTGCTGTGTATTCATCTACTTTGTAGAAGGTACTTTGTAAACCCTTCTTCTAGCAGTGATGGACCACTTGAAAGTCTTATTGATGATGAGGTTTCGAGAATCGACAATGAAGTGTTTTGTATTCAACTACTTTGTAGAATGTTGTTTTGTGAACAGTACTTGATACAGTGATTCAACACTTGAGAATCTTTTTGATATTGAGGTTTTGAGCAGTAACATGAAGTTTTTTTTGTGTTCATCTACCTTGTAATTTGTACTTTTGTTGTGAACCGTACCAAGTACAGTGATGGCACACTTGATAATCCTACAGATCATGTCAAAAGTCTTTCAAGAATTGAAATTTGTGTGTTCATATTCTTTGTAAAATGTTGTTTCGTGAACCATACCTGATAAATTTATGAAATACTTGAGCATTTTATAGATGATAAGTTTTCAAGCGTTGATAATGGCAAGCAGTGTATTTATCTACTTCGTAAACCGTACCTGATACAGTTATGGGAGTCCTAATCACTTGAAAATGTTATTGATTTTGAGGGTTTGATAATAATTAGTTACGAATGGATCAATGAAAGTTTTTATTGGTTTGGAAGTAGTATCATCCCAACTTTCACAATAGACTGTTGCTCTTTGTACTTTGTAGAAAGTACTATAATGATGAGCCCACAATAAAATTATCGAAACCGCATCAAGAAACGTGAGAAATTTCAAGAATGATGCATGTTTTTGAGTATGGTCTTTGACTATAGACATGTATGTAGTCAAAGGTATGGTGATGTAAAATATAGAAGTAATTTGACTTTTACTGATGGAATCACTTTTCTTGTTCTTGCTCACGAACTGGATCGCCTCATGAATTTCACTTAAATTCCAACACAAAGTGATTGTTTTTAAAATGATTCAGAGATACGGTATCAGTTTTCGTATCTCAGAAGGTTTTTGAAGTCCGATCAAAATTATGAATGGTTCTGCGGAACAACATCATTCAATTGCCCTTCAAATTTTGTTTGTTCTACAGGAAAGGCCTTATACACTGGCCATGATAATTATGAATCCATCTCAAAGCTAACTTTACTAATACTCATTTATTTATTTATTTATTGATATAATTACAAAACATATGAATATGATCGGGATAGAACAACAGGCATAGCCCAAAACTATTCTGTTCCCAAATTTTGATAAATAATGAAATGTCCGAAAAAATAGGTTATGTTCTTACTGAGGAAAGTTAAAGTTCAAAGTTTTGTCCAAAAATATATATGAGCTATCACATCCTGTGTAAGAAAGCCTTTCTCTTCTTAATAGTTCCAAATCGTTGATCTCTGTGAGGCATTCATCTATGATCAATAAAAATGCATTGTTTTGGAATATGAATGACGTGATTGAACTTCAAATTTCAAGATACAGAATTCTGAATAGGTCGAATAGCTTTCTGCATTTAAGCAATTCCTGGGTACATGTAATTATGAAGGTATTCTCCCCTTTATGCCTTGGAAAAATATTACGAATAAAGAGGGTGCACACGTGTGACTTTAGGAGAAAAGAGCAGCTGGTTGTCAGAGAGAAAGCAATTGCGTGCGGAAAGTTTTACGTGGCCACTCTGTTTTTCCACTTGCTCTATGACGTCACAACTCCGAGTTGAAGCTTTGTCACGGAATCAAAAGTTTGTTTGTTCTTCATTCATTAACAGAGGCAAACTTAGGACTGGACTTTGAACAGAAAAGACTAAATGTAGAAGCCTGATACTGAATCAATTATTGTGACAGAGTAACGAGAATGAATATTATCCCCTGTAAAATTTAGAAGAATTTCTTCTTCTTCTTCTTCACTTCAAGGATCAGGTTTGTTAAAGAACCTGTTCCGGCACCGATCTTATTGAAGAATCTTATTGAAGGAAAAGAAGCAGTATCCTATTCGCCCAGTCAACGAAAGTTATTCAGGGAATTGTTTGGAACACTATTTTCAACTTTGCAGCTCTGTTATGAGGATGAAAATTTTTTCCAATCTTTTGAACTCATCTACTAATAGAAAAAGAGGAATTTGAGTGAAGAAGTCATTTTTAGTAGAATTTTATTGGAAGTAAAAGTAGCAATTCATGAATACTTTCTGTCAAGAAATACAGATAATCAGGAAAGTTTCTCTTCTATCATAGCGAAGATTAACCCATTTGCTGCTTCATTCTCTGTTGTGATTACCAGGACTCTGAATAACAGAATTTATTGAGGTTACTAAAGGAAAATATTTGAAACAGTACATGTAAATCTAATCAGAAGGAACAAAATACAAAGAATAATATTTTTTTACAATTTCTCATCGAAGAGCTAGCCAACTGTCGCTTGATCTCTCATTGGGATTAATAGTAAATTAAGGAAACATTTCATAAATTATTCTCATTGGAGGGAATAAAATTCAAACAATTTTCCATATAAAATAATTATCTTACTGTCTCTTGATTCTGAATTTCAAATAACAACATATCGAGGATGATAATGAGAAGAGTAAAATGTATGGTAGTTCACATAAAAATAAATAATAGAATACAAACAAATTCTCAATTTCCCATCAAATAATTACCCAAATGTTGCTTGATCCTTCATTCTGATAAGCAGCATTCAGGATACTTTGATAACTATGAATTCTCCAAATTAAGGATACTAATGGAAAATAGAGCTAACATTCCATGGAATTCTTATAAGAAGAAACAAAATTCAAACAATTTTTTAATCTCTTATCAAAGAATTACCCAACTGCTGCACGATCCTGCATTGTGATAAACTGCAAAGAGACTATCCTAATTGCAAGCGAGATGAGCAAACACGATTTACATTGAATGGCTTTGTGAGCAAAGAGTAGCAACCAAACAAGAACACTGTGTTACACCGGGCAGCCGAAATGAATCCTGAAATAGGCAAGAAATTTGCATTTTACAAGCGATGCAATCATGAGAACTGTTCAAAAGGGGAATGGAACATGGTCATCCAGCTTAATAATCTAGGAAAACAGAGCACACTATCTTGATAAGTGGGCATCCTTTGAACTTTCACTCGTTCACCCCATCGGAGAGTGGGACCTTTTAAAAAGGCAATCAATATTTTCGGTTGCTATCGCTAGCTGGCTGAAATTGGGATCTTAATTGATCTCTCTCAGAAAGTGATCAAAATTTCATCTTGATATACGGGGTATAATACCCTTGTATGATAGTCCCTATGATGATGTTAGGGGTTTGAATTGAACTTTTATCTCAGAAATCTGTTTTTTACTTTCCTTGCCCTATTACCATAGGTAAGGAAAGTATTGCTTTCCAAAAAATTAAGGTACCCCAATTTCATGTTTTCTATACGTTTCATTACTTTCCTTGCCCTATTACCATAGGTAAGGAGAGTATTGTTTTCCAAAAAAAATTAAGGTACCCTAATTTCATGTTTTCTATACGTTTCAAGGTCCCCTGAGTCCAAAAACATGATTTTTGGGTGTTGGTCTGTGTGTGTGTGTGTGTGTGTGTGTGTGTGTGTGTGTGTGTGTGTGTGTGTGTGGTGTGTGTGTGTGTGTGTGTGTCTGTGAAAACGATAACTCCATTCCCAATTAACCGATTGACTTAGAATTTTAAACTCAAGGTCCTTATACGATGAGGATCCGACAATAAGAAATTCAATAAAATTCAATTCAAAGTGGCGGATAATGGCTAAAAAACCATATTTTTCAAGGTTTTCTCGAAAACGGCTCTAACGATTTTCTTCAAATTTATACCCTAGATAGCTATTTATAAGCCCTATCAACTGACATGAGTCTCATTTCTGGGAAAATTGCAGGAGCTCCGTAATATTCCTGAGAAGAATGAGTTTTGTTAAATTTCTATCACGATTTTCTCAAAAATGACTAGACCGATTTTTCTCAAATTCATACCCTGTATAGTTATTTATCAGCTCTATCAACTGGCATGAGTCTCCTCCCTGGGAAACTAACACCCCATCCCTGAGAAATTTACTTTGTAACCTCCTTCTCGTGCGTGAGGTAGGTAGGTAGAGCAGTTTATTCAAAAGAACACATGTCGATATTTTATTTGCAGAACAGCTGTTTTGACAACTTTCAAAAAAGCCTCAAATTCCATGATTCAAACAAAGGAAAATGTACTCTGGGAACAATAACAATAGTATAATCATAGTTTCAATTATTTAGTCGCCAATCGGCATAATTTTATTCCCCGAAATGATCCTCTTTTAAGAATGAGGCTTATAGATCAATGAGCAAGGAAAGTTGTGTGAGTGTACCACACCTGATTTTTCGATCTTGATTTTGTTGCTTAATGATGTGCTCCATGCATAAAAGAATCAAAGAATAATGTTACATGAATAACCCAGATAGTAAATAATTGCCGTTATTATCAGTGACACTTATTATTAATACTATTGCCATTATTGGTTACCTTTTATCTATTAAAAGGTGACTGCGTCTGTTCATCTTTGAAATAATAACAGTATGTCTAGTTAGTCCAGTTTCAAATACTGTACATCGATTCTTGGACGTAACATTTTTTCCGGCCTTGTAAAATTTATTTGATTGATCATAACTTGGCGAACAGATTATGTGTATCTGCACACACATATGTTTGCCAAGTTCCGTTCAATCTTGTAGAATTTATAAGGACGGCAAAAAATCGTATGTCCAGAAATCGATGTGTGTGTGTGTGTGTATCCTGCTCAACACATGGATTGATTTTTGGACGTCCGATTTTTTGCCGTATTTACAAATTATATTAGAACATAACCTGTCATTCACATCATGTGTATCCGCGCAAAATGTGATTGCCAATTTCCGTTCAATCTGATAATTGGCTCATGTCTGACTATTCTTCTTCTTCTTCTTCTTCACGTGCCTGCTCCGTTTCGGATGTTGACGATCATAATGGCTATCCTGATTTTGTCGACGGCGCTACGGAACAGCTCTGACTATTCTAGTCGAAGAAAATCGTAGCTACATAATCCTGAAAACGGTGTATTAGAACTACTTCATGACACTATTCCTCTCAGGTTAAGGCTAGAGTAGGACAACCTCTCACTTTTCACTCTGTAGCCGGGAGACGTTTACGTATTCGTTGGTTGACCGTGGCCTCCACCACAATAAGCCCTCATTTATCCTTGTCTCTGCATCCATCTCCTTCCTCATTCAACCACCGTTCAGTGTACTAACCACGGTTTAGCAGTTTTCAGTGAGGTAGTGGTATAATGATGCCTAATCTAGTTATGAAGTTGGGGAATCAAGTTTATATAGTACAGCACTTGTGAAGTAGTATAGTTCGAGTTGTGACAGAGTGTACTAGATCTAGCTATGGAGCTAATTCAGTGAATGAAGTTCCATATAACTTTATAGTTTTCTTACACTTGCACAAGCTATTTGTTCATTTTGCTCTTTTCTTGTTTTGTGGAAATAAATATATTATTATTATTATAACTGTAGTAGACTATGGCGAGGGGAGTTAGCAGCGCCGTACCGCGTCGGCTATATCCCTTTCCCTGTCTACTAACGTTGCCTTTCCACAGCTTTAAATTGAATAATATATTAACATATTAACATCAACGGATTCGCAATAAAATTAGCTACATTTAGCTAGTATTACTATGAGGTTGCTTACTGAAGAGATAATCGGAGAAAATCATAAAGTCAAATGAAAAAAAAAATCCAAATTTTCGACATTTATACATTCTTTATCAAGGAACTTGTTGGTTTCATTAGGAAAATGAATAGGACCAATATTGCAGTAACGTATCAAAAATGACATATAAAAGAACTCTTTCCGATGAATGGTTACAGAGATAATTGATTTCCTGTGACTACTTCCAATTTTCAATCCTAAGGGGAGTTGAGGGTGAAAGCTCTAGGAGTTTTTTTTAGAGTTGTGTGAAAATGTCATACGAGAGAATTCTATCGAGAAATTTAGGTTTCATCTAATTTTCAAACTGAATTAACCTTTATTGACTAGCAAAGTGGATGATACACGTTCCGAGATGGAACACCGCCGATATCAGCCCCCGGAAATGTTCGGCACAGTCACACACATGTAAAGTCATGCTGTGTGGCACAGTCACATACACACAACATGCAAAGTCAGTAGGCTCGATGGTGCGTGAAAGCAAGCAAGCGATAGATATCGAACGTTTTCAAACAGCGGATAATATTAATTGCTTTATATTTGCATTCGCTGTTTGGCGGGTGCTTTGTATTTATGGTGAAGTAAGGGGGGGAGAGATAAGAGTGGGGGAGAGTCGGTGGTAAGGGGAAGGGGTTAAAGGACAAAAGCGTGACCGATTCAAAGCGTGGGTAGGGGTGGTTGAGAGGTGGCAAGTTGAGGAGGAAAGGAGCGGTTGGGGGTGGATTTAGCGGGCAGGTTGTAGGGGAAGGAGTTGGGGGTAAGTTGGGGCAAGTTGGGGCAAGTTGGGGCAAGTTGGGGCAAGTTGGGGGCAAGTAGGGGCCGACTTGCGCCAGTAGAGCAGGAGTCGAGCAGCACATCGAAACATGGAGCAGCGCACATCGCAGCAGCAATTAACTATGAATTATGTGCGTCCAGTCTCGCGCTGCAAGTTATCAGCAGACGCATTGAGCCACTGTCAAACAAGATTAGTAGTCATTTGGTAGTCGCTTGCCGCTCGCCGCTCGCATCGACAGTTTGTTGCCCGTCTGATTGGATAGCAGGCGACAGCCCGACATGACTTCCACTGGACTCAGTTCAAACTGACAGCATACCTCATGGGTAACATCAATACTACCCATACAATCAATGCTGTTGGAGTTCCGCTGCTATCAAATTCACTACAAACTGTCAGGATTTCTCATGGATAACATCAATACTCCCCATACAATCAATACTGTTTAAAGTGGAAATCCTCCCCTCGTCACTCACTATGTACACTGTTCGTCACTACATAGTCTAACCCTTCCGCTAATGTTTTGCTTGTGCGGGAACATTTTTTGAAAAATTGCATTTTGCTTTCGTTCTGGGAGTCCCCCTCCACTTTTATCCAACCCCTGCTGAACACATACTCTTCTTACACCTTATTTTCGTCTAATCCATTTCATCAACACCCATTATATACACTGTTTGACACTAGTCTAACCCTTTCACTAACGTTCTGGCATAGAGAAGATGAAGCATAAGCTATAATATCTCCTCTCTATCGTTTTGGCTGCACGTCTAATTGTCTCGTCTAATCCTTCCCATCAACACCCATTATAAACACTGGTTCGACACTAGTCTAACCATTCAACTAAAAATTTGGCATAGAGAAAATATAGCATAAGCTATGCTAACTTTCCTCTATGGTTTGGTTGCAAGGGAACATTTCATGGAAAAAATTATTTATCTTTCGTTCTAGCTCTCCTTTACTTCCTCCCAACCACTGCTATAATCCTTTTCTCACAGTTTTCTGTCCAATCCCTTACTTGCTCTCACCTCAACCGTTGGAGAGCCATGTAGTAATTTATAAATAAGCACAAAGCAATGTTATTATGAAAGCACTTTATTTTATAAATGTTGTCAACTCATTCCAAAACACACACACACACAACTCCAGTGTCATCATCATCTGACAGTGTCACCAACCTCTCATCACTCAACACATGGTTTTCAATCTCCATACATGGTTTTTCATCAAGTTTGCTTTGTTTGGGTCGTCAAGAAAGGGTTGTTGAATTCATGCCTCAACCCTAAATCTGCAAAACGAAAGATTTTTCCAGATCTATGGAGTCCTCCAGTAGTGAATTGGACACAAATTTAATAATGTGGGGAAACAAAAGCCTTTTTTCTAGACATGAATCAAAATTCGTGAGAGGAACAGTTTTGGGCTTTTACAATCAATAAATTGATTATTAAATAGCCCACTATCACTAGAAACACTCCTGAAAACGCATTTCTAAAACAAATTTTCATTGGCTTAGGTTGTATATTGATTCTGTCTTATCTGCGTTAATCATGTTGTAATAGTGTGATATTGAGAGGAGAGTATTGAAGTTGTTTTTGTGTATCTTATATTACTTTTCAGGTTTCTAAACTGGAATGAACTTTGATTTTTACTTTATGTTGAACCCTGCGTTTTAGTCTGAAAATTGACTCTTTCTTGTTTGAATTTGCCAACTTGTTGCTTAGTTGTCGAAATTAAAGCAATTTTCGTGCATTTTTCAAATACAGTTTCAATTTCTTGTCGAAAAAGCTACTGTATTTGTACGACCATTGACCTTTTTGCAGCTTTGGCTTTTCCACTGGAAGTTATGCTCAACGCCCGTGGAGGGGGAATAATTTTCAGTGAAAAGTCCACAGTTGGTATTGAGACGTGAACGGAAAATCATGTAACGGTGCGCGAGCCTCGGTCCTCTGAATGGGTCTGTTGCCCATCCAGAGGGACAAATTGAGAAGTTTTTCATTATCAGTACTTTTTTTGTAATTTGTATAGTAATCTAAAATTGATAGAATCCAGATGCAAAATTAAGAGGTTAATTGTGTGTGTGAATTTAAGTAGAGTGTAGTGAGTTTCATAACGTCTGAGTTCATTGAGTTTTGGATTGAGTGGTCTCAAAAGTAAAATTTGAAATTGTTGAAATGGTGAATGCCAAACTGTTGTTTTTATTTGACTCGAAATTTAGTACATAGTATGACCGATGCCCGAATTTAGTTGCAGCAAGTTAGCAGGTTCCCAAAATGTATAGATTGAAATTGAATATACCTCCTTTTTCTGAATCAGTTACTGAGTAACTTTGTTTGAAAATTTGACATGTTACCTGACTTTAATTGATTCGCTCTACCTATTTAGAGTTCAATAAACCTGAAGTTGAATTATATTAGTATTTTTCATTAAAGTTCCTGGCTCGTAGTTGCTAATTGCTAAAATAGGTGACAATTAAATAATGATGATAATCTGTGCATTTGAATGAACGAATCCATTGTAAGCTCCCAACCTATCAAGGATTCAAACATAAGTTTAGTAGTATAATTTCAGCAAATATTATAGAAGAGTAGAAACATGCCCCCTCCGTTTACAACGTCAAAACACATCAATATGATTAACTCATTTTAGTTATATTGGAATTGAAAATTCTAATATAAATATCTTTCTAGTAGAGCTAGAAAGTTCTGATTGTCAAATAATCAGAAGTTAGCGAAATAGAATCATAAAGGGCTCAGGATTGGGGGTTTTCATTAAATTTGATTGCACATATTGTGAATTATGAATCATTGAAGTTATGAGAAAGATCATGAGAGGTTCACATTGAAATAATTGTCTTTGTTCACAGAATATTTCAATCCAGTGACAACGGGAGAATCGGACATGCACGTTTGGAGAAACTTTGACAAGCGGTTTTATTCGTTTTCGAAGTTAGTGCCAGTCAGGCCGGGTGAAGGCAGAGCTTACTTTTGTCCGAGGCACGAATGTTTTTCGAAGAATTTCCCTCGACACTCGGCCAACGAGTCCGGTGGGGCTTGACGGGGCTTGAACAGCAGAAGGGACGAAGCTAGAATCGTCTAGAACCAGCAGCTAACTTTATTTCCTAACGCAATTGCTCCAACCGTTACCAAATACTCGATCGATTACGTTCGACTGCTCCAGATCCAATATCGCTCAGATTGTTACTAGCATTTGTCTCAGAGTTTCTGATTGAATTATAATAATGTCGATTACTTGATCCCTCAAGCATTGGATGATTGGAAAATCTACGATTTTGACTTTCAAGTTGAGTAGTTTCTTCATGAAGGAAGAGTTTAAACTTCAATTATTGAGTAAGAACTTCCAACACTATAATTGAAGTGATTTGTCTATGGACTTGATTCAAATCTAAGGGAAGCTAAGAAATATTTAATAAAAATCTGGTGTGGCGCACTCAGACAACTTTCCTTGCCGTTATGAAAATTTATCACCTGACGCTAGTGTTCCCGCGCATCTCAAGTCTACTATTCAAAGATTCAAGCCAGCTGGTGACAGGACCATAACGCTGGAGACACACGAGGTCTGCTATCTCTTCATAGTGAATTATTTAATAGAATCAACAGTTGCCAACAGTTTGCAATTGAAATAATAACATTTTCTGGAATTTCGAGCTTATTTAAAATTTTAGGTGAAAATGTTACTGTACATTAATTGTAGAGATTTTCATGCTCAATCTTTTCCATTTGAAATTTTTCGTTTAAATTGTATCTGAAGCCTGATAATTGGGAATCTAAAATCAAACTTTGCATAGATGGGGCGGAGTTCCTAATATTTTTACAGATATGGGACTTGTGGCAGTTGATAGAGCTTAAAAATTCGTTGAAGCCATTTTCGAGAAAATCGCGAAAAACCCTGTTTTTGACAACATTTTTGCCATTTTAGCCGCCATCTTGAATTGCATTTGATCGAAATTGTTCGTGTCGGATCCTTATAGGGGAAGGACCTTAAGTTCCAAATTTCAAGTCATTCCGTTAATTGGGAGATGAGATATTGTGTACACAGACGCACATACACTCATACACACACACGCACATACACTCATACACACACACACACACACAGACCAATACCCAAAAACCACTTTTTTGGACTCAGGGGACCTCGAAACGTATAGAAATTTACAAATTGGGGCACCTTAATTTTTTTCGGAAAGCAATACTTTCCTTACGTATGGTAATAGGGCAAGGAAAGTAAAAATATTTGCAAAGTGACACTATGACACAAAGTCGTTTGTCATCAGTCAAATTTTGACACTAGTAAGTTTCGAAGAATGACAGAATGACAGTGTTAACTTTTGAGAAGTGAGTTCAAAAACATGAAGTTTGAATTTCTACCTTTTAACCTTTTCAACTTATACCCAATGTATTATACTCCTATTCATTAAATTCAACTCAAGTGCAAATACAGCATCAGTTCTTCATGTGCACACAAAATGTCATCCCATACCTTTGACGAGAGATATTGACATCTTTTTCAAATCTGATTCAACAATCGTACGATTCAAAGGAGTTTGACTAAACAAGTTTAAGGTTCAACATGAAATCTATTAGACTGAACATAGTACAATAAAGGTTTTTGTAATATCCTTTCCCTTCAACTCCAAGTAGTCAAGGTCCGCTTTCGTTGAGATGCGCTCCAGTCTTGTAACTTCATTTTTCCTAATGAAAATTCTTCATGTGAATTTGAAGTTTTTAGTTACTTCTATAATAAAATACTATGATATATGATATTATTTCATTATTATTATTCATTTATTTATCTATTCGTGGAAAATAGATACAATCCAGGTGAAAACAACATGAATTCGTCCAAAACTGATTATTTTTATTGATGAAACCGGAATTTCAGCGTTCTTGACGTAATTACTGAAGTGTGTATAAATTTTATCTATCATAGGAATAGACTGCATAGGAAATGATGGGAATAATCAGAGAATGACTATTTCCACCATATGGCGTTACAGAAATCTAATAATACCACTACTAGTTCCGGGAAAAGAGAGTTCCCATGTTTATTCTATACGTGTTGATTACATATAGGCTTACGCTTTGTTTAAAACAATATCACAACAGACCTATCCGATCAAATACGTTACCACCTAACAAAATAGGTTTATCCGGCTGCAACTATTATGATAGGACGTTAATTTGTTTGTTGTTGTTTGCATTAGTGCTCTCAACAAAACTCTTGCGCAAACTGATCCGGTGTATATTCACAAACCCTATTAATTGTGTAGACCTCATGTAATCAAATACGGGTGTGTTCCGATAGATAATTGGATATAAGTAGAGAGCTTGCAGCCCACACGATCGGCGAATTCCAGGGAATGGGACACAGGTAATTAGTTGGCCTGACCTTTGTGTGAGCTCGGCGAGAATAGCGAGAAACGTTAGCATCAAGAGTCGGAAAAGTTTTCTCTCCATGTTCGTGGAACACTGGTCTTTTGAGTTGGAAAATTACATTATTCCAAGATTGTATTATTCTGCCGCTCTTGCTTTCGGATCTCTTCTGTTATGTTCCAGAACTCTCACATGGAGAATATTGCGGAAAATAAGAGTATCCTCATATGAAAAATTGTTGACCGAATAGTTTCAATATTGAGATTGGATAAGTTTAAAAAAAATCTGGTGTGGTACACTCACACAACTTTCCTTGCTCATATTTGAAACTACGATCAGACTTTTGTATATGTGTATATATAATTCTCAGAGTACTTTTTCCTTTGTGTAAATTGTGAAATTCGATTAATTTTTTATAGTCGTCATTTTTTTAAAGTCGTCAAAACAGCTGTTCTACAGATGAAATATCTCGACTATGTGTTCTTTTTATGAACTGCGCTACCTACCTACCTCATGCACGAGAAGGAGGTTACTAAGTCCATTTCTCAAGGATGGGGTGGACCCCCCATTAGTTTCCCAGTGAGGAGACTAATGCCAGTTGATAAAGCTGATAAATAACTATACAGAGTATGAATTTGAAAAAAGTCAAGTTATTTTGAGAAAATCGTGAAAAACTTGTTTTTTTTAGTAATTATCCGCCATTTTTCTCAAGAATATTACGGAGCTCCTGCAATTTTCCCAGGAATGAGACTTATGTCAGTTGATAGGGCTTAGCTATCCGTGGTATAAATTTGAAGAAAATCGTTAGAGCAGTTTTCGAGAAAACCGTGAAAAACATGGTTTTTTAGTAATTATCCGCCATTTTAAATTCAATTTTATTGAATTTCTTATTGTCAGATCCTCATGGTATAAGGACCTCAAGTTAAAAATTTCAAGTCAATCGGTTGATTAGAAATGGAGTTATCGTGTTCACATACATACACACATACACACATACACACACACACACACACACACACACACACACACACACACACACATACAGACCAATACCCAAAAATCACTTTTTTGGACTCAGGGGACCTTGAAACGTATAGAAATTTAGAAATTGGGGTACCTTAATAATTTTTTTTCGGAAAGCAATACTTTCCTTACCTATGGTAATAGGGCAAAGAAAGTAAAAATTGTTGACCGAATAGTTTCAATATTGAGATTGGATAAATTTGAAAAATCATGTATAACTCGATGACAATCTAGAAGCTTCTTCTACTTTTGGTACATTTATAACACTTGCTTTCAACTCAACAAAGCTATTATCTTATCCTTTACCGTAGTACTTGAAAATTGAAAAATTATTCGGGTAGTCGCATTTAAGACGCGACACGACGTGTAATGACGTGACACGAGTCTGCTAGATGAGTTAACATCAAAATATGATCATATATTATGACTAGCCGTCAGGCTCGCTTCGCTCGCCATATCCGTTTAATCATGTGGCTCCGCCCCCTGGACCCCCGGCTGGATCGTCCAGAAATGAGATCAGCGGGCTCGCTTCGCTCGCCTGCATGTAGACCTCAGCGAAACCTCTGTACCGGATTCTGGACCCCCGACTGGATTGTCCAAAAATGAGATCAACGGGCTCGCCTGCATGTAGACCTCAGCAGAACCTCTGTACCGAATTCTAAACCCCCAATGGATTGTCCAAAAATGAGATCAGCAAGCTCGCTTCACTTGCCTGCATGTAGACCTCAGCGGAACCTCTGTACCGAATTTGAACGTATTATGTTAATTTGATCTCGAAAAACACCTGTTACTATATCGGCGTATCTTTGGCGAACAAAATTCTTCCACCTCAGCTAAACCTGTGTACTGAATTTTTTTAAATATATTTCCATCAATTATTGAAAAAGGTGAGGAAACGCAGAAAAGCTGAGAAAACACTAATTTTGGCTAATTGCATAAATTGGTATTTAGGAGGTCCTGGATAAATGCATTTCAATCTTCAACTTGGTGCCAACCTAACAAAGTCAACTCAACTTAATGCCAACCTGACAAAATTTTTAATTTAGTTACCAGTTAACAACTGTTTCGAAGAGGTACTCTCTCTAGATTATAGCTCTATATTGACATATGGTATGGACATTTCAATATTATAATTTAAAGATATTGGAATAAGAAGAATATACATGCTGAAAGAACTTTAAACCCTTAAAAACCACCCTTAGAGTTAAAATATCGCTAAAAGATTTCTTAGTGCGCCTCTAAATGGCCAACTGGACATACCTACCAAATTTGAACGATTTTGGTCCGGTAGATTTTTAGTTCTGCGAGTGAGTGAGTGAGTGAGTCAGTCAGTCAGTCAGTCAGTGAGTGAGTGCCATTTCGCTTTTATATATATAGAAGAAGAAGAAGATTAAGATTCCTTCATCTCAATGCGAACATTATAATAATATTATCATATGATATTAATTAACTAGTAGACTCGAGTCACGTCGTGTCACGTCGAGTCGTCACAATATGCGACTAGCCCAACACGTTAATACTATCTCTTCTGGCTGTTGGGATACCAATACATTCCCATTCATGATATTGAACATGATATCAATCAATATGGAAACAGTAAATTATTGTTATGGAATTCTCATATTTACAAAACGGCTAACAAAATAACTCTCGTTCAGTTGACCCGAAACGTCTGTGGAGCATTCAAGAATAACAAAATCAATAACTCACTTCCACAGATCCATCTGAATGGCTGCCAGAAAACGGATTCATGAAGTGAAAAGCTGCGCAAAAGACGTATCCATTGATACGTAATAAATTCTATCATAGTGTCTGTATATACCAGCACATTATATTTGGAGGTTCAGATGCGGAATTTTTTCAAGGTTTAGAGGACTGACGTATTGGAAGCAAGCTGTGGAGGAAACGGGAAGGATTTGATACGGTGGTACGGTGGAGTGAGGAGGTAAGAAGGAGGTGAGGAGGAGATTGGCTGAGGAGGGGAATTGTGTGTAGTCAGAATATATTGCATTATTGATGGCACCTTGTTATCAGCTGCTTCTGTTATGGAAATGCGGCTTGGCGGCTCGAAGTCTTGTATTCTTGAAAACGATTTGTGTGCCGTGACTCATCGGTTGACGATCGATCAAGCTGCAAGGTAATCATGAATAATACATTTTATCTCTTCCTCCTCAATAGCCCGGGGTAAAAGTTCCTTCTCTCATTGAATACTTTTTTCATCTCAATAACTCAAGTCCTTTCCTAATCATTTTTACTTTGCAACCCTTTCCTTTCTCACTCACAACGCCATAACTCTCTCTCTCTTCTCCTTCCTCGAAGCCCATTCAGTTCTCGAGAATTATTCAACTTTTTCAATTGATTCATCTCGGGAATTAATTGTTTTAGTTCTTTATCAAATAGTGTGCCAAGTTGAAATTCGTAGAGAATTGTTCCCTGAGTGATAATTGAGAGTCCTCAGCTGTAGCAGAGGAGGAGGTGAGATGATAATTCATTTCTGTTGATAAAGTTCATCTATACTTTGACTTTACAATCGATTTGGATTTATGTTTGTCATCAATAAATCAAGACTATTGAATGCTGCTACTGAATAACAGAAAACCTACTTTTCAAAAGAGAAAGGTATTCCAATGAAAAGTTTGAAATGACCTTTCATCTTTTTCAAACTAATCTGCGCGCTAGGGAAATTCAATAGTCCTTCAATGGTTGCCCATGCACTAGAAAATAATATAAATTTATTGAGTGATGAACATTGTATACGAGTAACTCTCCACCCTACTACATCAGTTGATAAAACATATCCCAATATTAAGGTTTTTCATAAAAAGTATTATGTTTTTCTTCTTACTGATTTTGGAAAATTTTCAAATGAAGGTTACTGATTGACGATAGTAGGATTCCTCTCATAAATATTTGCAGAAAGACAGAAATATGTGTTCACGAAAATATGTGTACTGTGATGAGTGAGTATAGAATGTTACATTGTCCATCACATTTACTGTGATCATTGTTCAAGATGAGAAGAGACTTGAAACACCTGAAGTCTCCTCTTTAGGGTTGGAAATTTAACAAGATTTATTTATCATCCATTGTTCAAACATCATTCTGATTGTAGAGAGACAAGAAGGATTTCAACCTCGCCATATATCAAGGTACACCCAATTTTCAGGAAACATAGTAGGCTATACTTAATCGAACCAAAGATTAGATTTCAAATGAATTTACTGAATTGTGATTTATCCAATATTCATAGAATCATAGAATAAAAATGTTATTGTTCAGAATGAATGAGGGATAGCGAAATTACCTTTGCCAAACGAAGCTATGAAATAAGCGAGTACATATCGTACTTTTCCATTCAATCTTAATACTGAAACTTCCAATTTCCTTGATGAAACGAGTGACCATAATCGTAAAGTCAAACCTATGTTTGAGTTCAATGAGTATGAGTTCTGTGTATGAGTCTGTGTATGAGTCTGAGTCCTACTGTATGAGTTCAACCTTCATTTGAAATCTTCCTTCCAAAACCCTCGAAAACCTCAACAAATTGGCTTACTCTTACAGGAAACTCCGGTTCATAGCCTACAAAAAACCTGCCCAAAAGCTCTTCTCAAGGGGAGATCGGATATCTTCCGGTGTAATCCGGTAGACGGCCTATTACGACCATCAATTTGCACGTAAATCAGCGGACGTAAAAATTGTGAAATGATTAATTCGCCGCACATGAATCTCCCTAAGAAGGCTGGCTGACATTTTTCGTAGTGGGGAGAGGTCGGGTGGAACTTAGGGCATCTAATGTAATGCGAAATAGCCGTGAGGCATTTGGGCAACGATATTGCTCGGTGATACGGTGGGGAAAGAAGGGGTATGTTGAGAGGGGGGGCTGGATTGACGAAGTAATCGGATCAAGGGGCTTACTCTCCCTCCAACAATCAAGCCCTGGGGCCGTTGCCCCCCCTGTACCCCCTACCACCATCGGCAAACGGCTGGCCTATTAATCTTCATCCTTGGACCGACAAGCTCCATCTCGCATTTCACGAATTCCTCCTTCTCCTCCATCCTCCTCAGACGATTCGGATGTTATGAGTTGTGTAAAAATCCAAACGAATGTCCTTTAACAATTCGTTCAACTCATTGGGCGAACACAATTTGCTCTAATGAGCGAATTGTCTTCCGGCTCCTTAAACAGGAGCTCTTCTAATTACGTTTCCCAGATGGAAAAGTGGAATGTTTGATTGCCAGATTGGGAGAGTATTAGATTTGAAATGTGATGATACCTGATATCTTCAATCTCCCCCAAGCCTTCTCCAATGCTATAAGTTACAACAAAACACTTGAATTGATTAAGTTTTCGAATATTTCTCAGTTGGTTTGATAAATAATTCAAGAGAGTATGCTCGAAGTAAGTAGAAATTCTCGTGAAGATTTCGATTGTATTCGTTTAGGGATGTTGCCAAGTTGTTATTGAACATGTTCCAGTAAAAAATTATAATGTTCATGTTATTTGGTGGATATTATGATTGATGACTGAGAAAACAGTAGTAAAATATATCATCAACAGAAACAACATAGAACACAAAAGGGATGAACGCATTTCATGATATGGTAGACAAAAATCTCCTCATGACTCTCTCAAAGATTTCAAATTTTGAGCTTATCACTAGAATATTGGATTAGTTCTAATCAACTCTCTATTCATGAATGAGGATGGGATTCATCGGAAGGAATTCATAGGAATGAATATTCATCAGATTGAAAATAAATTCAAATAAACGTGGAATCTGAATTGATACGATGTTGAATCTTAGTAAATTAATGTACACAGTGAAGAGCAATTTACAACTCCCATTAAGGAGACAATTACTATATGAGCTAAGATACAAGAGAGAGTGATGATGATCATAATATTTTAGTGATAATAATGTGAAATATTTCTTCTATGGTTTTGAAGCATCTAAATTTCAAAATCAACTTTGTGAAAATAGTTAAGGACTGAACATTTTTGTGAAGTGGAAAACTACAAGACTTTCACCTATTTCGGACAATGTGTAACCTTATCTAAATTTGGGAGAGGAATAGGACAAGATTACCTCATCTTTTCTCCCACTATCATTTTTATGATGTACTTATGATATGAATCAAGTAATTAAAAAATTAATTATGTAATGCATGATCATATTAGTGATAGGAGAAATGATACCATCTTTTCAGGACATTGAATAACTTCAGAGCTTATTCCTGGTAAAAACTTTCCACCAAAGTTTTTCCTCTTCATATTATTCCGATATTCTGATTCCCAACATCGTTACCCTCTCAGCACTGTTCCGCTATTTACCGAATTCTAGAATTGTCAAGAGGTGTTCTAATCGGAAGGAAAGCGATTTAAAAGCGATTGGATTATTGCTGGAAGCTGAAATTCAAATTAGCTCTATTAGCTCGAACAAAGGCATTGAAGGGTGGCAGCATCGATTGACTTCTTTCTCCAAGAGTTTTTGTTATTCAATTGCTTTTTATACGTACAAAAAAGGTGAATGCAGTGAGTCTGCTGGGATAGAGCTCTTCAAAACCGTTTTTCTATTGACTCGCCCTAATTTTCCTTTTTACATGCATTTTGTTCAAACTCAATTAGGTTTGGTGTATATTTTTATAGCTAGCTCTAGTTTGTACCAAGAATACTTCTAAGCAAAACCCCCTACTGAAGAAAACTGGATTTTTTTAGACATCAACTAGACACTCGGAAATGCATTTTACTTACTAGACAACTGAACAAACCCATTTATTGAACTAATAAAAAACTTGTAAGTTTTTTTTGCGCAGCCATTCAATTATTGTTGTTAACCTCTATTATCATAATCTCTATCACCACTATTTGTTTTAGATATCATCTGAGTCTCTTTCCATCCATTTCTGTATACAAATGAATAAATCGTGATAATACAATCATTACTCGAATATTCTACAGTACTTTTCTTGTTGCTGTCTAAAAATTATTCAATAAACTCTACTTATAGGCCTACTCACTGGCTCCACGTTCCTAATTTGTACCCTTTGTTCAAAGTAAAGCTCTTTAATCATATGGAGATTGATTGATTGATTTATTTATTTGTTATATATGCTAGGTCTTGAAAAACCTATTGCATTTATACATTACAATAAAGGAGAGGAGGAATTTCAATGAATACAACATCTTAGAAATACATAATAAAAGCAATACAAATTTTACAACATGGGAAAATACTATTACAAAATAAAATGAAATGCCAATTGAGTATTAGCATCTTGAGGTACTAGACCTGTTTGAGATGGTGATATAAAAAATTGATTACAAAACTAGCGCTAAAAGGTAGTTACTGAGGCCGACAGTCGCATATGAAGTCACACATATTACATAACAGTATCGATGATTTATCAGTTTTAGCTTCGAAGTATATTGTGCAATATTATGATATAAAAGTTTATAAGGCTACATGAGAATTCTAAAAAAGGTATCCATTTTCTCACATTCCATTACAAATCTCTTGACATCAATCAATTCATTGATTATAGTGTCAACCTTCTATAATTGCACGTTAATAAACCACAACGAAGCTTAAAAAAGAGTGTTCAATGTGAGACTACCCGTTTAGAATGGAAAATATTGGGTTTTACCTCAAGAATTTGTTATATCTGATCCAATAAAAGGCTACAAATTACTCTGACCAATTACTTCATCAGCAATTATAAAAACTCCATAAGCAATATTGCATTTACAAGCAGATAAATTACTCTATCACAATGACAATTATTATAATGAAACCGTATGAATATATCCAATGTTTGTTTATCATTGATTCCAAAGGAGAAGAAATATGGTGTGATATCTTTTTAAGCAAGCAATAGGCTCCAGTCAGGCCTTACTAGCAAAGTTTTTTCTCCAAACTGCAGCGAGCAAGCTTCTTTAAAAGAATCTGAAAGTGATTTATTGGGGAAGCACCTGATACAACACCCAGTTGGCTACCTTCTTGCTTGTGTTACGATATTTTGGCAAAGTTTCCACCCTGGCTGAACATCAGAATATATTTCGTGGAGAATGTTGAGCATACCAGAATCTTCATGACTGTTCAAGATTCCTTATTAGGGCAAACTTGTATGATGTTCATAGATATATTACATTAGTATGATATGGAAAAATGAAATGTTTGAAAATTACAAAACATGAAGAAATGGGATGTTAAAAATTACAAAATATCGAGCTCCATCTCTGAAATGGAAGGCTTGCTATTCAAGTGGCTTGTTTCATGGAATTTTTGAGACATTATAACACATTTATTCACTACATTGTCCATGTTCCACAAGATTGTATTACAATAGGTTTGCCGTATTACTATGAGGTTAGCTATTCAAGTAGCTTCTTCCATTGAATAGTCACACAAAAACACATATTCATTACTATATTCATGTTTCACAAGATTGTATTGCAATAAGGTATATTTCCTTTCATTGATCGCTTATTATCGATTGATTCTTTTTTCTACTATCATCCATCATTATTGGAATATTATATTCTGATTACCTTCAACCTGAATCATTAGATAAATTGAACCCAAATCTTCTCATCGCGTGTCAACTCAAACTGATTCGAAAACTTCCTAATAATGCGTTTAATAGAACTTACAAGTATTTACTATTAAAATAATGACTCAATCTATAATATCGGATAATGATTGAATATCACTAATGATAGCCTTCCTTCAAACTCCCCAACCTGTATTGAAATATACATTTTAAAACGATAGCTTTATGTTGCAATATTGTTTGTTACATGTAATCGCTACAAATGATATATAATTTTGTTGCCAAGAGCTACCTGATAATGGGGATGGCAGTTATGATTTTAATGGATGAATAAATTCATCTATAGTCATTCTAGGATATCATTACTGGAATTCCGACATCTTCAAATCATTTCAATTATTTATTTATTTATTTATTTCATTGACAATTACAAATCATAATTATAATAAATATAATATGATTGGGAGAAGACAACAGACATGGCCCAAAACTGTCTTCTCCCAAATTTCTACAATAAAAGTTTCAAAAAAGAATAAGGTTAAGATTTCACTTTCACTTCAAAAAGTCCAATTTCCACTTCAAAACTAATGACTAAACTGAAAATTTTGAATTTTGATATTTAAAAACTGATTAAAAACAAAAATATTTCACTCAAATCTCTACAAATTGGAATTTTTCGAGTAATTTTGCAAAATTTTGAGCCAGAAAAGAAAAACATTCATTGACTTCACCACAAAGTATTGTTGTAAATACTGATTATGAAGAGATTTCAATATGATGATGTCAGATCTGAAAGAGTTTGTTCACTGGAATATGAGGTGATATTATCTGTGATATAATACAATTATGATAATATTATTGAAAACAAAATATAAATACCCTTTATAAACTATCCTTTAGGGAAATGTAGGGCTATGTACGATATGGTAATTGTAGAGTATTAGACAAACTACTCGTTTGAAATGTTTTAAATGAAAGGGTTCTTTATGTTTTCAATAATTTTCACTTTACAGATGGAATTAAATAGAGAATGAATTTATTCAAATGCTAATTGAAAGTAAACAATTTCGATCAAATGCAATTCAAGATGGCGGCTAAAATGGCGAGAATGTTGTCAAAAACAGGGGTTTTCACGATTTTCTTGAAAACGGCTCAAGCGATTTTGATGAAATGTATACCTAGAATAGTCATTGATAAGTTCTATCAACTGTCACAAGTCCCATATTTGTAAAAATTTCAGGAGCTCTGCCCCATCTATGCAAAGTTTGAATTTATATTCCCAATTATCAGGCTT
Source organism: Nilaparvata lugens (assembly GCF_014356525.2). Lineage (NCBI taxonomy): Eukaryota > Metazoa > Arthropoda > Insecta > Hemiptera > Delphacidae > Nilaparvata > Nilaparvata lugens. Next base: position 90,018,017 of record NC_052504.1, read on the forward strand.
CAGATACAATTTAAACAAAAAAATTCAAGTGGAAAAGATTGAACATGAGAATTTCTACAATTGATGCTCAGCAACATTTTCACCTAAAATGGAAAATAAGCTCGAAATTCGAGAAAATGTGATTATCCAATTGCAAACTGTTGTCAACTGTTGATTCTATTAAATCATTCACTATGAAGAGTGATAGCAGACCTCGTATGTCTCCAGCGTTATTGTCCTGTCACCAGCTGGCTCAGATCTTTGTTTATAAGTAGACTTGTGATGCGCGTGCACACTAGCGTCGTGTGATCAATTTTCAAAACGGCAAGGAAAGTTGTGTGAGTGCGCCACACCAGATTTTTAAAACAGTAGTTCATACAAGTTAAGTAATTTTACAATTTCGATCTTTTTCAATGAATATAATCGAGTTAGTGAAGTGGAAAAATTGTGAGAAATTGGAATCTGTCTTTACCAAATATTCAAACAGTACATAAAAACGCTCAATTCATGGTTCTGTATTTGCATAGAGTAAAGATAACGTTTAATTACGTGAAGTAATCGTTGGTCTCTGGTATTAGTAAGAAAATTCGAACCATTCGGAATTACTCTCAGAGAGTAATGAACAAGACCGTATTACAATTTTATATACACAAATTGACATGAACTCACGTCCAAGGAATCATTCATGATTCATTAATTCTTTAATATTAATCTTAACCATGGGGAGCTGAACATCAGGTTCGTACCAGTGAGGGTGATAATTTCGAATCTCGCACCAATGATGGACAGCTCGCTAATGCGTTGTCTGTTGTCTGTGAAGTCGAGAAGTAGACCACCAAAGTTATTGAATGAGCAGACCTGACAGGTCAGGAATGGAAGGGAAAACGTGAATTGCCAAGTTGGAGAGAGAGCATCTTGCCTTTTGCCTCTGGACTCTTGCTTCTTGCCTCTTGCCACTTGCCTTTGCCTGTTGCATCTTGCTTCTTACCTCTTGCCTCTTGTCTCTTGCATGCTGCTTCTTGCCTCTTGTCTTTTGCCACTTGCCTTCGCCTCTTGCTTCTTACTCTTGCCTCTTGCATGTTGCTTCTTGCCTCTTGCATGTTGCTTCTTGCCTCTTGCATGTTGCTACTTGCCTCTTGCCTTTTGCCACTTGCTTTCGCCTCTTGTTTCTTGCTTCTGAATCTTACTCTTGCTTCTTCTTCTTGCTTTTTGCTTGACTCTTGCTTCTTCTTACCTCTCGTCTCTTGCCTCTTGCATGTTGCTTCTTGCCTCTTGCATGTTGCTTCTTGCCTCTTGCATGTTGCCTCTTGCATGTTGCTCTTGCATGTTGCTTCTTACCTCTTGCCTTTTGCCACTTGCCTTCGCCTCTTGTTTCTTGCTTCCGCCTCTTGCCTCTTGCATGTTTCTTCTTGCCTCTTTCCTCTTGCATGTTGCTTCTTGCGTCTTGACTTTTGCCATTTGTCTTTGCCTCTTGTTTCTTGCTTCTGCCTCTTGCCTCTTGTCTCTTTCCTCTTGCTTCTTGCCTCTTGCATGTTGCTTCTTGCTTCTTGCATGTTGCTTCTTGCCTCTTTCCTCTTGCATGTTGCTTCTTGCCTCTTGCCTTTTGCCACTTGCCTTCTCCTCTTACTTCTCGCCTCTGCCTCTTGCATGTTGCTTCTTGCCTCTTGCCTCTTGCATGTTGCTTCTTGCCTCTTGCCTCTTGCATGCTGCTACTTGCCTCTTGCCTTTTGCCACTCGCCTTCGCCTCTCGTTTCTTGCTTCTGCCTCTTGCCTCTTGAATGTTGCAACTTGCCTCTTGACTTTTGCATGTTGCTTCTTGCCTCTTGACTTTTGCCACTTGTCTTCGCCTCTTGTTTCTTGCTTCTGCCTCTTGCCTCTTGTCTCTTGCCTCTTGCTTCTTGCCTCTTGCATGTTGCTTCTTGCT